>NC_143014.1:339488575-339832742 GCF_055824585.1 Amblyomma mixtum | reverse complement strand
CAGTGAAGAGCATTGGCGAGATCGTGTCTCCCTGCTTGACACCTTTCCGTATTGGAATTTTATTGCTGACTTATTGCTGACTTATTGATTTTATTGCTGATTTTATTGCTGAATTTTATTTGACTGGACTGGACGGGACTGGACGGATGGACGGACGGACGGGAGCGCCCCCTTTGAAACGAGGTGGCGGCAATTGCCGCCATGCTCAGCTTTTCTTTATTTTTGTTCAACTGTGCTGTCAATTCCCATTAAGATTCGCCATCTTCTTTATCTACGGTTTCCTACACTTCTAACCTTATGCCACATCTCTGCTTTTCAGCCACCAATCCTCCAATCGCTTTTTGCTAACTTCTACTGCAGATTTATTTACATGACCATTGTTATCTTTAAACCCTAGGGCCTCCGGAAGAGTGACTGTGCCTGCATCGACATCCGGATGGATACCATCACATTTTAGTATGAGGTGTTCAATTGTTTCCACAGATCGGCCACACACTGCACATGTGTCATCTTCTTCGTTAAATTTCTTTTTGTAGCTGCGCGTTCTAAGACCCCCTGACCTAGCTACAAAAAGTAGGGCACTGCCTCTTGAGTTATCATAGAAAAATTCTTTCCTCATCTGCCTTTTCCAGTATCGATATAGTTCTACACTATGTTTCTTTTCCATTGAATTACTCCCAATTTTAACTTCCGCGTTTTTAACCTGTCGTTTAATGCTCTTTCTTTCTCCGTCCTCATGGCCGGCATACTTACTGGTTAGTTTTCTAGTTCGCTGCCGCCACTCTGAGTCAACGCTCTTCCTCTATAAATATTTAAATACCTTAGCTGCCCACCTGTTATTGTCCAATTTCCTCCGGCGCTCTTCATATAGTATTTTACTCTTAGCTTCCCATGCATCGAACGATGCCCAGCCCATATCTCCTTGTACTGCCTCGTTTGTGGTTTTGCCGTGGGCACCTTGTGCTAATCTTCCGACAGCTCTCTGATTTACGTCTAATCTCGACTGAACTTCTGCCCTTAAGCACAGAACCGCATTGCCGAAAGTAAGCCCCGGCACCATTATTCCTTTCCAAATACCTCTTAGGCCCAAACTCTGAAAGCTTCCTTTCCTTCGAAGTCTAGGACCTTACGTGAGGCCGCCTTTCCGCGAATGTTCGATGGAGGAAGCCAGCTTACTCTGAAAGCTCTCCTCGCCTCTCCTCAAGTAAGGAAATCATGCCGCGTGTCTGGGTTTGAGGGTTCCTTCACATCGGCCAATAGGACGCCGAGTAGAAAGTTGCATTCTCCAACCCGCGGCGACAAACGTGGCGGCGCCCTTCGAAGCGGGGCCCCTCGATTCAGTCTGAATTCGTCGTCGTTACTGTGTTTCTCAGTGCGTTCGCTGGCCATAAATGGGGCATCGGTCTTTCGCTTCGTCTCATCTTGCCTCTAAGGAAAGTATGAGTGATAAATTTGCCTTATTTTTTTAAATTTCGATTGGCGATTCAGCCGCTTTTAGGCTTAAGACGACCATCGGTTTGTTGACAGAAATGATTTCCGTCCTAACAACCAGATGGCGCCACTAGGCTGAGCTAGGCGGAAAACTCGCCCACCAGATGCAAAGGGAATAGCCACATAAACGTCACTCGTCATGTCATTGCGTCGCTGTTTGCATAAGCTGAACTAAAAATGGAAATTTGAGAAATGTTGTAACGTCCCGCAAAATACCTGCGCTAAGCGTACGTAAGCATGCACACGCTTATGGTACAGAGACAGCGTCGAGTTATGCTATTTGCTAGTCATATCTCTTACGCCACGAGCGGCGACGTGGTGGCGGGAGGTTTGAACGAGGCAACATTTCGGCGGCGGCGGCGGCGGATTTCACTCGCTCTCGCCGCCGAATGCCCAAGTGTGACCGAGCCGCACCGGTGCGGAATCTGAACGCAAATTCTTCCTCTGAGTGCACTTCCACTGGGTTCACCGCGTCGCGAAGCGAACCTAGCTGTTGGAGGATACAGGTACACTTCATCGAATGCGTATTCACAAGCACTGTTAAAAAATTGCGTGTAGTCGCCCGCGTAGCGGTCAGTCCACGCTGCCATTTTTCCCCCATGTTCAACTGGGCTCACGCCAGGCTCGCGTCCTTGCGCCGCGTCTCGCAGCCCGCGTGAGTGTGCGGAGTCCCTTGTGACTGCAGTGAGGTGAAGCGCTCCTCCAGGGCAAGGAGCGACGTAAGGACGCATGAAGGCAGCTGGCAGCTGCCTTAACTGTGAGCAGGCACCAAGGGCGACCTTACTTAGGCCTCCTCAGTAAGGAAGCTTTCAGATTGACATAAGGGGGCCTCACTGCAGTGAAGGCTTCCTTACTGAGGTAAGGAAGCTTTCAGAGTTTGGGGGTTAGTACTTCATATTTGTTGTACCCCCATATTGCCCTATGTTTCGTTATCCCGGTATCTCTTCGTCATTTAGCCCTAAGAGACTGTTCATGCTTTTCTGTGTATATCTGCCCTTCGTTTAGCCCTATCCCGAGGTATTTGCATTCGGCCACCTTGGTTATTTCGTGGCCTTGTATTGTAAGCACCTGATCAGTTTTATCGTTTAAAATCATCACACCTGGCTTAGTTGCGCTAAAACTGAACCCTAGAGCGTCTCCTTCGTCTCCACAATAATTAACCAAAGTTTGTAATTCTTCCTGGCTATCTGCTAACAGTACAATATCGTCCGCATACATTAAACCCGGGAGTCGCTGCTCAACTACATTTCCGCCTAATCTGTACGACAGATTATAACCTAGATTACTTTCTTCTAGCCTTCTTTCTATATCTATCACATAGAGCATGAGCAGCAGCGGTGATAGAGGACAACCTTGCCTTAATCCTTTGTGCACCCCCACAGTTGTGGTACTTTTTTTCCCTTCCCATGTAATTTCAACTTTATTATCTCGGCAGATTTCCTGTAGAAAATCAATTACCTCATGACCGATACCTAAATCTTTTAATATGCTCGACAGGAGTATGCACAGCTTATGTCCAGAAAGGCTAAATACAGAGGTCTGTTTTCCGCTTAGCTATTTCTATCGATTGGGTAAGCACGAGCAGGCTATCATTTAAGCGCCTACCCCTTCTGAACCCATTCTGAACTTCCCCGAGTATCCGATTACCTTCTACCCATGACTGCATTTTTAATTTCACCGCCTGCATTGCCAGCCTGTACATAACAGATGTTATCGTAATCGGACGGAAGGATTTTATGGTATTCTTATCTCCTTTCCCTTTGTCAATCAAATTCATTTTACTCTGTTTCCAGCTGTGAGGAATTTGCTTATTTGTTATGGCTGTGTCCAATGCTTTTATCAGCGCTTTCTTGCTTCTTGGGCCAAGTTCATTAATCAGCTTAATTTGAATTCCGTCTATCCCTGCGAATGTGGTTTTAGAAATATTTCCTTCCGCCTTTTTTCAGTTAAGACTAGTCAGTTCTAAGCTGTTCTCCATTTTGCTGTCCTGTGTTGCCGCCTCACTTGTGGAGATTACCCCATTGTCGTAGCTAAAAGACGCAGCTATAAATGACAAGCCGCCGCGGTGGCTCAGTGGTTATGGTGCTCGGCTACTGACCCGAAAAACGCGGGTTCGATCCCGGCCGCGGCAGTTGAATTTCTTTGGAGAAGAAATTCTAGAGGAACGTGTGCTGTGCGATGTCAGTGCACGTTAAAGAACCCCAGGTGGTCGAAATTTTCGGAGCCTTTCACTACGGCGTCTCTCATAGTCTTAGTTTCTTTGGGACATTAAACCCCAAAAACAAAACCAAACCTATAAATGACGTAATGTAGTTCACAGCATCGTCTCCCTCTAAACATTTTCCCTTAGCATCTTTAATCTGCTCCGGCTTTCTTTGATTTGTTTTTCCCAACCAGCATATATGGTTCCAGAATTTTCTTGGTCCCCCTTCATTTGCCTCACGAACTTCAACCAGCCATTTATCCTGGACTAGACCTGAACTCGGTGTTTCTTTTGTGGATAAGATACCCATTTTTCTCCTATTTCCTCTTCAGATAACTGCGCCCTCTTTGCTTCTCTGTGTTCCCTTGAAGCCGCCCGTCGTTGTTCGATGGCCTCCTTAATTTTCATATTCCACCAGCTTCGTGGCTTCCTCTTTCCTCTCCAGCGGTTTACTCCTTTCACTTGTTTCATTTTTGTAGTGATGAGTAGTTCTGATTTTAATCGCACTTTTCCATGGGGCGTTTCTCGATTACTTCTGCTGTATCGGCTGCTATTAGCGCTAATTGTTCATCGTTTAATTTTGCGTTGCCTTTTTGACTTCGCTGCATTTCTGTTTTGACTAGGGCTCCCAACTGTAGACTAATGCGTTTATGATCACTTCCTATGCTGTACTTTCCCTCTTCGTCTATTTCCATTATTGCGAGCTTGCTATAGACGCCCTGCGACATTAGACAGTAGTCGATGGTTTTCTGCTTGTTACCGGACTGCGACGTGATGTGTCCCTCATATTTAGTTTCTCTATTGACAATAACTAGGTTGTGCCGCTCACAGAAGTCTAGCATTAACTTCCCGTTACAATCTGTGTACCCGTCCAGATCCTCGATGTGGCTATTCATGTCTCCAAGCAGAATAATATCGACACCGTCTCCAAACTGCTTTATATCGTGATTGAGGCACTTAACTAGATTCTTGTTTTCTTGCCTGCATTTTTCCCCGGTCCCTAAATAAACTACCCCTAGCCATGTCCTTTTACCAGCAATTGTACCTGATACCCAGACATGTTCTTTGCAAGTTGCTTTTATTCTTTCCCAATTTGTTCCTTGATGTGTCAGCATACATACTCCTCCTCCCTTTTTCTCCGTTGTTGTTCTGTTGCACCCTTCCCAGACATAGCCATCGATTAAAGGTGGATCTTCCAGATCCCTCAGATGTGTCTCGCATAGAGCGTACGCCCCTACTTCTTCATCCTTTAACTGCTGTTCTATTTCTAGCCATTTCACTCTCTTTCTACCCCCTTGGATGTTTAAGTAACTGATCCTGTCGTTAAATTTCTTTTTCGTAGTTTTCTTTCTGGGCCTCCTAGTAGCCATTTGGTTGGGCTCAGACGCCATTGTTACATTTACTACTTCGCTTCTACCTACGCCTACGTCCTGAGCCACCGTGGACCCCCTAAATAAGCTACCGCTCGACCTCCCAGGCGCCAGCCTATCTCTTCTCCTACCCTTCCACTGAAATGGATGCCATATCGTCCAAAGCCTCTGCCCAAGCCTGCTCTGTGCACTTCCTTGTTTATGTCTACCACCTCAACGCCTTTCTCGAGGCTTAACTGCCTTATCTCTCGATTAAGATTCACAACGTCGTTAGCAACCTCTCCATTCCTTCCCTGTACCTCCGGAACTGTGCACACCACGATCTGCGCTTGCTGTGCTATCGCCCACCGTCAACTCCCTCAGCTATTCTTTTCCCTACTTGTGCGGCGTCACCATTCAGGACATCATTTAGCCCCGCCGCTACCTCTACCAAGTTGCCCCTTGCAAAGGGGCAACTGTGCGAAAAGAGGCACGGCAAGCATTTCGTTTCCTGCGCCGTCGGAGTGGTGTACGAATTCCCACTGACGTGCGGGGGGGTCTATATAGGCCAGACGGGTCGCTGCATTAACGACAGGACACCGGAACATGAAAAATCATTAGAAAACGGAGGCGGGTCGAATTTGCCCCTACATTGTAAAGATTGCAAGTGTGAGCCAGTGCGTAATGGAATAAGGATACTGGGCAGGAGTCGCTCTCAGGTGGCACGTGAATTTCTTGAGGCTTTTATGATCAATAAGAAGGGAACCACTTGTGTTAGCGACTCTTCAGTGTCCCTCCATAGCAATTAAGTGTCCTTTCTTGACAGTTTTTTGTGACGTCATGTACTGTGCATCTTTTCAGCCCTGCATTTCTAGCGGCCGTCTGTTGTTTGTTTAGGCGGGTTGTTAATTTTGTTACTGTTTTTGTCTTTTCTGTTTTGTTGCTTGTTCGGGTTCTGACTGCTTTTGCTTAATGCGTTTGACTCTGCCTAGGCTACGATTATAATTTCTTTTTGACTGCTTTTGCTACGACTGTTTGACACTGCTTTTGCTACGAGATGGCCTCCTCTAAGTTCGGTTATCAGAATCTTTTAGTTTTTTCTGCAGAGGTTAAAAATTTCTCGTCTGTTATCCTGATGTTGCTGCTTTTTTCCACGTGTTGGGTTCGGAGCGATAATGCGATAAATGTCATGCCTGAGCTGTATGTTTAAATATGCCACCTTTCCATGCAATAAACAGTTGGTATGTGCGCATGTGGTGTCCCCTGTCTTGTTAGTGTCATTGTTGCGCCGCCGTTCATTTCATAATGCACCAACTCGCCCCTCAGGCCATTCTTCTCACCCCTTGCAACATTCTCGGAAAGTTCACTTTTTGTCTCGCTCAGAACATCGTCCATTGTCCATCCTGGAAACACCCCGACTGCTACTCGCCTATCAACCTTTACACGGTCAAGAATAGCTCTTTTGCAGTGCCTCATGTATGAGTCACCAGCGATAAGCACTAGTGTACCCTGCCCCTCTCTCCTAACTTCCGGCTCTTGCTGCCTCTTATGAGCGACTGTGACCTTATTTCCTGGAATTAGCTCGTTCCCCTTCTCAGTATCGCCTCTCGACTTCAAAGCTGCCACCTGTGTGTAGCTGTTCCCACTGAGCGCCCACTGTTCCCACTGAGCGCCCGCAGCGCAGCGCTCGGAGTTAAAATGGTGCACTTTTAGCACAGTCGATGTTCCTCGGACTGCTTTCCGATGAATTAGTGGGTTGTGAGCCAAGAAGCGGAGTACCTGGTTATGCAGGCAGAATTTCGACGTTTCGGACCTGAGTGAGGAGGTGTCACTGCACAGTCCGCAAGCTGTGGCGCTGATAACGAGCGCAGTGACAGGAATTCTTTGTGCCCAGCCCACTCAGCCGGAGCCGTAAAAAGGTTCATTTGCAAGGCGAAGAGCGAGCGTGAGCCTCTCCTTTCGGTGCTTCAATGTCCACGGAGAGGCCGAAACGCAGCATTCGCTTTTGAATGGTGCGCTGTTGGGACTGTCGATGTTCCTGCTGCTCCGACCGGCTGTGTCAGGCCATGATAAGGCAAGAAAGAGTACAGCTGCTGATGGGGGCAAGATGTGGACGTCTTGTATCCGGGTGGGGCGTCGTCACTGGACACTCCTGAAGCTGTGCCGTTGATGGCGAGCGCGGTGAAAGGATTCCCATTGGCCAAGTCCGCCCGGCCGGGCCGGAAAGGCGAGCAAGTGCATTAGGAAGACAAGCGTGCGTCAGCCTCTCATTCTTTCGCTCCTTCCATGCCCGTGGCCACACTGTAGCATCGGATTTGAATGGTGCGCAGTAGAAACTGATTACGTTCCTGCTGCTGCAATCGTCTGTTGCAAGCCGTTGTGCGGCAAGAAATTGTGCAGCTGGTGATGGCAGCAGAATTTCGACGTCCCGGAACCGAGAGGGGCGTCCTCACTGGACACTCCTGATGCTGTGTCGTTGATTATGACCGCGGCGCAAGCATCCCTTGGGCACAGTCCACCCGGCTGGCAGCCAGAGAGGAGACCAACTGAATGACGAAGATGAGCGTGTCTGATCCTCTCATTCTTTCTGAGCTTTCGCCCCCCTTGAGCGGCCGCGGCACACCACTCGCTTTAAAATAGTGCGCTGTTCCTACTGTCGATGTTCCTGCGGCTGGCACCATCCGTGGCAGGGCGTGGTGTTTAAAGAAACAGTAGAGCTGTTCATGACAGCAGGGTGTCGACGTCTTGCATCCGAGCGCTTGGGCGTCATGGACGCTCCTGACGCTATTGCGGCCGGCTGGCAGCCAGAAACACGCCCAACAGAATAACGAAGATGAGCTTGTGTGATCCTGTCATTCTTTCGATGTTTTCATGCCCAATCAGCCCCCGCAGCGCAGCACTCGGTTTTAAATTGTGCGCTGTGGAAGCTGGCGATGTTTCTGCGCCTTGCGCCAGCTGTGACAGCGCGTGGTATAGCACGAAACAGTAGAGCTGCTGATGGCAGCAGAGTGTCGACGTGTCGCATCAGAGTGGTTGGGGGTCATAGACGCTGCCAAATCTGTTGCGCCCGGCCGGCAGCCAGAAAGATCAGCAAATCATTAACGAAGATAAGCAAGTGTGATCCTGTCATTCTATCGGTGCTTCCATGCCCATACAGCCACCGCTGCGCAGCACTCGATTTTAAATGCTGCGCTGTTCCGATTGTCGGTGTTCCTGCGGCTTGCACCAGCTGTGGGAGGGCGTGGTGTCGCAAGAAACTGTACGGCTCGTTATGACAGCAGGATATCGACGTCTTGCATCCGAGTGGTTGTGCTTCATGGGCGCTCCTCAATCTATAGCCCTTCCGGTAGCCAGACAGACGAGCATCTAAATGAAGAGATGGGCGTGTGTGATCCTGTCATCCTTTTGGTGTTACCATGCCCATATAGGCACCGCTGCGCAGCACCTCGCTTTAAACAGCGCGCTGTTGAGACTGTCGATGTTCCTGCGGCTGCCACCAGCTATGGCAAGGCCTGGTGTGGCAAGAAAAAGTACATCTGCTTAGGACAGCAGGATGTCGACGTCTTGCATCCGAGCGGTTGGGCGTCTTGGACGTTCCTGAAACTGTTGCGACCGGCCGGCAACACGAAAGACGAGGAAATGAATGACGAAGAATGGCGTGTGTGGTCCTCTCACTCTTGCTGTGCTTCCATGTCCTTTCAGCTGCCGCTGCGCAGCACTCGGTTTTAAATGGCTCGTTGTTGAGATTCTCGATGTTACTGCGGCTGGCACCAGCTGTAGCAGTGCGTGGTGTGGCAAGAAACAGTAGAGCTCTTTGCAGCAGCATGATGGCGACGACTCGCATCCGAGTGGTTGGGCGTCATGGACGCTCCTGAAGCTGTTGCAACCATCCGGCATCCAAAAAGATGAGCAAATGAATGACGAAGATGAGCGTGTGTGATCCTCTCATTTTTTCGGTGCTTCCATGCCCCCTCAGCCGCCCCTCTGCGGCACTCGGTTTTAAATGGTGCGCTGTATAGACTGTCGTTGTTCCTGCGGCTGGCACCAGCTGTGGACGGGCGTGGTGTGGCAAGAAACAGTAGAGCTGTTTATGGTTGCATGATGTCGACGTCTTGCATCTTAGTGGTTGGTCTCATGGACACTCCTGAAGCTGTCTCGCCCGGCCGGACGGCTGCTCCCTTTTTCCCTGAGCGAGATATTTTATTTAGGAGACCAATGCTGAACCACATTTTTCAGGGAATAAAGTGGCAGAAATACATGGGTCACAGAGGTTCTCTATCCCCAACTGCCCCTCCATGACTGACCTATAAATCCGCTGCCGACGACAGTGTCCGTTCATTTCCTCCCCCAGCTTGCCTTCTCTCTCCCTTGGCCGCCCTTGTTGTTTTTTCATTTATATCTGGTTTCTCCGCTGGCAACTAGTTAATCGCTTCTTTCAATCTCTTTTTGCATCAGCCTCTCTTTACTTCCTCCTGCTACTCATTCCCGTCTGTTCCCGATTACCACCGCTCGATGCGTAGTCTTATCTTTCCCTCCTGACCGCTTTAATCGGTGACGTTAGACGGACCTTCGACGGCTCTCAGGTGGCCCCGTATAACGGCTCACGTTATAGGGACATATATGTGTAGTTTAAGCGATAAAGGCGAACGGCCTAAAATTACCTTAACTGAACAATGGTCACAACCTGTGAAACCTTGCCAAAAATGGCGGGTAATAACGATAAAAGCCCAGAAGGCAGAGAACATAATGAAATTTAGGCCAAAGGGTGGCTGAAAGCCTTTACAAACAACGAACTATTGATTCAGCCGATTATGCATGGCTGCGTTAAAAAGACTACTAATTTGCAGTGGCAGCTCCTTCCTAGACAAACAGGAGAATGGTGTTTGTGCACTGGTCAGTGGTATGATGGATTTAGAGTGCTTCTATAACCTCCCTGGATAACCTATCTTGTCCTTTGTCAATCCTGAAGAAAAAATTCGGATCAGGAGTGCAATGGTTACTTTCGTATTTTTTGCAATGCTCCCGGTAGAAACAACAAAAGCGCCTCCTAGCGCCGCCCCCATTTCCGCCCAGAAGCTCCCGCAGGTGTGGCAAGACATGTGGGCGGGAATGGGTGCGGCGCCCCGAGGCACTTCTGTTGTGTGCACCGCTTGCTTAGCGACCAAAGGCACGGGGCGTGCGTGCCACATTGCCGTTTTTTCCTGTTCTTTCTCACACACACATTCCTGGAGATGTATTCGCGATGTTTGACATCTGTCCTCCTTTCAAAGGAAGCAAGAATCTTCTAGTCAGGAAACTAAATTTTTCACCAAGAAACCACTTGCTGCGCACCGCAACTGTGCTGGAAACTCCGCTCGAATGACAGGTGTGTTTGTGTGCATTTTGCAGTGCGTGTGTTGTTTTGTGCTGTGGCCCGAGTGCGGCCACTGGCCGTTTCTCTGGCCTGTCACGCGCCGTGCACGCGTAAGTGTCCTTTTTAACCACATTTTTTTCTCTTTTCTTCAGGCTCTGTTGGAAGTCTATTGAATCGGCCTCTTTCCCACGCCCAAAATACTCATTTGTACCACTGTGGTGACTGGTTCCTAGCCGCCGCGCCCGCAGAGCCTGGGTCTTTCAAAGCTTTCTGGTCACGAAACAAGTCTAACTCCCAAACTCTGAAAGCTTCATTACCTCAGTAAGGAAGCCTTCACTGCAGTGAGGCCCCCTCATGTCAATCTGAAAGCTTCCTTACTGAGGAAGCCTAATTAAGGTCGCCCTTGGTGCCTGCTCGCAGTGAAGGCAGCTGCCAGCTGCCTTCATGCGTCCTTACGTCGCTCCTTGCCCTGGAAGAGCGCTTCACCTCACTGCTGCCACAAGTGACTCCGCACACTCACGCGGGCGGCGAGACGCGGCGCAAGGACGCGAGCCCTGCGTGAGCGCAGTTGAACGTCGGGGAAAAAATGGCAGCGTGGACTGACCGCTACGCGGGCGACTACACGCAATTTTTTAACCGTGCTTGTGAATACGCATTCAATGAAGTGTACCTGTATCCTCCAACAGCTAGGTTCGCTTCGCGACGCGGTGAATCCAGTGGAAGTGCACTCAGAGGAAGAATTTGCGTTCAGATTCCGCACCGGTGCGGCTCGGTCACACTTGGGCATTCGGCGGCGAGAGCGAGTGAAATCCGCCGCCGCCGCCGAAATGTTGCCTCGTTCACATCTCCCGCCACCACGTCGCCGCTCGTGGCGTAAGAGATATGACTAGCAAATAGCATAACTCGACGCTGTCTCTGTGCCATAAGCGTGTGCATGCTTACGTACGCTAAACGCAGGTATTTTGCGGGACGTTACAATATTTCTCAAATTCCCATTTTTAGTTCAGCTTATGCAAACAGCGACGCAATGACATGACGATTGACGTTTATGTGGCTATTCCCTTTGCATCTGGTGGGCGAGTTTTCCGCCTAGCTCAGTCTAGTGGCGCCAAATGGTTGTTAGGACGGAAATCATTTCTGTCAACAAACCGATGGTCGTCTTAAGCCTAAAAGCGGCTGAATCGCCAATCGAAATTAAAAAAATAAGGCAAATTTATCACTCATACTTTCCTTAGAGGCAAGATGAGACGAAGCGAAAGACCGATTCCCCATTTATGGCCAGCGAACGCACTGAGAAACGCAGTAACGACGACGAATTCAGACTGAATCAAGGGGCCCAGCTTCGAAGGGCGCCGCCATGTTTGTCGCCGCGGGAATGGAGAATGCAACTTCCAACTCGGTGTCCTATTGGCCGATGTGAAGGAACCCTCAAACCCAGACACGCGGCATGCGTTCCTTACTTGAGGAGAGGCGAGGAGAGCTTTCAGAGTAAGCTGGCTTCCTCCATCGAACATTCGCGGAAAGGCGGCCTCACGTAAGGTAGGAAGACTTCGAAGGAAAGGAGCATTTCAGAGTTTGGGCCTAAGTCTATGGGAGTGCTTCATATGCCGTTCGCGGCTGCCCCGCTATGGCGCCACCATCTGCAGGAATGCGCCATCCGAGGGGCCCGGTGCTCTGCTGAGATGGAAGCTCCTCCGCTGTGAGTTTTAGGAGGAAATTCCATTTTTACTATGGATTTTTTTAATTGCGAAAGCAATACTGCTAGCGGTTTGTGCCTTCAGCGTGGCGCGGCGGTAGTTACCATTCACCTTTAGCTTGACCTCTGTTGTGACGTCACACCAGCTGCGAAAAACCAGGGCCTCAGCTCGCGCCGTCAGTGTGGAGCGGCGGTAGCTACCAACAGCGGTGAGCCTCGCGCTCCTCCCGCTAGGGGGCGCTACAGCCGGAGAGACGTCACACCAGCTGTTAAAACCAGGGCTTCAGCTCGCGCCGTGAGTGTGGAGCGGCGGTAGCTACCAACGGCGGACCTGCCGTACCGTGTACGATGCCGTCTACTGCCTAGCTTGAGGAGAAGGCGACTCGCCAGTGTGAAACCAGTAAGAAACAACGAGCCACGGAGACAGAAGAAGAACGTGAAGAACGACTTTCGAGACGACGTGCTCAATATGCAGCTCGGCGACTACGTACAAACTCTGAAGAAGATTCGGGTGTAACGAATGGCTAACTTTGATAACATAACCCTTACTAAGAGCACCACCAAGACAGACCACCAGCCAACCTAGGCGCAGCCAGGGGAAATTGCTTTCGCAATTACCGGGCTTAACCAAGTTAAGCCTCAGCCAATTTTTTGTTCAGGTAATAAAATTTGTGTGCATGGGACCATGTCGAGCACTTTTACGTATCGGCATGCCGTTCCGGTTACACGGGCGCGATTTAGAGCCTCATTACTTCCCGGCCCCTGTGACGCGGTGCTGCCGAGGAAAACGAATCGGCAGCAGCGCGGCAAGAAACCCGCGGTTTGACCTCCGCCTATATATATGTGCATGCTTCTGAAAAGCACTTCATAATCACATACTTCAAAAAAGTCGACACCAGCCCCCTTCCACGATGAGTCGAAATAGTGAGCCCGCAGGATTCATGAGTGTGTAGCGAACGCGAATGGTGATTCGATGTAGTTCAGGCAACAGTGGCCTAATTAGCGGCAAGAGCCGATTTGACCCGGTCGGCCGAGCAATGCTGAAAGATACCGGTAGTCATAGTCGGCTTCACTTGTGGACGGTTAGGCCGCTTTAATTCATATAAACGGTCGCCGAACGCACCCCTGGATAAAGCGGTTTAAAATGAATTATAGTTCAGATCGGAGAGCACAAATAGAATTAGCGGAAGCGCCAGTGATAAGCCTGTTTCACATGTAAGCGAAAACGCTAGCATTCCTGCCGCCGCAGATAAAGACCTGCTTTGGTCACCGCGGCCGCTCGAGCGGCCAGAGAGACGAGGTTCCAACACGTTAGATATTTTTCGCTGGGACGCGCAGCTCATTCACACAGTCGCTTGCATTAGAACCAGCCTATAAGCGGCGTCAGCAACCCAGCAATCAAACGCGTCCCAGGCGTGCGTTCGATCAATCGGCGCTGCTTGTAGATTCATCCCACTGAGCGAAACCGGTAAAGCGACAAACAGCGCAGAAGGTAACATAATATTCAAAGTAAGGAGAGCTCAGCTTGCGCTTTCCCATATCTAAACGAGCAGTATATGTTCGTACACACGCTACGTAAACAAAATCAGCACTATGGTGCAGTCCTCGACATCAGCGCATTCCAGGGGAAATATAGTAGCACCCAGTAAATGCTGGATGCTGTATTATAATCCTCAAAGCAATCATTTAGCGAATACACGAGACATTTATTACACAAGCGGCAGAAAAAACTGCGGGGAATGTTTGCTACATTGAAATCAGTGCTAAACAACGGATTTCTTCCACATATAATGCGACGATGAGCGGGTAGTGCCGGTGGACAGAACACTACCTGACCAATGCCCCGCCCTGGGTATGTGCCATTAAGCCTGAGGACATCATCATCATCATTTACTCGCGCTAAGCCAGCTGCAAACAAACAACGAATAGTGAGAAGAGTGTTATGTGAAAATATTGGAAGATATTTATAACGATTGCACAGCTACCATAGTTATCCATAAATTCAGCAATAAAATTCCAATAAGGAAAGGTGTCCGGCAGGGAGACACGATCTCGCCTTTGCTATTCACTGCCTGTTTAGGAGGTATTCCGGGGCCTGAAATGGGAACAGTTGGGTATAAGATTTAATGGAGAATACCTAAGTAATCTGCGATTCGCTGATGATATTGCCCTGCTAAGTCACTCAGGACATGAACTGCAAAGCATGATAAATGAATTAGACAGGCAAAGCAGAACGGTAGGGCTAAAAATCAACATGCAGAAAACTAAAGTAATATTTAACAGTACAACAAGAGAAGAGCAGTTCGCAATTGATGGTGCGGTGGTGGGAGTAGTAAGAGAATATGTCTGTTTAGGGCAGGTAGTGACAGCAGATCCGGATCATGACAGGGAAATAACTAGAAGAATACGAATGGGGTGGAGCTCATTTGGCAGGTTCTCTCAGATCATGAATTGCAATTTACCAATAACCCTCAAGCGAAAAGTATGTATGCAACAGCTGTATCTTACCGGTACGTACCTATAGGGCAGAAATGTGGAGGCTAACAAAGAGGGTTCAGCTTAAGTTAGGGACAACGCAGCGAGCTATGGAAAGAAAAATGATAGGTGTAACGTTAAGAGATCGGAAGCGGGCGTAGTGGGTGAGAGAACAAACGCGGATTAATGATATCCTAGTTGAAATCAAGAGGAAGAAGTGGGCTTGGGCAGGGCATGTAATGCGAAGGCAAGATAACCGCTGGTCCTTTAGGGTAACGAAGGTGATTCCAAGAGAAGGCAAGCGTAGCAGGAGGTGGCAGAAAGTTAGGTGGGCGGAGGAGATTAAGAAGTTTGCGGGGATACGGTGGCGGCAACTGACAAAGGACAGGGTTAATTGGAGAGACATGGGAGAGGCCTTTGCCCTGCAGTGGGCGTAGTCAGGCTGATGATGATGATGATGAGTGTTATGGGTGTAGTACCCCCCGGGTTAGTGCCACGTAGAAGAGGACGATGAGCAAGCAGTGCCGCGGGACGGAGCACTCGCGCTAACCCACGGGCGAACAGACAACGGACGGTTTTGCTCGAAGTTGGTACACACCGCGTTGGTGCTTACGCACTAAAAAGTAGGCAGCAGGTACCGAAATCAACACCACGTGAGCCTGTGCAGTCACGTAATGCAGTCATGGGCGGGGCAAAATGAAAACAGCGGCGGCTATTCGTCGGCACGGACAACAAAACAACGCGCCGGCCGACCGTCGCCTGACTGCTCCGATCTCGACGACCGCCGCTGACGCCGCCATGTGCCGACCATCGGCGCGACGCCGACGTCAGCGTAGTATCTATGACAAGGGCGAAGACAACGCAGAATAAGTATTTCTCGACTTCCTGCCAACGGAGGCCGGTTTAGTGTGACCGTGCTTAGCATTGCAAGCTTGTGCCGCTCATTTTATTATGCAACTGTGTTGAATACTGACTGCGCTGACGTTTTCGCTTGCATGCTGCAAGTTTTCCGTTTGTAGAGAGCCAAGTGGCGGCGGAGATCAGCAAACCGCTTTGTTTTTCGTCTAATGGGCGTTCAGTGTGCCCTCTGACGTCATAAATTTCATCCCCTGCAATAATGAGTTAATATATATCTGCGCAGTTAGTTTTACGGCAGATGTCTGCTCTACAGTGAGGCATTCATACGTCAGTGCCATTGTCCTCGACAAGGCGCAAGTTGTATTCTAAAAAAGCTATATGTTACAGCGCATTCTAACTAAGCTATCAAGACAATCGACGGCCGGAGTCCTATGCCACCTCGATGCAATTTTCAAAACGATGCGCTGACCTTTTATGAAACTTCGGCGGGATTTTCCCGCCCACAATTGCATTAAAGACTCGGGTAAAGCCTTGTTATGTTTTTAAGCGTGTGTCAGTCTACTTTATAGTTATAGAACTTCTGGATCATAGTCCCTTCTCATATACATGTATATGCATTATGCCAAAAACTTTTTTCGCTCATGACTCTCAGCACATCCTAACTGTCCTAAAAAATATAACAAAATCCGCTATGCGTTCTTTGGTTTCGGTGTATGCAGGCATCCGCCATATGTATGTCATAGCAAGCGCTCTCATTTCGCGATCTTGGTGCCATAGACAGCACACGGAATTTCTCGCACAGCTGACGGCCTCAGCGTTCGATGACGTTCCACTTGGCACTTGCGGTAATGCAGAATGTGTAGGTTCTAATTTCTGGCTTTAGGACGAAAGATTTCATTGCTGTAATGTTGAAAGGCATGAATATGTAAGGCTAGTTCAGATTTTGAAATGTGGGAATTTGGCATTGCGGTTCGATGTATAAAACGCGCAAGGAACTCATTTGAAAACTTAAGTTTGCTTTCCCGCGGGGCGCATATGGAGGCGCTTCAATGATTAATGCAGGTTATACTTATGCAGTTCGTGTGGTCTAGGACCACAACGCCTGCAGCAACGCCATATGATGAATGTGCAACATGGGAATGCCAACTTCGAGAGTTCCAAGACAACTTTTCCATGTTCGATATCTTCAACCACGATGCCAATTCGGAAATTTTAAAAAGTGCAACCCCATTTGATATTGCCATAAAGCCAAAACTCTTAAAGCTGATTACTTAGAGTTCAATGTTCCCATTTTAATTGCAGTACATCACGTAAATTATATCCGCTTGACCGTACAACCCGCCAGCATAGATCGCACCGGCGTATCTTCGGTAGCTCTCAAAACAAACTCTCTTCCGAATAAGCCCCACCGCGGTGGCTCAGTGATTACGGCGCTCGGCTGATGACCCGAAAGACGCGGGTTCGCTCCCGGCCGCGGCGGGTGAATTTCGATGAAGGCGAAATTCTAGAGGCCCGTGCGCTGTGCGATGTCAGTGCACGTTAAAGAACCCCAGGTGGTCGACATTTTCAGAGCCCGTCACTACGGCGTCTCTCATAGCCTCAGTCGCCTTGGGACGTTAAACCCTAATAATTATTCGCTTCGAGAGCGAATAATTTAATACATCCGCTATTCTGCTGTGCCCCTACACACCTGGTCCTCCCGCTGAAGCCACGGCAGGAACGTTTATTCAAAAAAGCGATCGGAACATCCTGGAAAAGGAGCTTTGCTGGATGAAGTCTGCATCAAGAAAGACGCTTTTGTTCGACGTGTAGTTGGCTAGCTCGGGCGCCTATAGGCTCTTAGTAGTTTTCCAGGTCGAAACTATTTCGCTAACAGCAGACGTTCGCAGGTGCGCGCACGATAAAAACAGAGTGTCTAAGGTGCTCTCCTCAAAAGTAGTGATCGTTCACACACAATTACCATTGCGGGGGCCGAAGCACTCGAGGAAAAGATTTAGAAGCACGAATATAGTCATAATGCCTCAAGTGATAGAAATGCGCTCTGTTCTTTTGTACACTAACTAGTAATTTCCCTTGATATTCGGCGTTTTTGCTGGCTTTGCATTATCAGTTTAATAATACCAGTCCGTAGTTGTATAACAGAACGGGCTATGGCAGACTGTATGTATCCATGTAGTGAGATGAATTTCAACGACAGAAGGACTTGGCGCGCAATACCACTTGACCACATTGTTCATTTCTTTTATTCTATAGATGGAATAATTGACAGGCACTGAAGGAACAGGCAAAGTCTTTGGCGCCCCAGTCAGCCGAAGCGGCCACTTTCATTTCAAAAGAACAGGCCGACGTGCGCCGCGGGCCAGAAATTTGCGCGCCGGGGAAATAAAAAAAAAGGGCGCGGCTGTAAAGAGAAGCGACGGTGCGAGGTGTGTTCTCTCACGCACGAGTGCAACGGCGCCGAGCGTGAAAGACACGCCGCGTCTTCGGTTTCGAGAGCTTGTTCTTTCCTCCCGGGCGACCGAAGTAATACGTGCTCTTCGTCGCTGTCTAATATGGTTCGGGACCACTGTCTCCTAGCCTGTCCTTGGAGGCAGCGCCGCCGGTGCCGTGTTCTCTCCCCCTCTCCAGGCACGGCGCGATTCAAGCCGGCTCGACAGGGACAGGACGGTCGGGCCGCCAAGCTGTCGCCCGGACGCCGCTTTGATCAGCCCTTCAAGCCGAACCGGGGTAGGCAGCTTGCTTCGCGCCTGCAGACAGGCCCGCCGCCACTCCAGTGGACGCGTGTCCACTGGAAAAATCAGTTTTTCCCTGAATGAGCATGGGGCAACGCTGGGAACGCACAAAATAGCTGCATCGCGCGGTAAACAGAAGCAAAGAAAGCAGTAGTGCACGCTTTAAAAGCACGAAGAACGAAACTCATAGCTTTAAAGCAAATCCAGCCTCTCCGACAACAACTGCTGTCTTGAAATGTTCCTTTTCTGTATCAGTGAGGCACCAAAGTGGGGCCTTACACCTTTACAGGTGCGTATATGGAAAGAAAAAAGTGACAAAGCTGGAAAAGGAACGTTGGCTTTGTTCGAGAGCTGCTATGAGAAGAATTGCGAAGTGATCATGATAGCGTTTCGTTATTTCCGTTCCGAAGCCTACGTCGGCTATGAGGGACGTCATAGTGCAGGGCACCGAATTCGTATATAGAAGGCACCGCACAGGGGCGCTTTTGCATTTCTCCTCCGCCGAAAGGCGGCGTTATTATTGTGGCTCGTACATTGGCTCAACAGCAGAGCGTAAAGCCGCGCAATCAACACGACCGGGAAAGAGTGACGTTCCAGATAAGGAAGGGACAGTTTTAACGCATGTGCAACCGGGCGCAAAATTAGGCGTGGCACGCGAACCAGAAAAACTAAGGTGTCTCGATGTAGCTTATCGAGGCACCCTATAAAACTGCATCACCGCGCCATCTCATGTTGCAGTTCTGGTATTCATGCCTTGGTTCGTGCCCTTCCATGTTGTGAGCCGCGTCATTTTCCACGATTCCGGCCAACAAGGTGGTGATATTCAGCGCTGGGCGCGCGGGGTCGCTGGTTTTTAACCACCATGGCGCACGCGCAGTTTAGCGGCGCATGACGGGCGACGGAGCGTGCGCTGTGCGCTTTGCGGTGACCAGGCAGGCGAGCTAAACTGAACCCCCTCCCTCCCACCCACCCTTGTTCTTATTCACGAGCTCGAAACAATTATTCTAGGAGTTTGAATACACAAACACTCCCTCCGCACCTCTCTCCCCCCTTCCACCCTAATCCCTCTGTCATGTTTGTGTATATTGGCCCAGTTTCCCGACGCTCCCCCTCCCCTCTTCCAATGCCCCCCTAATCTAAAATCACTTTTCTAGCTTTCTGCCCCTCTGCCACGCCGGCTAACGCTTAGCATTAGCGTTACGAACTCTTAATCGTCCTGTCAGTTTTTTCAACCTTCTTGTATTTGTCGTCACTGGCATGCGGCCATATCGTTTTTTTTTGCGTTTACCTAGCAGGGTGCGTAATAGGTTACCAAACGCAGGTCAGATGGCTACAGACCTATCATGTTTTCTAATGTCGATAATATTTTCGCTAAAGTCCTCTCAAATTGGCTACAGTTAGCAATGTCAACTTAGATCGGGCTTCATCAAATATGTGGCTTGAGGGGACCGTCAGTATAGTATAATCTACATGTAGCGCGTACGGTGTTGCAGTACTCCAGTGACGCTCATGAATAGTTTGCACTGCTTTAAATTGACGCCCCAAAGGCGTTCGATCGAGTGAGTCATTCAATCCTTTTTTCGATTTTGAGTCACGATAATCTTGATTCATTCTTTTATACAGAAGTACGCCTTTGTTATAAAGACTGTTCAACGCGCATGATTGTAAATGGCTGTCTCCCATAAACAGTCCGCATTCAGCCCTCTATGAAACAGGGTTGCCCACAGTCCGCAATCCTGCTCGCACTGTACAGGGAGCCACCTTGCTTAAGTGTAATAAACATTACAGCCTTCAATGGTTTCCGTATCATGGGTCTCCTACAGAAGGTATTAGCTTAGGCAGATGACATCGCGTTTTTCTGCGCTGATCAAGCAAGAATCGATGAGGTTATCGTTTAACGGAGGACTCCAGTGTCAGGAGCTCGGATTAATTGAGAGCTGCGGCCTCTTGTTTGGTATGTGAGGAACGACACCTGCTATAAATATGCTGGTATTCAATTGACACATGGGCCACCCATGTACTTTGGTGTTTCTTTGAGTGCCTATAAGCACAGAGTACATTACTGGAAAGACCACGTGCCAGCTCATCAGCGCTATACTGACTGTTGTCCCCCATGGTCACTCGCTTTTTGGCAGGCCGGCCGCCCATGATCTCTTTCTTGCCACTAAAATTTCCTATGTACTCCAAATTCTTCGTAGCACAACACTTTATACCCAACATTCTCACACAGTTTTCGGTGCTTTTGGGTAGGGTTGCTCTTTTGAATCTATGAGACGTCATAACGTTTTCCTGTTTGTAAGCGCTGGCGGCCTTGATTTAGTCCACCTATATGTCCGACGGATAGTTTAACGTTCCATTTTTTTTCGTGATACTACGCACCCAATAAGGCTTGCATTTTTCCTGGTCAATTTAGTTCATGCTTTACCAAACCTCATTCTGTCTTCTAATGTTTCTGATCGTCCGTGTTTGTCGGGCCTGATCCATGAGGTGTGTTTGGCTGGTCATTTCTTACTTGTTCGTTTCTGCCCTGAGTTTCTGTTTTCACTGTCACGCCGTGTCTGTGTACTCGTCTCGTCCTCTTCTTTTGCGTTCTAACGATAATGACACAACAACATGCCTAAGCTTCGATTTTGTGTTCACTGTCGAAGATTTAATTCGTATTATTTTATTTATTTATAGAATACTGCTAGCCTCAAGGTGAGGCCGTAAGCAGAAGCGGAAGGTATGAAGTACAGACACAAGTAATACATGCGAAAAACAAACAAAGGCACAACAAGACTGCCTCTACAGATCGGCACAAACAATCGAGGAAGTGCTCGCGCGGATTGACAAAATAGCATAACAAATAGAAAGTAGGCTGCACGTGGCTGAATTCAAAGCGCTTACAAGTACAACTGAAGGCTTTGAACGAATGATTCAATAGTTGGGCTTTCAACAGCACTGGCTGGCAGCCGATTCCACTCACGTATCATGTTCGGAAGAATGAGTTTGCGAATGTGTTTGTGTGCTCTTCCCCCCGCCCATGTACCGTTCTATGTATTTTGGTTTACCGGGACATGACGTACTCAACACTACGTAGATTGCCCCTCTCGCCGTGTAGAAAGGCTTTTTTCTGTAAACTACACACTGATACATTGCCCGTAAAACATGGTTAGAGAAAAAGGGCATTTTTGCGCCTACGGTAAATGTTTGTGGTGCTCAAGAAACGATTGCGCATTGCCACATCCCTTGCAAAACTGTAATACTCTTCCGGAATGTCATGTAACAGATATTGAAAAGACAGCCTTACACCACATTCTCTATAATATCTCACTGCACTACATTCGTTGATGAACCATTAGACATGCTCATTCTAATTGTACTACACAGCCTCTGGTAAACTTGAATGATGGACCGACATTGTGATTTTGTTGTTTCTGCGAAAGACCAGAGCAGTATAATAATACTTCACCTAAATGAAGTGTATGCCACGACAGAGTTCGAACCCGACTGACACTCACTCTTAGCTCTGTGCTCTTTACTGCCATTTTTTCTAGCGCTTGGTCGCTTGGGTATGTCTTATATGATGATGGTGATGGTGGATGTTAATGGTGCGAGGGCATCACAGGCCAAAGAGCGCCAAACACAAGTTACGGTATGTCGTATAGTGCAAAGTGCTGATTTTCCACTATTTTACTAATGGTTTGTGCGTATTTCATGTATATAAAACATTTCACCACTGTAATAAATGCCGCGTTTGAGAAAACAGGATGCATTGCCTCCGGGTACCGTGCCTGGCTCGCAACCTAAGCATCGGTGGTCAGATTCCAGACTACTTACCCCAATTTTCTTCTCATTTGATTTACTTTATGTGCTTACAAGTCGGAATGGTGTTTCAGAGATGTTGCAACTTGCTAATAAACAGTTTTCTAATCGTTTATTCAATGTTCAAATACACCGCCTAACGTATGACGTGCCAACCTTTTTGACCAATCCGGAGTTTTCGCTCACGGTAGCCACAACAGACACCACCGGATTTTTAGCACAACGGGGTCATTACAGCTATCGCTTTACAATGAATGGCTGCATGCGGCCATGTGAGGGAGTGCCATGAATTTCGCTTTGCTATCTGTCTCCAGGAATGTCCATTCCTGATAGACGGCAGGTGGCGTAGCCTTGTACAACGGCCGTCTTAAGTCATCCATGGCTGTGTAGCGCCAGCAATGTGTGACATCCGCGCTAGAAAGACCGACCTCAAGGGATCACACAGCCCGAGTGTGGTAATATTTTTATAACACTCTGTAGGATCAGGCACGAGAACATGAAACTGAAAAGGTATGGATGCCCCAGGTGAAGTGTGGGAGTGTCAGCAACTTGGTTCTGCAATACGTCTGGAGGCTCGTCCATTCCTGGTAAATGGGTAATGGCATAACCTTGAACAAAAGGGCGCAGGCATACTTCTCGCCTCGATAATAGGCGGCACAGTAATGTTGCTGCGCGTCACGATGAGTTATGCGGAAAATGAAAATAAAAGCACCGCCCAAGGTCAAATGTATTGAGGCGTCGTTGGAAAAACTAGCCTGGTTCCAAGTGGAAACATTTAAAATACTGCGTAGCACTGGAACCGTAATTTATCCATCTCGCTGGTAAACTAGCATTGACGAAATGAAACCATGGGCGCCGATTATTCTTCCTGGTCAAACAAAGGTGCCCGCACTTGGAAGCGTAAACAAGAGTCTATGAAATACGGGCAGGTTTTTTTGAGGTTTTTTCGAAATAATTTATCAATTAAACGACACAGTGAAAGGCACCGTGGTCATGGCTAAATAGGCGCCAACTGACTGCTTGGAAGTCGTTGGACATAGTGTGTAGTCGTGCATTCACGCATAACGCAGCCGTGGGCCAGCTCAATGCTCGGGACTGCTGCGAAGCCATCCACAGTCGGTACTCATGCTCTGTATCTGCAGCGCCACCAAAGTCCACTTCGGTAGCGTTCGCCTCTCTCACAGCGATCTGTAGTGCCCGCCACATTCGAAATATGCGGCGGCGATTTGCCTCTATGAGGAGAGAGCGTGAACGCTCGAGTGAGGGCGTTGCTAAGAACGATTGCCCGTCGTGCGGCTAAGTATAAGGTCCGCTTCCGAGTACGAGAGAGCAAGAGTCAATTGATCGTTTACAGCCGCCGTCGGCCCCAACGAATCACCGGGCAGGTTAGGGACCTGCATCCGAAACTCCCACTTCCCCAGATACATTAACAGGGGCGGCCGAGAGAGCCTGCGATTGCCCAGGCGCACCACCTGTATCACTCGACCATTATCGCGTCGGCGGTGAGGGGGGAGAAATAGCGCACCGGACTTGCGCCGATCGCAGGAGAAGAGCCGCGCATAGCTACGCACCGGCCAAGTGCGTCGAGGGGCGACCAATGGCCGTTATGCAAGCGACGCTGTACGCGCAAAACCGAAGCGGACGTTACAAATCGGACGCTGTTTGGCGTTCGTAGCTTCTGTCCAAGTGCAGTCACCAGCGGCGGCGCATGAGAAGCGCCGGTGCAGAGAGCAAAAAGGCCAAGACGGAGGATAAGAGTGCGGCAGCTGCGCGGAAGGGGGACCCGAGCCAAATGGCCAGGAACGCCCCCCGCGATTAGCCAAAAGAGCAAATAACAGACTGTGTAACTACAGCGCCCCGGCAGAGCCGGTCGGCCGGCGGAGGGGCAGGAGCAGGGCGCGTTTTGTCGGCCCTTCGTTCCGTCTGCCCTCGGGCGCTAAAACGTTTCATTTGCCAAAAAGGCGGCCTGTCTTGGGACTGGGCGGGAGCCGGGAGTCGGTGTGCCGTCTAATGCGGCCTAAACACGGTTATTAAGGCTTTATCAAGGAACGGGGACAACAGGCTGGCCTCCCCTGCCTGCACTCTCAGACCCCCGTCGTAATACCTTCTTGGGGAGAGCAGGCTCTCCAGAGCTTCGCTTGTACAGCTTCGTTCGGGGCCCCCTCCGGTATGCCGAAGTCGTTCTGCGGAAAAACGACTTGCCAGGAAAACGGCTCTCCGGCCCCCCTCGCGGGAGGAACACGTGCGCACTCGGCGGCCGCCCAAGTACGCGCCACATAGCTCTTTCTTCGCTGGAGAAGCCCGCGCCACGTGCTGGCCGCTTACGCTAGCCGCTCTGCAACCTTTGTCTCGTACCTGGTCCACTCCTATCACCAGCTCAGAGTTCAGTCTATTCGCCGCCAGATCGACCAACAGGTTCCGGCACCGTGGCTCTGCTTATAGTGTAGATCACTAGCCGGCTGTGCTTCGCTTCTGAAATTTCAGGAGGGCAGCCGCATTCAGTTGTATGGCTGACAGTTACCTGCTGGTTTTAGTCTTACCAGGTATATAAACCATCCTCGCTGTGTTTCAGACGCCGCGCGGCAAAGAACCTGAAGTGCTGAAGACCGACAGAGGATGTCATCACCCGGCATGAGTCACTGGATGCGGACAGTAATTGCCTTCATTGCAACTTAGGAAGATATTGTGTTCACAGTTCTTTCGTAAGAGGTAGGCAAGTAAATATGTGTGCACTGAAACCTCGAAACAAAAAATAGCTACCTGGAATGGGTGCCGTAGGCGTGCACATAAAGCCTACTGGCTAGCAGACGCTTCAAGCGGGAATCCACAGTAAGAAGGCTTCGTTGCTGCGCCGCAGGGTAGCGACTGTGCTCAATCTCTAGGCCAATAGCAGAGGTCATGCCGATGGTGCTTTATTCCAGCCACGCTCATGCGCTGTGAGCACGATAGGAGAGCTCCTATGGCCAGCTATAAGCAATTGGCCCAAAAAGCTATAAACCTTTCTTATGGCCGTCTATAGCTGTAATTTCAGGTGGATATACTTTTCTATACAGCTAACAACAGTTTTATGATTCCGAACCTATAGCTCTAGTGGGATAAATTTTTCAATAGCTGACAGTAAGCACCGTTTTGGATGTGTACAGACGCTCATAAAAGGCCTTAGACGAACAAAGATTTTTTGCGTAGACACCCTTCGGCCATTTGTGTAAGCCGGCGTGAACTGCACAATTTTAGTAGCCAAAAAGAATGCAAAGTCTCAGTCAATACGCCACTAGTGACGCAGCTTTCCACGCAACAAGATGGTGGTGTAAAAAGGTCCAAGAAGGAGGTGGGACTGCTTCCGTTGTTTCCATTCGTATTTTTCTTTTCCACAATCGGTGACATTAGACTGCTTTCAACAGTCCTACTCGTTAACAGACTGCTAACAGATAAGGCTGCCAAGAGCTGTGATTCCGTGCAGAAAGACTGTCCCCCAGCAATGGTCTGCCACCACTCGAAGAGTTGTCCCAGTGTACGTGCATGAACATATTTTCGCTGTTTGCACATGCGCCGCAGCAGAGAGGAGGTATTACCGGCCCCATTAGAACTGAATCAACGGAGCCAGGCAGAAACAGCAGTCCCCGACCGATGTCAGCACGCGGCGGTCTTTTGCAGCCGAGACGGTTTCGCCAGTGAGGGCAGAGCGTCTGCTGACTGATGAGCTCAGCATGTGTTCTGCTTAGTTCTAGTACCGGGGGCAATATTACACGCCATCACACCCGGGGACATGCCCAGCAGAAGAAGATGGCACGCGTTTCCGAAGGGAGATATCGAGGCCTTCTTCGCATGAGCCAGGCCCAGGCCAACAGTTGGTTCTAAAAGAAACAAAGCAGCAGATTCCCGCAATATATTGCGCGTCCACATAAAATTTCGATAAATCCCGACTGCTGCCTCGTATGCTAAAGGCAACCAAGCGCAAATACCGTGTGCAGCTGCTGCTGCGCTATGCTGTGGCAACCTTGCAGGCACGTCCTTCTTAATGCATACTCGTCGTCACGGTATTAAGAACATTGGCCTTGAAGCGCACATTGCGATCTTGGGAAACGGCTCATTGCTCAGCACCAGGGGACGGTGGAGCTATGAACATCTCTCATCAGGCGCTTCCCGCTGTTGTCTCCCGATGCTATTTATCAGACGCGAGGACAAGGAGCGGACCCGAACCAGGCCACGAACAAATTACTGCAAGAAAACTGCCGGAAGCTCCATTCGCACCTGTCAAGACAGCTGCAAAGAACTCGTCGCAAAAATTGAAGCACTTTCTTCATAAATGATTGCCATAGTGTCGCTTGTTGTACCATCCACGAGAATTTCCGGCCTGCGCAAATACCAAGCAAAATGTTTCGCTGTCCCGTCGCTTCGGGCCAGCATGAGCCTCAAAGATCAAATTAGACATGAACAGGACAAGAAAACTTTTGGGGGACACTTAAGCTCCGCCTTTAGGGGAATGACGCAGTAGTGTTCATGTCTCCCTTCAGTAGTCTGCGGCTTTTCCATATGACTCCATAGACACGAACACTGTCGGACAAGACACACAAGGCCTCCATTTAACGAAGTTGAACGAACCTGCCTCAGTGAGTCGGTGGCCTAGGGTTAGCGTGTATGACTCCGGTTCCAATGGGCACATATTCTCATAACACCCAAGTTTTATTTTAATAATAGTAAATTTACGTCTGCCTCAAAAGCAGATGGACAGAGCAGCTGCAGCAAGAGCTGTCGAAAACAATTTGATAAGGGCGCAACCCCATTTTACAATGCTGCAGCAGCAGACAAACGACGACTCAATCTGCTTGTAGACTTATCTAATGACAGAAAAGGAAGAAAATGAACAAACAGTACGTAATACACAGTAAGATCATCCATGGAGGACAGAGCAGAAACCGCAAAAACTAGTTTGATACAAGTGTTTGACACTTTCATGCATCAAGTAAAAAACACAGAAGCAAAGACAGTTATTGCGCGCCAGTGAGCATGGAAAATATTTGGCGCTATCTTCTATATACCTGCTATGCAGTATCCGATGGTTGTAGTTAAACAAATAAAAATTTACAGATCTATAAGCGCTCAGAAGGGAAGGGAGTGCGTATTGTAAATGTTGTTTCCCGGAGTTTGGGCGTGCTGTTGGCATCATCCAGTTTTCAGGCTGTCTGCGAGGGTAACTTGTCGTTTTGCCTTGCAAATTTTCTAAGCGTCGAATATTGTTTATGTTGCTTTTAATTTCTCTTTTGAAACGAATGCAAAAACGTTTTTGATATAACTGAAAATGGTCTTTGCTATGTGACTCATAGTTAACATTAAAGGCGTAGCGAAAAACCCTTTTTTGCAAAGTGTGAGTTTTATGAAGACAGAACTGCGTTGCAGTTCTCCGCACAAACTGGCAATATATGTGAGAATAAAAAAAATGTTTTATAAAAAAAGTAATTTGAGTGACTTCGGAAGAATCTGTCGTACGCAGCCAATCATGCCAGCTACTGTAGCCAGTTGTTTGACAACATGGCTTATATGGCGTTCCCATTACATAGTGGAAGAAAAGGTATTTGAAACGATCGACGATTTCTATAGGTCTAGAGTCAAATGTAATACAATCGCGAGAGGAAACCGGTTTGGTTTCCTGTTTTTTTTAGTGCGCTTAATTTAATTTACATTTTTACATGCAATAATGATGTTTCAGCCATGTTGCGACCTTATATTCAAACTGAATCTTATGTTTTAAGAATTTTTCAAATCTGCCCTTCAACGTGCGACGCAACTACCTTTCGACCAATTCGCATTTTCTCACACGGTGCGGGCGCTGCCAATTTCTATTCGCACTTCGAAAGAAAGGTGCCAGCGCATCCGAAGTGAAAATAATTTCCACACTATTTAGGTCTTGTTTTGCTGCATCTGTGTTTCAACTGCGTTGTACACGTTCCGTCTGACGCTGATTGTACGCTTTCTTCATCCCTGAAACTTCTGTGATTTGCACTCCAGCATTTTTCTAGGCACCTTTTTCCTAGACAGGGGAATGGTAGACGAAGAGACCGGGAACCCTACTGCTCCTCCCCGCTCTTTGGGTGGGCACCCGATAAAAACCCAGTCGAACCTGGGCACCATCGCTGTGTATTGGCCAACCGCTGCTAGACCGTCCTCCCGGGGAGTAGCGCTCCGACGCACCGTCAAACCAGAAACATTTCTTGCGCCCTCCTGGATTGCGGCATGCGCATCATCACCCGGGTGGACTGTGCTAGGAGAGCCTCCTGTCCGAAGTGCAACGGGCCTACAGACCGCGGGGCAATAAGTTATAGGGCGCGCCCTGGGTATATAGTGCGCGAAGTCCTCGGGAGGTCCTTCTCCCTGTCCACCATCAGTGGTACCAGTGCTGCTGTCAACGGCTCATTAAGCCTTTCGGGCTGAAGGGACAACACCTTCTGGCCCTCAAAAGTCACCAGACACTGTGGTTTCGCTAGATAGTAGATAGGGACAAAAATTATTGTGGGACTGCAAACGAATCAAAAATAAAGTGTCCCAGTGGGAATCTCGGTAATGCATCCATGCGCGTCACCAAAGTGATCACGAGGCATTTGGCTATGTTGTTTACCGCTAACAGTTCCTAGCGGTAACCACTTGACCGTTGCATTCTTCAGGTTGTTTAACGGAAGGATTTTCTTGTTGCTTATATCAGTTTTTGTACTACTGCACAAATTTCTCTGCCGAGAATTTATAAGTTGTCTAACATCCAATGCGCCTGGCGAAGAAACCCCGATTGAGAGAACGTGATCCTGTGGTGAACGTCTCCGAACGCAGCCCACGAAATCTCAGTATGCAAGAGGCTTCTTCCAGCGACCGCGGCTGGGCCAACTTAGACGCACCAATGCAGTGCCCTGCGGAAGGGCATACAGTCAAAGGTGCAATGTTCTATGCACACACTCTAGCCTATAGGGATTTCAGTTTTCTCGAGCTATAATAAAGCAACCAAACGAAACATTGAGTATAAAGCTGACATCAAGAAGGACGTCATTTCTTTTGACGCTCTAGATTTTCCACACAATTTTACCGTTTAAGGAAACAACCACACAATATTGCTAACCTTTCAGTCGAAAAGAGATTAAATATGAGCCGCCGTGGTGGCTCAGTGGTAATGATGCTCGGCCGCTGACCTAACAGACGCGGGTTCGATCCCGCCTGCAGCGGTCGCATTTCGATGGAGGTGAAATGCTAGAGGCTCGTGTACTGTGAAATATCAGTACACGTTAATGAATCCCGGGTGGTCGAAATTGGCTTTGGGACGGCTAAACCCTATCAGCCAAACCAAAACAGAAATCAATGCCAATTTCCATGGGAGGCCCTTAATACGCTCTTATACATCCTGGTCATGCACGAATAGTTCCAGTTTGATTTTTTTTATTTTCATAAAGAAAGATGCTTATTCAGGCGGTTCTTGCGGGTTAGCTTGGGCTATTCACTTTACCAGGCGTTGTTAGATTTCGGCGCAGCAGGCAAGCCTTCACTTTCGGAATGGCGAGACGAACTGCTTCTCCGTTTCGCGCATTCTCATAGAGCGCGCTATAAAACTGTACACGCTATCGGAATTTCGTAGCAGCGATGACAGGAGTTACTAGAGGTTTGAGGAAAAGAATATTTCCTCAACGAAATTCATCGGTCACATAGACGCAGTCCCTAACAACACTGCGGAGAAATGGCATGCGTACTGCGCACTCCACTACAGCTACATTTTTGTTTTGAGTCGGGGCTGCCGTGGCCAAATAAATTGCGGCGCATGTTAGGAGCTGATTGCGGGACACGAATGGCCAGTGTCTTCATGAAGCTCGAAGCGATGATGAAAGCGAAAATGCGGTGGGTCAATGCCGAGCCCAGATTCCAGAACCGGTTGCGTGTTCGGTGAACCTTGCTTTTGCCGGAGCATGTTTGCTTTTCGTTCGTCACTCATAGTTGCACCTTTGCTCTATTCTCTTTCGCGTGTCAGATAACCCGCCGCAAACAATGGCCTGGAAGTACATTTTTGCAAGAATACCTTTACTTACAGGACAGTACAAGAGAGAGAGAGAGAGAGTATTTTCACGAGAGAGCACCTTTACTTCCAAGCACTTTACCGCGCTCTGAACAAGGCCCCAGAAATCTGAAATTTTCCCCGAAGGATGCACCTGTTCTAAACGTTGCCGACCTTGCACTGACTGCTTGGCAAAATGAGGTGGCCAATTTTGCCCCTCCATGGCCGGTACTGACACGCACGACCTTGTCGCATCCCGAGGGAGGGATGTATCGCTTCAATATGTCAATTTTTCCACCTCACCAAATGTAAACGTGTCGCATGTCATCATTGATTTAAAATGTCTTCAAAAATATACTCAGGAATTAAAATAGCATAGATTTATTTTATGCGCACAGAAAGACGACACAATAAGACAAGGTAGAGGGGACGGAGCACTCCGTCCTGTCTACCTTGTCTTATTGTGTCGTCTTTCTGTGCGCATAAAAGAAATCTGAGTATGAACCAACTAGCCCCACAACGCATATTACTGGATTAAAATAGCACAATGCAAACATACCCTTCCTTGGTCTGAACGACATTGGACAGTCATTTTACAGCTCCATTTCCCATAATGTGCAATGACTTAACCCCTGCAGGCTCACAGTATGTGAAGCATCATCTTTTTTTTTGGCAGTTCGTTTCTGCCTGCGATGCATGCTTGTCAACTATGGACGTTTCGAACAACCATGTGGCCTTGCACCCATAACTTGTCTGCGCCGTCACATGCAGATTCACATTAGTTTAATACTGAGCTACTTTGAGTTGGTTGTGACATAACTTTACACCCTTGACACATTTTAAACCGCCTAGCGGCCGCTTTCCGGGCTGCAGCCTGCTGCCATCGCGCAAAAACCGTTGTCATGGTTTGGGAAGACAGGTGGGTCTCGCGAGGCCAGAATGAAGCCCACAACCAATTTATAGCGATATCAGCCCACTGACTGTGCGAATGAAGTGCGACCATTTGATTTGGGGAGCCAAAGAGTCACCCGCTGCGGTGGCTCAGTGGTAAGGCGCTCGTCTACAGAGCAGGAGTACCCGGGTTCGAACCCGACCGCGGCGGCCGCGTTTCGATGGAGGCGGAACGCAAGAGGCGCCCGGTGCTGTGCGATATCAGTGCACGTTAAAGATCCCCAGGTGGTCGAAATTATTCCGGAGACCTCCACTACGGCCCCTCTTTCTCTCTTTCTTATTTCACTCCTACGTTTCTCCCTTAGCGTGCTGTTCAGGTGTCCGCCGATATACGTGAGACCGATACTGCGCCATTTCCTTTCCTCAAAAACCGATTTACCAATTTAGCCAAACAGTCACACTGTAAATTATTAAACAGCAAATCAATTTTCTTTTTCTAGAAAATTTACCAACATAAAACATTTGAACATTATATTGATTATTAACAGCATGCACGAGCGCTATAAAAAAATGGTAGTCTGTTGTCACCAATTTTATTACTACTTTCCTTTGGCGCCTTCTTTAAGCGTACTGCTCCGTGAGTATGGAGGCCTTCTTCTTCTCTCGGTTACCCAGTCGGGGTGCTTATCAGCTCACGTACCTATCACTTAGAAAGGTGTAAATTCAGTTCGCACGAGTGAAAAGATGTTACATTAAAGCGGCCATAACGAGGTTGTTTCTCATATTGTATTTTTGAATTGCCGTAAATCATGGAATATCTTATAGCCGAGGATCTTTGTAGTGTTTGTATGTTGATTCTTCAAAGCTGCCGGCACACCGCTTCATCGCTTTATTTGGTATGCAAGACGCGCCTAGATTCATCTCGATTGATCGCATCCAGGCGGAGCCGACTCCACGTTGTTCCAGAGTGTTCTGTTAACCTTCCGCGCTTTATCTCGAAAGTTCCCTATCAGCTTTAGAATGAGCATGGCCAAGTGCGGTGGGCATTCGGTTCGAGGACCGCCGAGCGCGCTTGTTGCTACGCCGCCGCCGACTCATTCAGTGCTTTGCGGGCGCAAGTCAGCCCAAATAAAGTGTTTTCTTTAGTAGCCATTTTCACCCTCTTGCAGCTCTCCGAACTGCAGTCACCACTACGTGACATAATTATTTTATTTACAAAATTTTATTGTTTTCAACACGATGGGCATTTAAGAAAAAGAACAATGAAAATTGTGACCGGGAAACTCATCTTGTTGACAGCGGCCGCCATATTGGAATATTCATCGGATGTCACAGAAGGCATGCGTGCCGAACGTCGTCTGCAGTGTGGAAGCAGCGGCAGTAGCGGCTTGAACAACGATAAAGGAAGTTGGTAGCGGACGCTTTCATTGCCTCCGCTTCGAAGTTAACAAGATTCTAACCGCAGCAAATTACTTCACAGACCATAACACAGTCTACCCTTTAATCAAGCAACTACCACGACAATCTGGCACGCCGTGCAGGTATGGGATAATGCACGCATTCTTTTTTCGTGGCGCTGCCTGTTGAACCTCAGCTACAACCGTAGCTCATTTCTTGAGCTTGACCATAAGTTTCTCAGCCAACCGGGCAACATGCACCTCCAGAAAACCTGCTTTTTGAAGTCTGGTCACTTTTCTACGAAAGCCTGGATGGGCGCGCAGTGGCCATCATACACATAGCGTGCATGTATATGATGAATCTGTTTGGCCTACCATGCCAGCGTCGCTTGACTGAGTAAAAGTAGTTGGACGGTTTGCTTCCTCAAAGGTCTGACTTCGTCGTACATGTATCTGTTCTTCTTTACGGCATGTTTGTTATTAGAGCGTTAAGCTATACTTATCGCGTTTCGGAACTGAGCATTATGCGTCATAACGCAAATCGTAACCCAGCGGTTGCCATGGTAACCGAGGTGGTTACATAATAAAATAACAGCAGGCGGCGGCGTGTTGCCGGAGCATAACTAGAAAATGAACTATGCCGATCCGGAATATATCTTCCTGTCTGGCAGGCGTCGAATTCGGGCTACTTAGTCTCGACATTCGTGTAAAGCTTGTGGGCCAACTGTTTGCCGCAGAAGGTTCCGGATGGTGTCATACGATTCCGCGTTTACTAGTTTAGCCAGTTAAGCTAGAGCGTAACTACTAAACTTACTAGTTAAGCTAGAGCTTATGTTCCCCCAATTTCACTTCTTTACGAATATGCAGATGAGCATTGCGGCTCAACCGTTTGTCGCAGACTGTTCGGGGTGGTGGCATGCGATTTCGCGTTGCGTGTACACTCTAAAAAAAAGGTAGTTGAGGTTACTACATTTTGGGGTAGCAACGACTGTCACATATATGACTACCTAGGTAGTAACTGTACGTAGTAACTGTAAGGTAGTAACATTTACTACCTCTGGAGAGAAAACACCTTAAGAAAAGAAATCTAATGACTTTTGACATTAGGATCTTATGCCTATATGATAATAATAGTGCAAAATAAGAGCCAAAATAAAAAAAACAAGCAAAAGCAAAAAAGAAAACAAATCACCTACTTTCACGAGGATTCGAACCGCGCACCTTAGACTCTCTCTATCCTACCACGATAAAAAAAAAAAAAACCACTACGCCACGCCACCAGACGTTAACTACTCAACTTATGTGGCATGATATATGCAGCCACAGTTGTTTCTTGTTCTTTCCATTGCGTGTAAATGTAGCAGCAGCATCTACATTCTCGCACGGGACAACAATGTTGTTGAGAAGGACCTTTCAGTGGCTGATGGCCAATGACATAAGGAAATCTTCTGTGTTAACGAAAACGAGTCTCTGCTGAGTTTTTATTGTCGAAAGACATGAATGCCTGACTTCGTGGTGACTTTCTAATGTGTCACAAGGAGTGCATGAACATGACACCAGAAACTCAACGCCCATTTTTGTGCATCTTGTAGTAAACCAGAAGGAAAAATGAGCACAAGTCAGGCACAATAGCTTGGGGTTGGTGAAAAAGTGCAATTAAGAAATCAAACTAAAGAATGGAGCACATACGCGCTGCGTATATTGTATTGAAAACAAAAAATAGCACTGGCAATTTTGTTAGATTTGCTGCCAATTAGGAAACCCTTTTCATTATATAAAAACATGGGCATTGAGTAGCAATGTCACCGGGAATGTTACTATACGTACATGTGCATATTCCGATCATCCATTTCCAGATCAAGGTAGTAATGGATACTACCAGGGTTATAATGAGGTTGTGCAAGTGTAGTAACTGCCAAAAAACGTAGTAACAGCAGAAGTCACTACCTTGTTACTACTTAATTTTCTTTCGAGGTAGTAACAAGGTCGTAGCAACATAGTACATAGGTAGTAAGGGTTAAAAAAAGGTTGTAACAGCAGCCGTTACTACGTTTTCACTACCTTTTTTTCTAAGAGTGTAGCATAAACTTACTAGTTAAGTTACAGTCTAGCTCGCGGCTGGGATTCGAACCTGCGACCTATGTCAGGTGTGTAAACGCTCGATATTCGATCGCTGCCTCAGCGTCGGCTCGTTTTTATACTTCAGCTGAAATTTAGGCGAGCCGGGAAGATATTTGAAAACTCAGCGAGCTTTGCTCTGACGTGGCCTGTGTCAGGGGAAAAGTGTTCTGATTGCAGGTATTTTATTATCTTTAAACTTGGACCGGGCAACAAGTACTTTTTCTTTCGTCTTAAAAGAGCAAAACCTGGTAACTAGCCGTGCTTTTTCATTACAGGATGCGCCTGAACGATGCGCGCGCTCAATTTCAGAAGATAAAATTTGAGGTCCTAGTGCTGCCGTGAGAGTAGCAATAGTTGTCTGTTGTTGAGACGCGGGTTGTCAGTTTTCGTCGGGACGCGGGTCCGCTGTCGCCGACCGGCCGGAGCAATGAAGAGACGGGGGGGTTGATAAGGAGCAGCGTGAAAAAAAGGTATATGTATTTACATATTACAAGCAGCGAGACGCACGATACATGGCACGATGCAACACAACAGGAAATGACAGACAAAGGAAACGGGAGCCCTTAAATAGAGTCGGCACAGACTCCCGCCCCTTTTCGTCCAATCAGGAGCGTCCTGTTGGCTGATTGGCCTGGAAGACTCGAACGCCATCCCGGGTTGCGTTCCGGTAGCTCTCCGGCCCGAACTCACAACGCGCTCCACGATGACGACGCGCGGGCTTGGAGAGACACAGGCTTGGACGCCGTCCTTGGGGAGCGTCTCGGTAGCTGACCGGCCGAACGCGCAACACTCTCCACGAAGACGACTCGCAGGCTCGTTGAGACGCAGGCCTGGACGCCATCCTTGGAAGCGTTCCGGTGTTGGAAATTCACGCTCACAACACTGTTAACTTTCAGCCCAGATTTCTTTTGAATCCATGTAAAATCAAATTATTACGTCTTAATCAGTCTTCGAGGTCATCCACGCGTGCATGCAGTTTAGCTTGCTGCGATACGAGATGTTCTGCAGCTACTTGCACGACACCAGTGTCATTGTGAATCAGGCTTAATTCATTTGTCAAGATGGATGACCATGCTGGTGAATTTATTTCCAAGCGTTTCTACGCCTACATTAATTTCCTTTATTTCACATTTGAGGTCAGCTTGCCTTTTTGATAGTTCTTTCGAAAGCTTTTCAACACCTTCGTTAGCTTCCTTTATCATCTTCACTAGGGCTATCTTCTGGGCGTGATCAAAAGCTAAGTCGTTTTGAGTGGAATGTGAACGCAGAGTGGGCCCGGTTTTAGGTTGGACATCGCCACAGCACAGCAGGAGCAAAGACACATCAGAACACTCGCGTAGCATTTCACAATGCACTCATGAGCATGTGAATGCTGATTGCATACTCTTGGAACGCCCGTCCAGGTTCATTGTTGTTTCCAAAATTTGTGCGGGATTGCCAGGGCTCGGGTTGCTTTCAATGTCCCCGCAAAGAAGAAGTAATAAAGAGCAGAAAGGCGCTATGGCTGCTTCGGAGCGTGGAAGCACAATAACAAACTGATCATCACATCTAAAGCTACGGGAAGGTAATTTGAAAAGGCGACTAACGTGCACGATGAAAAAGCAGGTTCCCAAGCCTTTGGTTGCTCCGTTCATCGTGCCTCCGAGCCCCTGTTCGATGCTTGGTCTTATCCTTTCCAAGGGTGATGACGTGGATGTAGCGGCTGCGCACTGTTGGAATTGCAGGGGGCGCATGAAGCATTTGGTCGGGGCCACGCAGACAGTTACCAGCAAGGATGTGTCCGGAGCACGATCCGGAGCAGGGGCGCAAATTCCATCCAAGGGTGGAAGCTCATTCGGGGGGCCATCCGCCAACGTGCCGGCCGCACAGGCGACGATGAACGGCAGGGCGAAAAAACAGATGCGTACGATTTTGGTTGTTCTGTTCATCGTGCCTCCGTGCCCACTCAAACTCTCAAAAACAAAAGACTTTTGTATATACTTTCCTGTTCAGGGATACCGGTATACTGATATTCATGACCTTAGAGTTCCTGTCAAAGTCAGTCCATGTCATTTTTATTCTCCTAGTTATTTCACTCCCTTGGTTCGAATCAGCGATGACTCCCTGCCCTAAGCAGGTGTATTCCTTTGCCACTTTCAACGCCCACTGCCAATGGTAAACTGCTGGTCCCTTCCGAGACTGTCGAACATCACTTTGTTCTCAAATAAGCGTACAAGGCGAACATTTAGGGAACACTTAATTACTTTAAGCGTTGAAAATTTGATAGCGCTGAAGTAAGACAGCTCGAGCTGCTTCTCATCCTCCCCCACTGCGGCTCGCCGCGCATGCTGGGCCTGTCCAACCGCCCATACATCAGCGACATACTTTCATGGTCGCCCTCTTCACTTGTGGGTATTTTTTAGATCGACCTTTTAATGCGATCGCAACGATAACTCCCAGCAAGCAACCCTAGGCGACAAGCAAAACGCTATAGGAAACAAGAAAACCAGGAATAACAGAGTGCTCCAAACCACAACAAGCTAACACGAAGTAACGGTTTTCTTGTTTTATTCACCTCGTAGATTTCGCTCTCAGTTACGACATGTAGCTTTTGCCCGTTTCACTAAGATACCCTGCTACTAAAGTTTTCTTATAGGGTTCGGCATACTGTTACAAGTTCGTATCGAGAAACCGGAGCTGGAAAACGTCATTAAGCCTGTATCTTTAGTAGCTTTGCTCGTAAGAAGGCAGTAAAGAGTTTGCAGCAATAAAAGGAAGCAGAGTTAGTATGCAGATGCCCTTATTACGTTTCACTGCCGTTTTCTCTTTATGAGCGAACAGCGAAAAGATGGAAGCCTGTGATAACTGCGTTGGCGCACCTCATTTTAAAATCCAAGATTGGATGAGCCTCTTGTACGCGCTATGGGTTCGGGCATGCAGAACGCTGCTGCACAACTGCCGGAATGCTGGGGCACAGACCCCTTCAGTTGTTATTAATTCATCCTTGCTTTCTAACTTGTCTAGAACAAATTTTGTCGTTTTGTAGAATTCATTTATTTGTTCCCATCAACGACAGCGGAGGCGAGGCAAAACGCGGCAGCAGCAGCTTGACCAGTAGCCGTCTCCTACAAAGCAGAACACAACTGGATAGAGATGACAGAGCGATTTGTTCTTTTATACGCGCCAGGTTTGGGCACGATGCTTAAAAAAAGTACATTCGATACCGGTACCCGACATCAAAAATGTACTTCTGATACCAGTACATGATGGAGAACTAATTTTTTTTTTCATTTGCAGATACTCGATACTGTATCGTCGATACCTCGTCGATACATCACAGAAATCCGATATTAATAAGAGACTTCTGTGCGGTGTCTGGAATCAGTAATGTATTAGATGTATCGCAGTGTTTTCGGAATGCTTTGAATAGTACCGGTCACATTAATTGCTTTAAGCTAAAATGTCTTTAAATTTCATTGTCACGGCAGCTGGTTTAGTCAGAAACAATGGTAACGCTTAACCGATCACTTTTATAAGCAACCTAGCAAAAAATTTTGTTTCAACTGACGTTTTCATGCGAACCGGTCTGTGAGCACTTCATTACATGGGAATGAATCTGATACATTTTGTAATGTTTTTCATTTGTTAATTTACTCGGTAGCCTCTACTTTTACTTTGTGCTAAAAGGGGAAAGGTCCGTGCGTGTTCGAAGGCAGAACAGTTATTTCCCAAGCACTGTATATCACAGAGGTTTGAGGTTGAAACCGTACTTACTCGCCAACTAAGGGATACTGAAACAGTGCACAGATTCGGTAGACTCAGTCCTAGAAAAACGACCCCATTATTCGCGCTTCCCACTTCAGTGATAAAGACAACGTCCTATAAACTGCAGAAAAACTCAGTGGTTCAGACTACGACCTGTCTGAGGAGTATTCTTTATGCACTCCTATTGCTCGGAAACAATTGGCTGAATTCGCGAAAACACAGAAGAGTTAAAAAAAAATACACCGCTATAACAAACTGCTTATCAATGACGCCGCCTACGTACCCGACCTCACTGCGCAGCAATTTATCTTGCTCAATCCTTAGCTAGTATGGCATGCCACACATTTTGGTTTTAACGGAAATTTGGCTCCACAGCAGCATAAATGATGAAGTTTTTCCACCCTCTTACAATGTTTTTCGTCGTGTAGATCAACGAGGGAAGGCAGGGTCGCTGTGCTAGTTAAGAAAAGCTTGACAGTTACCCTCTTGCATCAGGCGGATGGCATAGAGACTATTAGCCTAAAAATCTCTCTTTGGGGAGAATCTTTTTTCCTGTTTGTAGTGTACCGAGCACCTTCCTCATCACCCCAATTCCTGCGTGAATTGAGTTATCATGTAAATTTATTCAAACATAAAAAAGTTTTTCTAGTCGGAGACATCAACCTTCCCGGGGTCAATTGGGAATGCAGTTCTTGTCGCACACTTACCTCACACGTTAACTATAGGCGGGACATTATGATGTGCCACAATTTATAACAAGTTGTAAATTTACCAACGAGAGTGCATAGTTCTTCACCAGCAATGCTTGATCTTATTTTCGTGAACAAAGGAATCGATAAATTTTGGAGTGTCAGTTGAAAATAGTGTATCAGATCATGAATTCGTATACTTCACGGGCCGTCTACAAAAAACCACACCTAATACAAGAAAAACTGTACAAGTGAAGTACTTTTCGCATGCCATGGACGAAAGTGTTTTAGGTTATCTGGATTTAAACGTCGGCAACTTCCACGGAAATAACACAATGCAACTTTGGGACAGATTCAAAAATATTTGCACTTATTGCTTTCAAAACTTGATTCCAACAAAAACAAAGAAAATCGGAAATGGAAACCCTTGGGTAACTCGTGAAGTCATCCACTTGAAAAGCAAAATAAAGCGCTTAAGACGATGAAATGGCTCGAAAGTCACCGTACAGCATTTGCAAGCTGCGTTGAGCGCGTCTATTGGACACGCCGAACAACGTTACTTTACGCACACCTTACCGCAATTTATTCGCACGACACCAGAAACGTTTTGGAAGTTTCTGAACAAAAAAAGAATGCAGTGAAACAGATAATCAATGATGGTATTCTTGTTGTTCAAGCGCAAAGTATTGTAAAGCATTTCAATTCATTTTTTTCACAGTGTATTTGGAATTGGAGAAGAGCACCCCTGCATTTTCACTTTCATACAATGTACCTCGTGATTTTGTATCATCTCAGGGCGTGCTTTCTGTGCTATTTAACCCTAAAACAAAACCTACTCCTAGACCAGATAATATGTCAAATGTTTTTCTACGTAGATACGCATAAATGATATCGCATTTCCTTGTAGTAACCTTTCGCGCGTCGCTCTCTTGCCCACAGACCCTGCCCCCAGACTGGCGAACGGCACGTGTAGTGCCGGTGCCTAAAAAAGGGGACTCTCTATTGGTTACTAACTACCGCCCAATATCGCTAGCCTCTTCCTGTTGCAAGATGCTTGAGCACATCACAGCTAACTTCGTCAGAACTTTTCTAAACGATAACAATATGCTTTGACCAGTGCAGCACGGTTTTCGTAAGGGTTTCTCTACGTTCCCGCAGTTGGCAACTACAATCCATTCCTTCGCTCAAACTACAGACAAACCTAGCCAAATGGACGTTATTTTTTAGACTTCAGGAAAGCCTTTGATTTTGTCTCTCACTCTAAGTTTATTGACAAACTTGATATTTATTGATATCATATTGATATTTGTTTATATTGATATTGATGTTTATTGCTATTGATTAACTGGATCGCTGCTTACCTTACTGACCGTAAAGAGTTTGTTCATATCGATACTTATTGCTCCCGTGAGCTTCCAGCAACTTCCGGTGTACCTCAAGGCAGCGCCTTAGGACCCTTCCTATTATTGATTTGCATTAATGGTATTGTGAGTGTAATTACAGAACCCGTACAAATTAGATTGTTCGCAGATGACTGAGTGCTCTTCAGGGAAGTGTCCAGCCACGATGACCACGTGGACCTAAACAATAAACTTCAAAATATTCTTTCCTGGTGCAACCTGTTGGACATTAAACTCGACGTTAACAAAACTGTGTGCATGAAAATAAGCAAGAAGCTAAATAACCATTCTTTTCTCTACACCCTAGGCACAGAGCCGCTAACCGAAGTGAATGAGCATAAATACCTTGGTATCACGTTAACAAATAGTCTAAACTGGAATACTCACATAATTAATGTGTGTGACGATGCCTTCAAGCAGCTTTCCTTTTTACGCCATAAACTAAAGCATGGTCCTGCCGAAACTAAACTTTTAGTGTATACCTCAGTAATTAGGCCAAAGCTCGAATATGCATGCATTGTATAGTACCCCTACGCTAAAGCTAACATCGACGCCCGTGAGAAAGTACAGCGTAGAGCAGTTAGGTTTATTTTATCCAGTGTTGTAGGCGTTACCGAAAAAAAGTAACTAAATACGTTACTCGTTACGCTAAGAAAAAAAGAACGCGTTACCGCCCTACGTTACCTACAACAAAAGGTAACGCGTTACCGTTACTATTACCGAAAAAAAGTACCGCACGTTACTTTGCCGTTACTCCATGGCCATAAATTTTAATCGGTGCGTCTTCGCTCTAACTGTAACCTATAACTCGTCTTCTCTGCAAGGCTTGTTTTCCAACCAAAAGATCTCAAACCCTGACGACGCGCTCATATTCTTCAAGCGAATGGAAACTCCGGATGGTCGCACTGTGCTTGCAACAGAGTCTAGGCAGGAAAAGGAGGGAGGCCGTCCTTAGTCACAGTGCTGCGGGGAGTGCGTTGTTCCTTGTTCTGGCTAGGGGAGAAAGGGGGGTATGGCTATGACGGGAGAAAGTTGGAGCGACAGTGTTGTTTAGCAGAAAATTTTTAGAAAGTTTAGTGTGAGGTAGCTCACTACCGCCGGCACAAGAATTAACAAAGGCCCATTTCCTTTTTTCCTCTACTTCGGTGCTACAGCCAGTTGACTGCAATCCCCTTTTCTGTGCTGTACCATCGTACTCTTTCGACGGCTCTCTTGGGGCCATCTTGAAGTAAAGTGGCGACATTCCTGAGTTTACTCAGAAGAGGGAACTGCTTCCACAAAGAATGCGAGAGTGTCGCCTGGGAACGAGACCTTTTGGTTGGAAAACAAGCTTACGCAGAAACTGACTTACAGATTTCTGCAAATGGTCCATTGGTGGCTCGGCATGCGTCCACTCTTTAGAAAGTTGTGTGTGTGAGTGGTTTGGGGGTGAAGACAAGTGTGTGAATGCGTGTTCGTGATTTTTTTTAGTTTAGTGCGTCGTCAAGGGCAGGTGTTATTTGGCATGCATGCGAGCCGCAACAAGGGTTATCGAGAACACGGGTAGATTTTGTTTATTTGCGACATCATTTTCGGCGTTTTTTTTTTTTCAAAAAGAGGCGGAGGGGAACAATTGAAATAAAAAGTAACTAGTAACGTGACACCTCACGTTACCGAAAAATGTTAACGTAAGTACGTTACCCGTTACAGTTCCGAAATGGTAACGAGTACGTTACTAAGTTACCGAAAAAAGTAACGCGTTACCGGTAACGCCGTTACTTGTAACGCGTTACCGACAACCCTGATTTTATCGAAGTACCGCGCAAATGACTCACCAACAGCTCCAATGAGGCAACATGGAATCCAGACACTTGAAATGAGAAGAAAAATATAGCGCCTAAAATTTATCTTGCTTCTTAAATATAACCTTCTCGTCATCGGCGCCATGACTCTGTCACTCCATATAACACCACAACAAACGTTTTTAAATATTCTTTTTTCCCACGAACAATAAGCGAATAGAACAACCTGGAACAATTACTACTAAAAAGCATTGATGTCATTGAAATTGATAACATCATACATGTTCTGGATTTTATTACTTCTGACTTGCTATGCTTTTTTTTGCGTGGCAATATTCTACGTGTAGCTGTTGCGTACGTTTTCAATTCGTTTTTAAGCATTTCCATGTCCTTTGCTCACATACGATCATAGTTTCGTTACTGTTCTCGCTTTATTCTGTCCCTGAAACAACTGTATTTGCCATGTGTAATTGCCATTTGTATTTGTCCATTGTATTCGATAACTCTTATGACCCTCCTGCTTGGGCCGCAAGGCCAGCAGTATTGAATGAATAAATATATAAATAAATGCCCCTGCTCCACCACAGTGGAAATCCTACCTCCATGTCCCTTCTTTGTACTAATGTGACCTAGCATTGTGCAAAAACGTGACTCGATTTGGCACCTTACAGAGACTACAGAATGCAACTTAGTCCTCTTGACCCGAAACCTGGCTAAACCTATCGATAGCAGACCGCGAACTGCCATTTTGTGTCCCCAACTTGGACACATTCATCCCGACTGCATTAATGAACGTGGTGGCGGGCGCACGTCGCGAACTGCAGTGCACTGTCATCAACATCCAGTCATCATTAGAATCATTACAACTACTGTTCGTATCCTGCAATGCATTTTACCCTACCATTATTTTCTGAGTACGTTACTGCACGCCAGACGCTGAGCCCTCTTTTGCTATGCACTTTGACGATGCACTTAAAACACATTGGCCAGACATTGGCTATTTGCGCCGCAACCTTCGATTAACCTCTTCTTCCCTGAAAATCTTAACATGCTGCACCTTCATTCAATTTCAACTCTGATACGTGTACGCTATCCGGGACCCGCGCAAGTTTACTGCATCAACTCACTAGAATCCGTCCGGACCCGCGCTGCACGTTTTATCTTTTCCAATGACTGATATCCGTCTATTACTCTTAAAAACCAACCTCCCCAACCCTCTATACTGATGCAGAGAAGCTCGCCTTTGAATCCCTCCGCATCCCTAGCATCGTGAATCCCTCCGTAACCCCGCTATTTTACCAGCACACTGCCGCTCCAGCCTACTCAGCATTGACAAAATAGTGTACCCACCGTCGTCCCGCTCACCAGACCATCTTGTTTAGTTCGAACGCCCAAGCATTGAAATGGCCTTCGTACTGCTTCTATCATCCATATCAATCACGACCACTTCGAGCGTTTCATTGAAGAACTCACCTGCAGTTACGAATGCCGAGCCTTCATGTGAAGCCCCTTCACAAGGGCATTTGAAGTAAGGGAGTAATTACTCATTGGCATCCACCCGAGCGCAGCCATACGGCTACAAAGGAAAGCTATACAGCTTTCTCAGAAACTTCGTAGTTAAAGAAAAATTCGTCCTGGTCCGGGGTTCGAACCCGGGACCACCGCTTCACCGGAGCAGTCGCTCTACCAATTGAGCTAATCGGGACGGCAAGCTTATGGTAGGGCGAGAGGGAATTGATCAATAACTCGAAGCGGGATGAGTGTTGGTCAAATCTTTAGGGGAATCCCCCAACGTGGAGTAGATTTGTAAGAAGGGAGTAATTACTCACTGGCATCCACCCGAGCGCAGCCATACGGCTACAAAGGAAAGCTATACAGCTTTCTCAGAAACTTCGTAGTTTCTGAAACTTCGTAATCCACCTTGGGGGATTCCCCTAAACATTTGACCAAGGGCATTTGAGTTACTGAAAATAAATAAACAAAATACTGTTAAAAGCTAGAAGGAAAACACAAATAAAATGGCTGAAAGCTTTTATCAGGCAAAACACATCGTACTTACCTCTTTTATTTATATCTTACCTTTACTTAACGGTATTAACAGGATTTGCTGAAACCGCCGGGGTGAAAGATCCCCAGATAAGTCCGTGCTATAAGCGAAGCAAATCAAAAAAGCTCCTCTGTATACAGGAGCAGTAGAGCACGTTGCCCTGTTGTATTTTATCAAGGTCCTTTTATCAATGGATAAGAGTGAAACACCACAGAGGTAGAGTCAAGCGCCCCTTGAGAATGCTTCGGCTGATGCATTTGACGCTGGCGGCGCTGATGACTCATTCACCCTACTGTGAAGAAGTACTTGACCTTTATCGTAGTGGCGAAAGTAATAGCATACGTTTTGCATGCTCCTGAGTATGACGGCGAAAGTCGTCCATATCTGTTGGGAACCTCCGTAACGTGGAATAGGGATGAAGGGGTTTGTTTCTGCCTTAACGCTGAGCCCGTCTCCACGTCCCTTCTCTCTGCGATTGCAGCGAAGCGTAACGTATATGTAATTTATTCGTAAAACAACAAATGAAAAAAGAAAGAAGACTGGGGGCATCTTCTCTTTTTAACTAATCTCCGTTCCTTTATTCACTAAACTACCGTCTGAACGAAGGCCGTTGGCCGAAAGTCTGAACCACAGCAGCTTAATATGTGCCACACTTTTCTCTTGAGTATTGAGTATACTTCTAATACATGATATACTGAAGATATATTTTCGATACCGATACTCTGATACTTTCACTTTTCAGATCCTTTACCTAATGCTGATACACAACGTGTATCGAAACAAAAAGTATCAAAGTTAGATCCATCATCTATCTTCGCTACTATTCATGTGTGGTGCGGTCCTGGTTTATCTTCCTTTTTTAAGCTTTTTAATCGATGCGTACAGCACTTATATTAGGAACTCTGAAATATTATTTCATCGCCAGTGTTTCTGAGTGGCCACTGTTCTCAAGCCGCATTCGTATTTTTCGCGCCGTTCCACTTGTTTCCTTGAGGCGAACAAATCCGCCCCACTGCAGCTCTTCACAGGCAGCCTGTGAAGGCGGCGGCATGCGGCCGTCCCTTTATATAATGGAAAGCGCCGCCAACGAGAAGCGCGTTGCGCACCAGAGGAGTTGGATCCCGTTCCGTACAAATGTTGAGTGCGCGTCACGCGCTCCGCGGAAGGAAACGCAGCTCCCCCCTTTGATTCGCGAGAATCGTTTTAGTGATTCGCTAACCTCGTACACCCGTTTCAAGTTCCTGGGATGGAGCAGCGAGAGCCGCGCGTGCGGCGAAGTGGAGGAGGCGTTTCCATGACGACGGGCATCCTTCTCTCTCTGTGAGGAGTCGGTCGCCGAGGCGACGCAGACGGCGGCCAAGGCAGCCAATCGATGGCTGCTCGCGTCTGCAAGATGGCCAACAGCGCGCTCCGTTCATTCGCTTACCTGCCCCCCGCACGCCTGGGCTCTGCTGGCATTGTACAGGCAACTCCAATATCAGAAGAAACACATTCTCCGCACTCCGTAAGTTCTAGCGACAAGCATAGTCTTGCCGTTCTTCTAAATAGTTGTACCGTGAGGCGCTCTCAAATCCAATGCAGAAATGGGAGTATTCGCAACTTGGTGTAAACTGACTGTTCCAGAGCTAGTTGTACCCGCAATGTACGCTCCGCACTGTCCTAGAAAGTGTCGTACAACGCGTGGAGTAAAACCGCTTGCGACAGGGATTCTCTTATTCGCCTTTAGACTAGTCTTTTACATCCACTGGAATGAATGGGCGCGTTTGCAGCGGGTGGGCGCTATCTCTCGAAAACAACATTGTCAGGTCGTTTTCTGTTTCTTTTTTTCGAAAAACGGCCAATGCAATATACGCACTATCAGTAACACAAGCGCCCAGGACGCGCGGGCTGTGCCTGAAATGCAAGGCTGCTTCAGCAGAGAAACATAGTGGCCCGAGAAGGGGGCTCGTCTGGAAGCATCTCGCTCGGCTTGCCTCGGGCTTAAGAAGCAGCCCACATGGTAGCAAGCTTCCCGACCTATGCCACTGGTCTGATAAGGCGTTACCAGCAGCACGTTGGCGTATCAAGCCGAAGGAACAACATCGTCTGGAAGGCACATGAAGACCACCCCGAATTCTAGCAGACATGCACAAGGGAATGCAACAATGCGGGGCGTTTCAGCGAGCGCGTCAAATATTCTTGAAAGTATACTTTTTGAGAGAAAAAGAAAATCTTGATGGGTGGAAATTCTAAGCTTCGACGAAGGTCGGTGATTGTGAAAAATGGGATATTTGTCTACCAAAACGAACTAAAATTTACTAACGAACTTTTCAGTTGTCAAAGTTTGACTGTTACTGCCAATGGAAAGTTTGTAGCCATGGTGAAGACAATGGCATATCCGTTTTTTACACGAAGTCGCCTTCTAAAGCCGTGTAGAACGAGAAACTTTTCGGGACACTTAAGCCCCGCCTTAAAGGTCAAAGTGCAACAGCGCTGATGAGTCGGGTCAGCAGGCTGTGACGAGAAAAAAAAAAGACTGACAGAATCCCGTTTCCGGCTAATGCACATGCAAACAGAAAATTGCTTTCAAGAGGCTCAAATTGAGCTAAACTCGGGTCCTGCTAGATTTTTCTCGACATCGTAACGTGTCCCATAAGGTCAGTGTAAGACAGCGAGGAAGATTTCGGACGCGCTCCAGTTCATTATAGCTCCATTCCACGCACCTCATTCGCATCCGCTAGCTGTAATAGCTCCGACAGCATCCGAGCTTCCGACTTTTTCCTGAGTAGAGTTGGTTCCTATCAAAGGGACTTGTAACTATACTGATTCACTTCCAATAATGGCTTGGTTTGGCTTGATTTATGGGGTTTGCCGTCTCAAAGTGACTCAGTCTAAGAGGGACGCCGAAGTGGATGGCTTCGGATAATTTCGATCACCTGGAGTTCTTTAACGGGCACTAGCTGACGTCACGCAGTACACGAGCCTCGAGTATTTCGCCTCCATCGAAATGCCACCGCCGCGGCCAGGATCGAACCCGCGTCTTTCGGGTCAGCAGTCGAACTTCCTAACCACTGTGCCACCGCGGCGGCGTCCTTCCGATGATGGGGTGACATTCTCCGTGGTTTGGCATGCGGTGAGCACATTGTGTGCGCGTGATATCGAGACTGTGCCACTGACGGACGTATTCCGCCACATGAGCTTGATTTAAATCTTACGGTGCAAGGATGTACAAGTTCAATCTATTCATCGTAAAAATTTGAAAGCAAGTTAGCGAGTGGGTGGGAGGCACACGGCAACGCTGGGATCATCAGCCGAGGAAGATGGCGATGCTTCTTAATGTGAGGACCGCGCATGCGCAATAAGATGCGCCCATATTGGACAGCAAGGAACGCTTCATGGCCTCCTATGAGCCTGTGCAGTGGCTAGGCACTGACGTGTGCTATGCCATGAAAAGGCGGGTAGCGTGGTCGTGATGCGGCATCATAACTGCAAAGAAGCAAACTGGCCGCGCACCTCCGGAACGATCACTGTGGCCTCTTAATTGATTATGCGTAACCGAATTCGTTCAATCGATGCGTGTTCTGGAGTGAAAATGTCACAAAGTCGGAGCGTAGTCGTGGGCAGGAAACGTCGTCTAACTTTACTTTCAACGACTTCAGCACACCCGGCGACAGGAGGAGAATTCGTGTTTATAAATGAATCATTTGCGCACATGCTGCGCACATGCAGGCTGCCCGACAGGCTGCGGTGCTGGCTGATTCTGTTGAGGCACCGGAAAACGAAGCTGGTTTGTTTTCGCCGCCAGTGATCCGAATCCCGCTCGGAGATGAAGTTTTTTCTTCTGGATAACGCTGCCATGACAACGATACGATGCGCAATGCGACTTTCCTCCAGCGGCTATGGCAGCAATTGGCGCTGACGTCTGCACTGGCTGGATAGGAAGCTTTCTACCCCAGTTACGAGCCTATATTTAAATGTCTGGGGCTAAATTTTCGTTTGAGGTTTTAAAACGGAAACTACGCTCTAAAGATATTGAAGAATGCAACCGAAATGGGCGTTCCTTAACATTTTCTGCAACTTATACACAGAAAGATTGCACTAAAGCTAATCATACAAAACTTTGCACATTTTAATTTAATGCACAATAAGTAAATTTGAGCGAACCTGACTATCTTTTGCGTATTGGTGTCTTAAACCTATAAATATTTTATGCGTATTGGTAGTGGTATTGCCCTCTTTTTCTCTTGACGCACACATCTGATTTTTGCCTATCCCTTGTTTCCTGTTCACCTCTTTCAGGCTACTGACGTTCTTTAGAGCACGCTCGATTCTATCCATATTGAACTCCCTTGCGTCATTTACCTGGCGCTTATTGATGAATTAATAACTCTGCCAGTTCTGTTCTCCCTGTAGGGTTTGATGCTTTCATGGTTCGACCTTTCGTAATCAGATCTTTCATCTCCTGATATAGCTCGCCGCTATCCTATCTAACCATCCTACTGCCTACCTCCGCTGCGCACTCCGTAGTGAGAGCTGTGAGATTATCGTTCATAGCTTGAGCGATAAGGTCGTCGTCGTTCATACTTAAAGTCGAATATCTTTTTTTTTTTTGAAGCGATATGTTGAATTCGTCTACTTTCCCCCTGTCCGCTAACTCGTTAATGGGCTTCCGTCTCAGTAGCTTCTTTCGTTCTCTGTTGAAGTCTAGGTTCTAAAGCGCACCTTTCCGAGGACCTCCACACCCTGCACGATGCCAGGGTGAACGCATGGTATGAAGTCTATTTCATGTTCAATCTCGCCACTGGGGCTCTTCCAGGTTGACTTCCTCTTCTCTCGTTTCCGGAAGAAGGTATTCATAACCCGCAAATTATTTCTCTCTGTAAACTGCACAGTACATGGGCTTCCAGCATTTCCCCTTCATCGAAATGGAACTGCCGCGGCCGGCATCGAACCCGTGTCTTTCGAGTCAGCAGCCGAGCGCCATACGCATTTCGCCACCGCGGCGGCCTGGTAGTAATCGGTTTATTGCTTGCAATGCAGCTGCATGTGCTGCGCAGTAAGAGGCTACGGGTTGCTACGTGTAGCTGAGAAATGAAACGAAAAGTTAACGAAACGCCTATAGTAACAGGCGCGAACCACTGAAAGGAGCCTCAAAGCTATCCAGTGCAGCGAATGGCTTTCTGTCTGGAGCTAAGTGCGCTAATGACCTTTTCTTCTTCGCTTTTTTTTTCCACTGATGAAACGCGCTCAGAATCTTATGAACCACTCCATTTTCTTTGCGTATAGAGCACCCTAGCGTGAAGTAGTTGCCGCGGCTTATGTCCAAGCGCATGCGGTAGCTTCACCGTTCACATCACACACGCCCACTTCGCAGCGCCTGCCGAAGGTGACTCTGCGCTTTGCATCGATGCAAGAGCCCACGCACAGCGCCTCGTACCCCTCATTTACTATCGCGCAGCCAGCGCGGCTCCGTCCCCCTCGAGCGCCTGAGAGCAAGGGAGCCCGTCATCCTCAACCTCTGTACGCTCGCAGCAAGCGCTACTGGGCATAGACCTCCTGACTGTTGACTAGAGACATAGCTGGTGGCCCTGCACTTCATCCAAGCTTCATCCACCAATGTCGCCCGAGGCATGCCGGAAAGACGAGGCTTCGGATTGACATCTGCTGGCCTGTTGACTGTCCTACGGATTGGACTGGGGCTAGTTGTTTGCTGGTAATTGTCACAGAAACGTAAGCGCGCAAGAAGACGGGAACTGCGAGATAGACACAGGAAACAGCTCTAACTAGCAAATGAATTTTATTGCCGACACGGAAGCATGCAAATTCTCAAAAAAAAGTTTTACAAAACAAAAAGAGAAAGAAGTCGAAGCATGCGCGAGCCATTTCCTTCCAGGAACGCCATTTTCTTATCCCAGAGACTAACTGACGGTGTACTGACGCACTCGCCTGCCTTCTAGCGATCATTCTTGCTTCTATAATCTTACGCATGTATCGGTCCCTGCTCCTCGCTTCTAGCATACAATGGCTCGCAAGAACAATAGCTCGCGAGCCATTGTTCAATGCACGTTAGAAGCGAGGAGCAGGGACCGATACATGTGTAAGATTATAGAAGCAAGAATGATCGCTAGAAGGCAGGCGAGTGCGTCAGTACACCGTCAGTTAGTCTCTCGGATAAGGAAATGTCGTTCCTGTATGGAAATAGCGCGCGCATGCCTCGAGTTCTTCCTTTCTTCGTTTTGTTGAACTTGCTTCGATATTTACATGCTTCCGTGTCAACCATAAATTCATTTGCTAGTTAGCGCGGTGTCCTGTGCCTATCTCGCGTTCCCGTCTTCTTGTGCGCTTACGTTTTCGTCAAAACTGCATTTTGTTTGTTCAGTTACGTTTCCATTGATGTTTGTGCACTTTGGATGGTGTAGTTATCTAACCACGCACGCAGTTCATTTGAGATCCGAAGCATCCGAAGGCTGCAGTAACTGCACTGCAACGAATATGGTCCCTGTAAAGAATGCGAAGGTACACTAACTGTTCTTTTGTGCGGTAAAATTCACAGATGTAATCTGCTTTCGCTGTAAAGAGCGTCGACAATTTCACGTAACCGGCGCATGAGCTTACCCGCTTGTATTGTGTAGCTGGCTCTGCCATCGAGAAACGGAAATAATCATTTGTTTCCCTTTTGTTCGCGCTTCCTTGAGAGACTAGTGACGGTGACCAAACGTTACATTGTATACGCCGTAAATAATGATGGCCGCTAGGAAAACATGCCTTATTTTCGAAAACAATACACATGTCAACCAAATCGCTTTTTATTGCGTCTGCACACTTCATGCCGTTTCAGGGAAGAGTGGATTTACGAGCTGCTGTGGATGGTGATCGCAAGTCCGCGGTTGATTTGTGAACTGCTCTCGTTGTGGTTCATTTGAGCCTGGCTCAGGAAAATTGAAAGTGTTTCGGCATGGCAAACACGGACGAGGCGACGGAAGATAACGCATTACAGAGCTTGCTTTCTTCCTTCGTCTCGTCCCCAGCCGTTTGCCGCGCCGATGCACTTTTTCCACTTTTTCGATATGGATCACCAACTAGCCTACAACACAAACCTTGCTAAACAGAGAAGCCACAAGCGTCAGCATCAACACGGCCGTCACTTACTTATGTGTTTTTCTTCGCAAAATTCGCAAGCGCAGCGCCAGGGCATAGTGAGAGCCAGCACTTTGCACGCGCAGACAAGTTTCTCATAGAAAGATGAGGGTTCGGGCAAGTCTTTCTCTCTACGAACCAGCAATAGCAGGCGACATCACTGAAACATTTCTATTTCTACAGTGCCAGGACGGAGACTTCTAACGTAATCTACTTTAAGCGCTACTAGTTTATAAAGGTTTAACGCCCAAAAGCGGCTCAGGCTATGAGGGACGCCGTAGTGAAGGGCTCCAGAAATTTCGACCACCTGGGGTTCTTTAACGTGCACTGACATCGCACAGTACACGGGCCTCTAGAATTTCGCCTCCATCGAAATTCGACCGCAGTGGCCGGGATCGAACCCGCGTCATCCGAGTCAGCAGCCGAGTGCCGTAACCACTGAGCCACCACGGCGGCGAAATTAAGTGCTATCAGTGTAGTTTTAAAATAAATTTGCTCTAATAAGTGCGCCTGTTAAACGCAAAAAAAAATTGATTTCAGCAGTTGGGTATATTTCGTGACATGAAGACAAGGCCCTCTCTCATCATGGACTTATTTAGTGCGCGTTTGCTTCTTTGTGCTTTTCTGCTTATTTATTGCAGTAAACATATTTTATTAGAGGACAAATTTACTGTAAAAGAATGTCTGCTTCCAGTTTTTTGTTAATTTGTTTCTCAGCAGCCATAGTTAGGTTTTAGGGCTCGCACTAGCCGAACCAAGTAAGATATACTTCGCCATCCTGACATTCACAGGATGGATGAAGAGCCCATTTCAAGAAACTCGGATAGACGATGACCCCAGCTTCCCTGAAGGTAGTACTTAACACTATGCTCTTGGGAGGCAGGGGCCCCAGTATACTCGGCCCTGCACAAGGTCCATCGACTAGTCGCGCTATAAGGGACCAAACGTTTGCTAGAACCTAGTGCCAGCGACATCGACTGAAACGTGCGATTCGAAAGGACCCATGGGAATACACGTATAAATATAATGAACTAGAGTACAACCAAAAACAATTTCCGAAAAAACGTTTCGAACAACATATGTTCTGCAAACTTTAGAAACCCGGCTTTAGCGCCTCATTAACAATCTGGTTTGGTTTGGTTTGGTTTATTGGGGTTTAACGTCCCAAAGCGACTGAGGCTATGAGAGACGTCGTAGTCGTAGTGAAGGGCTCCGGAAATTTCGACCACCTGGGGTTCTTTAACGTGCACTGACATCGCACAGTACACGGGCCTCTAGAATTTCTCCTCCAAAGAAATTCCAGCCGCCGCGGCAGGGATAGAGCCCGCGTCTTTTGGGTCAGCAGCCGAGCCCCTTAACCGCTGAGCCACCGCGGCGGGGCTATTAACAATCTACTGAGAGGATATAACATTTCAACATGCCCCATTTCGCCAACTTTAGCTTACGATCTTAAACTTTTCTTACGCCTTGCGCAGAGAAAACCCAATCGCTTTGCAGAATGGTGGTGTATTAAGGCGAAAGCCTTTAATGTCTCATCGTTGTAAGCAGCAGTTGTCGACAGAAATGTCACGCTTCTCAGTTTGTCGAAACGGTCGTGACGTCACAGTGCGCCAATTTCAAACGGGGCCAATTGTACTTTGGCTAGTAACCATGCAATTAATTTAAGATATCCTATAGTGATGCTCGAAGAAAGTGGGACTGAGCTTAGTTAATTGCTTAATTACCCAATTAGCGTAATTAACTTTTCTAGTCAGGTCATATAAATAAATAAAACCGAGTAGGAAATTGTTCGAGCTCGGGAATCGAACCCCGGTCTTCGCAGTGCGAGACGAGCGTGCTATCCACTCCGCCTTGCCAGCTCGATGGTTTGGAATGAACAAAGGCGCGTCTAGTGAGTACGGTGTCTTCGCTCACTGCCATCCTCCTCCCTTCCCTTCCGGCGAGGTTTAGGTGTCCACCGTGATATGAGAGACAGATTTCCTTTCCTCAAAAACCAATTTACCGACGAGCGAGGCGTAGAACCGAATGGGCGATGGCGTTCTCTGGACTCCCTGGCAGCGTTGCAAGACGCTGTCGCGTTCCACTCTTAGAGGCAAAGCTTAACATCTTAACCACACATCAGTGACCGCAATTTAGGTCAAAAAAGTGCACCCCCCCCCCTTGGATTTTGACGGGTGTCCACCGAGATATGTGAGACAGTTACTGCGTAATTTCCTTTCCTCAAATACAATTTTCATTTTCTTCATTACTGGCCATATTTGTCGTTCTTCTTTCACTCCCACTGCCTCCCTTCCTCTACGGTGCGGTTCAGGTGTCCACCGAGATGACAGAATTACTGCGCCATTTCCTTTCCTCAAAAAGCGTTGCGTTCAAACGGCAAGGCATCGCGCCGAACGGGTAGTGGCGTTCCGTGGCAGCGCTACAACACGCTGTGGCGTTCCACTCCTAAAGGCGAAACTTAAGCGTCATTAATTAGCAGTTAATTAGTATTCGGCATTAATCAGTAATTAACCATTAATCAGTGATTTGTCATCACTTAGTAATTAGTACTCAATTACATGTAACGCCACCAGTGCCACAGAAGCAGCCAAAGTGGTGCGGAAAACGCTTTCGCCTCTACGCACTTTAGACAGCCAAAGTGCCCCTGAATTTTTAGTCGATATTATTTCTATATTTTCAGTTAAAGTGTTTTTGCCATGTCTTAGATTATGTAAATTATCGAAATTACTTTTATGTGCCGCCATGTGTATTGTTTTTATTCTTTTTCTTAAAAGATATGTGCCAAGTCCAGCTTTTGCATTACATTTTTATAAGGCACTGTAGTGCAATGTAATCAACGCGTGTAGTGTCTGAGTGAATTGTCTTTCTACGTTACTCTGTTTGCTTTTGCCAAAAGGGGGGGGGGGGGGCGTTTCTTTGTGAAGCAGTCGAGAAACAGCTTTTACTTCCATATCCCTGCATCATCATTGACATGATGGTCAAAATAAACAATATTATCACTACTTATTAATACATTCTTATAAATTTTAAAAAATAACCGTAAAGTATAATTATTGCATCTATAAATATATGTGATTTTTTTTGTTACAAGAAAGGGTGCGTAAAATGTAGCTTCTTTTTCGATCCCTCTCACGTTCATGTTGACACGCCATCTGGCTGAGCGTATGAGCAGCGCCTGTGTGAAACAAGGTCCATGCGGAAACCTTTTTACGTGCGGGAAGGCAGCGACGGCGGTTTAGCATCAGAGCCATTACCGCCCTGTCGTCGTATTGTTTTTAGAGCGCAGCTCTTTGGCGCCCGTTTCTGCGTTTCGTGGCGTCGCCGTCGCCGTTGTCCGTTGTAACCCGCAGTAGACACTATAGTTGCGCTTTAAGCTGCGAAATCAATGGAGCGGCAGCTTGGAAAGCAGAGGGTAAAATTGCGAAATTGTTTTTTTAAGGAAAGGAAATGGCGCAGTATCTGTCTCACACATCTCGGTGAACACCTGAACCAGAGGGGAGGCGCATAACTGCCCTCTTGGAACAGTGGACACCTCAATCGTGCTTTAAGCTACGTAGCGGTAGTGACAAATGTGCGCTGCATGCGTTGACATTGAGAAGGTTGTGCCAGAAACTCGGCGCTGAAGCCATAGGCCTTCGGCGTTCGTTGTGTTCATCAGCGTTGGCGTCGACCACGTTTTACACTCCGATCATTTTAAGGAAAGGAAATGCGCATAACTGGCTCCCTGGTTCAGTGGACGCCTGAATCGCGCGTATAGGTACGTGGGGTGATGAGATTGAAATGCGGGCTGCATGCGTTAGCGCTGACAACGGTGAGCGAACTCTCGCGATCAATCATTAACTGCAACCGGCCAGAGTCTTAGGGTGGGTGGGGACTTTAATGTAGATATAAAGAGAAACAAGAATTTTTTCCGCGGGAGAACACCCCGTTCCTCTCGCTCGTAACGCTTCCTACGGCAGTGAAAACCTTGCGAAATACTTGCGCAGACCTCGTCTTTGTGAACCAAGCATTGGTGCAGCAAGTCGAGCATATAACCATCTATTTCATATACAACAAAGCTTCCTTCATGATAGTAAAGAACTGGTAGTGGAGTGTTTTTTGAAGGAGGAATATGTGTGAAAAATAACGAGTTGTCTGTAATTGTATACACATGGCTTGCTCGAATTCTTTGCCTCAATCTATGGAAAAGCTGGAACAGCTGATGAGCTGCGCTCAAATTTCGCATTAGGAAGTAACGTAATCATTGGTGGCCGCCGCGGTGGCTCAGCGGTTATGGTGCTCGGCTGCTGACCCGAAAGACGCGGGTTCGATCCCGGCCGCGGCGGCTGGAATTTCTTTGGAGGAGAAATTCTAGAGGCCCGTGTGCTGTGCGATGTCAGTGCACGTTAAAGAACCCCAGGTGGTCGAAATTATCCGGAGCCCTCCACTACGGCGTCTCTCATAGCCTGAGTCGCTTTGGGACGTTAAACCCCATAAACCAACCAACCAATCATTGGATTTTTTTTGCAAATGTCTGCGAACAACGTGGGTTGTCTGATTCCCACTTTTCGCGCTTCTTTGGGCTGGTAGTGGTTCTGCTCGTGGTGACAGCAAAGCGAAGGCGTTAAGTGCACGCTGACAACTTCGCCTTCTCGGACAGTCTAACGACGCTGCGTCAGCGCTGATAAGCTTATCCTCCCGTGGGCGTCATGGCAAGTGGCGGCGTGTTCAGTGGATGCATACCTACATGACCAGCGGAGGCTTAACGCAAAATGCGCCCGTGTGCTGTGCGATGTAAGCTATTCCCGTCCCGTCGAAATTATTCCGGAGCCCTCCACTACGGCGCCGATTTCTCTCTTTCTCCTTTCACTCCCATCATCCTCCTTTCCCTTAAGGCGCTGTTGAGGTGTCCACCGAGAAGTAAGACAGTTACTTCCCCATTTCCTTTGCAGAACTGGCTTCTCGCTGCGTCGCTTTGGCCTTTCACCCTGCTGGTGAGGTTTTATTGTTGCCAGGTTGCTTGTCGCATTCGGTTATAAAGCCTTCCGTCCACTGTCTTTGCTGCGCGTTTCGGATACTGCGTCGCATTAAAACGCAGCAGCGTTGCCTGAATGTGCTCAAAAAGTTATTACACACGTATTAAACGGGGGAGTCACTGTTAATTTGTAGCGTTTAGTGGGGTCGTTTTAAAAGCACCTAGTACAGAATTAGTTATATATCTAGCGTCCTGTCCGTCATGCTTCGGTGTTCGCCGGCACCGACGCTGCAGTCAGTGCTGCAATAAAACGCATGTTCATAAAAGCATGATGGACCTGAGTATTATTTGTAGACATTTAGCCTTTCGCTCTTGCTCTTTAAACATTGTACTTTAAATTTTTCACCATTTCGCTTACATTCACTTCTGTCAGCGTCGAATGCAGACAGCAGAAAATTTAATCACGCAAAGCGTGACTTGTTCTTAGTTCAAGGGAACTTCAAAGTAGCACAGTTCATTTTCGCCTCTCAGATGCAATAACAGTTCCTTCTTAGTGAGTGCAAATTCGTGAAGTGTCAAAAAATGTCGTGTATTCCATTCCTCTCACTTGTAATAGGTTTTATATTGGTCAGACAGGACAGTGCTTAAATGATAGACTCAGGCAGCACCGCAACAATGTTGATAACAAAGAGTCCCGTAACCTCAGCATGCATTGCCGTGAGTGCGATTGCACCTCACAGTTCAATTTTTGCCGGAGTTGTGGCTAGGAACGGAGATCAGCTGTGCCATGAAATAATCGAAGCTTCGAATATCAAGAAGTATGGTGACACATGTGTAAGCGCTCCATCAGTATCTTTAACTCAAAAAGAACTTCGCTTCCTGAATTGCGCATCTTAGCTTGTGTTGGCGTGCAGGGATCCGAGTGCATGAATGAGCTCTTTGCGTTGTTTTCTATTTTGGTGCGTAAATGTATTTATACGTGCAGTGTGCCAAATAAAAGTCAGTTGTTAGTTCAGGGCTGTGTCATCCGTTTTCCTTCTTTCTCTGCTCTCTTCTTTGGCCTTCGGCCCTGCGGTGTTTCAATTATACAATGCATAACCAACTCGCCCATCAGTTCGTTCTTTCAAGTTCCTTCTTAGTTCTAAAAACTCCGTTTGGATTTCCTCTCCAGAAGCTAATACTTCTGCGTTTACGCGCTCACGTTACCTTATTCGCGTGTCATTTGACGTTGATGGTACTTTTCTTGTCTGTGACTGTGACGCTTATGTTGTGTGCCCACGTTTTCTTTTCATACGCTCTGCATAGAGCAATTTACTGTCTCCGTGGTCTACGGTGAAAGAATCCCCGGGAGCTGAATAGAGAGGGTGACCCGCCTTCCTACTGTTCAAGATTTCATTTCTTTTTATTTCGCGACGTGTGTGAGTGTGTAATCTATAGTAAATCAACTGCGGCTTTTGATGTTACTCAACTTCCATTGGAGAACTCACTTGCGTCCAGTGAAATCACTCAAACAATGTGATTCACTTTTTTAATGCTGCGGCATTCACTTTAGGCCCTGTTTATTTAAGAAGCTGGTGAAAAAAAAGGCTGTTAGAAAAGAACTTGCCTGTCAATAGCCGGGCTGATGAAGAGAATCACGGTGAGGCTCCGTCATACTGGAACCACACTTTAACGAGACAGCGTTATGGAGCTCATGTCGCAGAAAGTCCGGCGTTGCTATCGGCATCGTCTGCGTTCCTGACCACGAGCGAAAAATCCACGAAAAATTGCCAGAGAAGCAACTTTGGTGGCAGGTGGCCCACCTAGGTCACGTGACATTGCGGCGTCATCACAACCTGCCCACCGGATAGTGAGCAAATTGCGCTCCGTGGCAGGTGCCAGTTAAATTAATTATTGGTCGTGAGAGGTTCCTAGGGAAGAGCAATCTGGGTCGCCCAGTCCCCGTCGACAGCAGTACCTGCCATCGCAGGGCAGTGGCACATCGCATAACCACGGCACCACTGCGACAGGTGTTGGTTGGTTTATGGAGTTTAACGTCCCAAAGCGACTAAGGCTATGAGAGACGCCGTAGTGGAGGGCTCCGGAAATTTCGACCACCTGGGGTTCTTTAACGTGCACTGACATCGCACAGTACACGGGCCTCGAATTTCTCCTCCAAAGAAACTCAACCGCCGCGGCTGGGATCGAACCCGCGTCTTTCGGGCCAGCAGCCGAGCACCATAGCCACTGAGCCACCGCGGCGGCTCTGCGACAGGTGTGGTACGAGGACTCCCAGGGATCTATGAATGTAAAGTAGGGTAATGAATTACCCATTCTGCTTATATTTGAATTAATCAGTTAACACTATTTCTTAAGTCCCTTACGGCGGAGCTTTAGTGTCCCCTGCATTTTTTTTTCTAATGCAACCTTCAGGAACTCCCAGGCAAATTCAAAAACGCCCCGCCGCGGTGGCTCAGTGGTTACGGCGCTCGGCTGCTGACCCGAAAGACGCGGGTTCGATACCGGCCGCGGCGGCTGAATTTCTTGAAGGCGAAATTCTAGAGGCCCGTGTGCTGTGTGTCTGTGTGCTGTGTGCTGTGTGTGAAATTCTAGAGGCCCCAATAAACCAAACCAAACCAAATTCAAAAACGACGCACTTTCAATATTTATTTATTTATTTACATTTCTGCAGTGCCACAAAGGCATAATTGCAGGGGGGAATACATACATATACTATCATTCGTACAGCAAGTGCCAACCTTTTGTACTGGATGGGAAAGAATCGATGGCAAATGATAAAAAAGAGCGTCAACAGCGCATCCACATCATTCAGTTGTTCGGGAAAGGACAAGAGGAAAAATAGAAAAAACAACAGCTGAGCATGCGTGCATATCACAGTTCCGACAACAGTGCTCGGAACTTTGCCTCGGGCTGGCATTGAACAATACAATGAGGCAGCGTATTCCATTCACTGATGGCGTGCGGAAAGAAAGACAGTTTGAACACATTACTACGGCATCTTATCTAAAGTATTTTCCAGTCGTGGCCGCGCCTTCTGGATGCAAAATGAGGCGGCAGCAAATAAGTTTCGAGATTAATAGCAGTTTTCATGAAATAAATGCGGAAAAGAAATTCGAACTTTACTCGTAAATGACGCTCCCCCAAAGAGTCCCAGTTCAGCACTTGCTTGGTACTGTTACTTCGATAATTAAAACAATATTTGTTGGTGACAAACCGCGCCGCACGATTCTGAACGCGTTCCAGCATATCACAATAGGTTCCGAATCCAAGGGGCCCCGACTGCGCAGGCGTACTCCGTCATTGGTCTGATGTTAGTGAAGTATAAAAGTTCCTTAACTTTCTGACCGGCGTCCCGAAAATTTCTTTTCATAAAATTTAGCATCTTGATGCCTTTGCCGATGTATATTCAGTCTGCTTTCTCCATGTCAGGTCAGACGAAGAATAAACCCCGATATATTTGAAATCAGCTATTTTAGATAAAAGCTTGTTGTTTAAAACATGGCACCATGGCACAAGGTATTTTTGTTTGCTCAAGGTGGGGTCAAATACCAGTTTCCCAAGCACTCCACCCTGAATAAGCCGAACACGTGACCAGGGGAAAGCTTGTACCCATTGTGTCACCGGTGGGTACTCGGTGGCACTGGGGATCGAACCCCGCTACTCCCGCATGCGAGGCGGATCCTCAATCACTAGGGGCTTCACTGTTTTGCGTCGACGAGCTTTGCCCTCAAAAATTGAGTCAGTATTAGAGTACTGCGTTCTGAAAGTACCATAATCCAGCCTTTGTCGACCAGCCTGTGGTAATTGCCTTTCGTCTTTTTGTCGGTACAAAACTTCCCTGTCAGTGCCTCGCCGTCCAACTTTCACCATAGTAAAAGTCGATTTTAATGTATATTTTTTTGCTTAAATAAATTAATAGCTACCAAACAGTAGTTATTAAACAGTTACTCCACTTTCGTTTGTACTCAAGACGAAAAACTGGCCTTGTGTTTATGTCTGTCCGTTTTATGTGTTTATGTAGCCCACGCTAGTTTTCGATTTTTCGGTCTTGGGTTAACGCGAACACAAGAGCCCAAGACTGGCTTGGGTTCTGTGCATGCGCACTCGCGGTCGGCAATTCTCTTGGGGCCCCAAGCCGCTTGGGCCCCCAATTCTAAAACTCTCTAATATTTGCAACCCAAAGCCGTCGCTGCTCTTCGTGCGCAGGAAGTGGATGCAACCACCGGAACCGCTCAGTGGTTATGGCGCTCGGCTGCTGACCCGAAAGACAAGGGTTCGATCCCAGCCGCGGCGGCTGAATATTGATGGATGCGAAATTCTAGTGGCCCGTGTACTGTGCGATGGCAGTGCACGTTAAAGAACCCCAGGTGGTCGAAATTTCCGGAGCTCTTCACTACGGCGTCCCTCATAGCCTGAGTTGCTTTGGGACGTTAAACCCCCATAAACCAAACCAGGAAATCGATGCAGCTGAAAAGGTCTACGACCACAGTGCCGGCACGACTGGCGATGTGCTATTTCCATTTTTTTTTTTTGCTTTTGGTAGTTGTTGCATCCGGAGACGAAGCAATGGTTCCGAGTGAATCTGGAGTTTGTTGTCATAGCGCCTAGTCCATGACAGCAAAAACATGACAAAAATGCGTCAGGCACCAAGCTAACACACTGAAAACATGAACGGGCACCGCCGATCGCACAGGCGAGAGAAGAGGAAGGCAGTCGGAGCGCTGCCGACGAAATTGGTGCGAGGCTACGGCGGAAAATGGTGTACTCCTGAACAATGGCGCAGACAGAGAAAAACGGCACACAGCGGCGATCAGCGCTCTCAGAACCGACAGTCGTGTGGTTGACGTTGACTGTTCTTTTTCTTGAGCCTAGCGATGAAGTAAAAGATCTAGATAGACAAGGCCTGAACGTTTCGTCCTCTCCATACGACCGACGTCGCAGGGACGGTCGGCGACTCCGTCGCGTCTCGAGCGTGAGCCGAACTTGCAAACAATTACTTCCGCGGATGGTTATCATGTCTAAGAATGAACAGCAGCCACTGTTTCATCATGACGCGTGAAATAAAGCAGTCCATTGCTCTCGTCGATGCTCTTCGTGGCTGACGCCGCCGCGGTGGCTCAGTGGCTATGGTGCTCGGCTGCTGACCCAAAAGACGCGGGTTCGATCCCGGCCGCGGCGGCTGGAATTTCTTTGGAGGAGAAATTCTAGAGGCCCGTGTACTGTGCGATGTCAGTGCACGTTAAAGAACCCCAGGTGGTCGAAATTTCCGGAGCCCTCCACTACGGCGTCTCTCATAGCCTTAGTCGCTTTGGGACGTTAAACCCCATCAACCAACCAACCTCTTAGTGGCTGACAATAAAAACAAATGCAGCCACGCTCATATTCCCGCGAGGTGAGGAACCGCTGGTTTCCTTAGACGTCCGTGACTCTAGGCGATAGCAAAAATTTTCTCCCACCCACATTTTTTTCCGCCGTCCCAACAACACAAAGTGGCTGGACGAGAACCAATGAATGTTAAGCCAGTCCTATGTTCCTTTCACAGAGGCCAAGATCCTCGGTCCGTGGTCACAACAGTCGACTACCATCAAGGCTTACAAGGCACTTTTTTTTTACGAGAGACTGCCTTGATTGACAGATTGTGACTGTGTTTCCCGTTCCTTCTCTCTTCCCTTTTTAATCTCCTCATTCCTTTCCTTCCTATGTTCCTATCAGACGAATTACATTGAAGACCCCATAGTGAAAACGTCCTTGGTGTCGAAAGGTTGCAGCGGGACACGAACAAAAAAGGAACAACATGGGATGCAGCATGACGTTGACTTAAAACTACGCGTTTATTCGAATCGGCACTCACAAAACTTCACGCCATCATCTTCCCAGCAGAAACGACCGAACAAGAAAGCATGAACCTCAAAAACCGGCCAACACTGCCAACAACACTGCCAACAAAGCAAAAAGGAGTGGAAGTAAAAAGCATTTTCGTGGTGCGAAATAGATAAATGGTGCTCTGACGCGAATGCGCTGAGGAAATATGCATGATCACTGCTTTTATCCTGCAATGAAATAAGCTCGTTTTCCCGTACACAAGCGCACACAAATAGAGCGTAATCAGAAGGCTGTGCAACTTTTACTGTGCTTGTTTCCAGTATTATCACGCATCCGTTCTCACTAAACTGCGGCTGTAAGTATTTGCCCTGCTTTTACATGCAACCGCACACTTCGCTGTCTGCGTCGTCCGTGCTGCTATAAAGTTGTGTATGACCAGCTCGTTCAATCAGTTGTGTTTGCGAAACCTTCCTTTCGGATATCCTTAGTGCAAAATAAAAACTTAAGAATCAATTGGTTGTGTTTGCTCCTTTTCCAAATGTCAGTACACTATCTCTACTCGTATAACTTAGCAGTTCGCTACAAACAGCACATAACTACCTCTGAGAGTGCCATGCTGTCTATCGCCAGTTTAACAACACTTACATGAACATATCCTTCGCGCTCTGCTCATAACTGGGCGGTACGTTTCGTACGAACGACGTTTGGCCAACAAATGCTCGCACATACTCTCCCCACTCTGTTAAACTATTTTCGCCAAAGTAATGTTAATATTAAAAATGTTAATAAGAAAACAATACATTCATTCTTTCTCTCACAAATGTAATTTTTTCTGGTTTCCTGCAGAGTGCTCCTCCTATGTCTTTTTTTGTATTTTTTGGGTTTCCTACTTTTCACAATTCCTGTTATTTGCTGATCATGTTTATCCTTCACATTGTGCCTTTGCCTTTAACACACACACAAAAACTGAACTATGTGTAGTAAAAGCTACAATGTCTGTAAATGTACTCGTACAACTGTTACTACCGACACCTCGCTGTCTTGCCATGTAATGGGACCCGAGCGCCATCAAGTGAATTAATGTTCACTTTTTGTCTCGGGTCCCTCATTTCTTACTAAAATGGAAATAAACTTCAAACTTTCAATGCGACACCGCGGCATACACACGAAGGAAGTCAACAGTCTCCGAAACTAAAAAGGTCACTTCATTTCTCTTCCCTTGTCTGTTTAACACAGTGACGTGGCACAAAACTGACAAAATTCTAAAGGTAAATTCCTGTTCAAAAACGACGCTTACATAAAAGGCTAGACAATTTGCCAGATGTATGAGAAGTAAAAGCATCGTTAGATGATAGGTGTAAGCAAATTTTAAGGACCAATCAAGTAACGATTAGCCCTGTTTCACAGGAAGCATAATTTAAATATTAATGACGAAGAGCATCTTTGGTTACTGCTAGGGCGCATGCCGTTTTTACCGATACGCACATTTCGAAGGACGCGCAGAACGGAAACACAGAAACGGTAAAAGTGTTGTACCCGGTAGTCAGATTGTAAATGAAGTTCTGGCTGCTTAACATTAACATGTTTAGTCTCAATTATTGCAGCGACGAACTTTATTCACATATTTAGCACACCGGAAAACGAGAATATGCTCGGGAGTTCCTCATATCCCAACGCGACGCACGGCGCCAGTATCTAGCAGAGTGAGGGGGGCGAATACGGCGGATGTTGATGCATATCATCACATCACATGGATGAAAAATAAAAAAGGTATATACCTTGACGGGGGTTGTACTAGACTGTCGTGTTCTTATACCGCACATATATTACTTGCCTGGAACGGGATGTGTTTGTGTGCTTACTAAAGAGGGACTAATCCACAGCAGCACATATTCCACTCCATTTCTTCGCTCACATAAGCACCGACTCGCACGCACACAACATCGCTGGCTTCACTCGGCGTGAAATAGGCTTAACCCTTGATTGCTTCGTCGCCTGCTGTGATGAAGTGCGAGCTGAAATTTTTGAATAAGTGGCCCCTACGGATGCAATGGACAATCATTTGTTGATGAGAAGCCCAGTTTCGGCGGATCAAGCTTTCTGCATTAAAGAAAAAGACTGACTAAGAGAGCAGCACAAAAAACGGCAAAGCCTAAAGTCACTACACTGACGAGCTACGTCGTTCTGCTAGGTGCAGCTCAATTTTGTAGCGAGAGCTACACTACGCCAGCCGCTTCGCGAGGTCAGCGTGCGCGCTGAGACGTGGCACCACGGGCAAGTCATCTCGCCGAATGGGCGATGGCATTCCTTCGTAAAATTGAAAATTGGTTTTTCAGGAAAGGGAATACGCAGTAACTGTCTCACATATCTCTATGAACACCCCAACCACGCCATAGAGGAAGGGATAAACAGTGGGTTCAAAGAAATGGTTTATGTTTGATGAGAATTTACCGTCCCAAAGCGACTCAGGCTATGAGGGGCGCCGTTGAGAAGGGCTTTGGAAAATTAGACCACCTCGGCTTCCTTAACGTGCACTGACATCGCACAGTACACGGACCTCTAGAAATTAGCGTCCATCGAAATTCTAGCCGCCCGCCTAGTCAGTTGTGCGCATGCGCGAAGTGTCATCACAGGTGCGGCGGGTATATACATCGCAACCATACGGAGCCTATGGTAGAAGACAGCTCGGAGGAAGCTACGGCTCAAAATACAAATGAAACAGGCAAACAGCTCAGAAAATCAAAATGCAAAACGCTCAAATCCTTTTGAATACAAAAGAAAAAAACAAGACAAGAATAAAAGACAGGAAGATTAGTTTATTGGGGTTTAACGTCCCAAAGCGACTAAGGCTATGAGAGACGCCGTAGTGAAGGGCTCCGGAAATTTCGACCACCTGGGGTTCTTTTACGTGCACTGGCATCGCACAGTACACGGGACTCTAGAATTTCTCCTCCAAAGAAATTCAACCGCCGCGGCCGGGATTGAACCCACGTCTTTCGGGTCAGCAGCCGAGCACGATAACCACTTCGCCACCGCGGCGGCGAAGGTGATCATGTGCCGACGCCAACGACGACGATCCTCTTGAGGCGGCCAGCTGACGCTCGTGCTGGAGAACTGCTCCTTGTGGCCATGCCTCTCGCCCCGCCGCTTCATCGATTGCTTGCGCAAGAGCCTTCGTCGCCGGCGCTTCCCTCGTCCCAATAAACGACCCTTCACTGCCATCGAACTAATATTCTCGCAAGAAGTGCCAACGACCCAGCAAGGGAAAACCATGAGTCAATCAGGCTAAACACACGCTTTCGCACGTCTACTCGGTTTAACTGCGTTAAAACCCTACCACATTTTTTTCTCAGGCTGCCAGCTTTAGAGAACGACATTTTCTTCGTTTTAAACATTCATACATCATAGCCCTCTCTGTGGCTACAAAGGAACGTTGGCAGTAACTGCCAGAATTCGTTACATTGAAAGTTAATGATTAGATTTAGTTCACCAGCTAGCAAACTAGCGCGCTTTTAAAAATTACTCATGTCCACCGCAGGTCAGCTTTGCCTCCTGCCGAGGTTTTTTTTTTCTCTCGGAAAGTCTATGTTTAAGCATTTTTGTGGGTGTTCGCTGAAACACCCGGTATATCGCTTCCAGCGATACATTGTTGCGGGCTCCAGCACATACTGGGCATTTCTATCCCTGACAGTAGGCGAAATTTCGGTCTCTACCGGCACATGTTTCACCTTTCAGAGGCTCCATTGTCTATAAAACTCCTTAGTCTAACAGTGATGGGAGACCAGGCAAAGTGAACAAAGGAGGAGGAAGGCTCAGGGTGCTAGCCAACGTTTCGATACGAGGACGAAGGCAGGTCCTCTTGTCAAAACATTGGCAAGCACCTTAAGAGTACCCTCTCCATTGACGACTCTGTGTTATCAAGAAGCCCATATACCAGCCCTCTCCTTACTATTGATAGAGGACAGGTAGGTGTTCGCTGTTCTCGTCCAGTTCTTATATGGTTATTGCGAGTTTTGTCCATGACCTTATTTCTCGCGTAAGTGTAATGTTTCTGCTAGTACTGCGTGCGATCAAAAACAGACACTGAAGAGCTCTTACGGCAGCATATACCATGTGTCTAACGGTGAAGAGCGCTAGCGTTTACGTAATTTTCGAGTTATGGAACGGAGCAAGCACACCCCGAGAAACACAACACGGAGGAAAATGAAGAGTCAAGAGAAAGCAGAGCTACGAATCCAGCCAAAGAACAGGTCGTTTCAACAACGCTGGCCATCTTGAAATGCCACGGCCGCACGAGCCTTTCAGGCCATGAAACGGGAATAAACTTTGTTTTGCGCGCTGGCTGTACTGGCATCCGATACGCCGAGGCCTTGAATCGTCGAACGTTTCATGTTTTACTTCGTTATTCTTGGAGCTTTCGCTTTCTGAATACATTGACATGCAGGCTTTTATGCTTTGGCTTCCGTCATGCTAAAGCGCACGAAAGGTCAAGGTTTGTCGACGACGTTGTTGTGCGTCCTATGTCTTCTTCTCCGCCTGCCGTTTACTTAAGGCGCCTTTTCGTAAAGATCTGAGCAGGAAGTGATGCAGAAGTACGGGTAACAGCGCCGTTGCCTTTGTGTCTATTTTCTGTTCATATTACGCATTTGTAGTGGCTAGCGGACCTGCATTTGTAGCGATTAGCAGACCTATAGACAATTTTAACGACGCTGGATTACACTGGTGCAAAGAAGTCTGGCTACTGCGTGATGATTTATGTGCAATAAACTTTCCATTTACTCAAATCGTCCGAGACCGCCAGGATAACGCTGCGCACAGCTAATCTATTAAACGCAACGTTTGTAATGGACACAAGCCATGTTAATAGGGTGCACTATCCAAAAAAAACTTAACGCGAGATCACGCTAATTATATTCATGATGATGAAATTTCTGTATCGGAGTAAAAGGGGAAGGGGAATTTAGGGGAAGGTTGGTCAGATCCTTAGTCAGGGATTCCGCTGGCTAAGACCGCTGCCTTGGCTCCTTCCACGAAGGCGACGAGGGCCGAGCTGGACGGGGCTGCCTCCCATCATTCCCACATTGGCTGTTCTATATTGTCCCATGCACTAATATTCTACACAGGTTAATAACGGCAATGGAAAGTCCGAATCTTAAGGGAAGGTCGAGCAGGAAGCCCGGGGGAGAAAAGCTCCAGTGGCGGCTCGTGCTCGTTCATTACCCTCTACACCCTGATGACTTGGTACCCAAATGAACTGTTTGCACGAAGCGGAAACCCCACGTTGTTTAAGGATCCTGCAGGCTTGCGGGATCTGCCCCGGTTTACCGACGACCCCGGAAGTGCTACCGATATTCTCGAGATCTCTCCTATATGACCTCGAGCATCCACGAAGAAGGGTCCCTCTAATTTAGAATAGCTTCGGTCCATCATCATGGCTTTCGCATTCCTGTTTGCTTGATGATGTTCTCGGTGCATGGTTTCAGGGAAGGGCAGTGTCCCAAACTTGCCACTCTACTCCTTCGGGGTGTCTTCCTTCTCTGTAACAAGGAGCAGCTGATATTTATACTTTCAGCACTTTTCGCCCGCTTTCATTCCTGCCAACCTCGCATATTGGCTTGATAGGTGGGCCTCAATCAGGATGGAGAGGGAAATGACCGTGCACACGCTGCCACTCGATCTTTTCTCCCCCGTGGTTCCTCCTCGTACCTCCCTTAAGATTCTGTCTTCGATTGCCGTTATTACCCTTTGCAGAATTCGCGCTTATTGCGACAAATATTCCCGGGCCCGGCAAAGGGGCTAGATAAAACAAAAGCGTCGTTTACGCCATTACAGACAAGAATCGTTTGAGGGCAGCGCGAAAAAACGATACGATCGCAGAGCGCTCTGCTGATGTCTTGACCGACAGTCCCAGCGCCTTCTTGTATGCTGCCGTAATTATGACATGGAAATGTTTGATCTTTAACTGCCTCATCCGAATGCACGGAGCCTCGTACACTGTTCGGCTGAGCATAAAGGCTTGCACTAACCGAAGAGTGTCTCTCCATAATCCTTCTCTTGTTAGTGGTGTTGCGGGTGATCATACGCCTTGCTTCCTGGCATACTGTGCGCCGATTAGTAATCATGCTGAGTAGCCTTAGAATACGAACTGTCTCCACTTCAGGAATTGCCGCTGCGTCACCGTAATTTCGACAGAGGCTTCATCTCTTCTCCTGCGCATGATAAGAAGCTCCGACTTTTCCGGAGACCAGCGCAGCCCGCACTCTTCTGCATATTTCTCCCCTGTCGAAGGAGCCTCTTTGGGGCCTCTTCCATCTACCCCAGACTGCCCTTGGTCACCCAATTAGTCATGTCGTCTCCGTCTCTCTGGCATATCAAGTTCTGGCAAATGAATAACAGCAACGCTGAAGAGCATAGGAGAGAGGACTGCTCCTTGCGGCGTATACCTCTAGTGTCCATACAGATTAGTTAGGATCTGCAATTTTTATGTGGGCTTGTCTGTCTTGTAGAAAGCCTCCGATGCATTCAGAGATCCACCTTCTGTACTGTGTCTTCAGCAGGTTGTTCAGAATCTTGGAGTGCTTGACATTATCCAAAGCTCTACTGAGGTCATAGGCTAAGATAGCTCTACTACTGCGTTTGCTAGGTGAGTCAGTAACTTTAATCTTGAGCTGCAGCAGCACGTCTTGCCTGAATAGGCGCTCCTGAAGCAGAACATAGTGTGGGGCATGTAACTGTTTTTCCTCCGAGTACGCCGAAAGCCTTCCAAGCACAGCTTTCTCTGGTATCTTGAATTTAATCTTTAAGCTTAATTTTAAGCTTTAAGTATTTTTTTTCTTTTGTAGGCTGAAAACCCAGTAACACCGCAATTGAGCTCGGCCATCGAGCAGGATATCAGGCCTTAAGTACACAATGTGAGGAATTCTTCGTATCCTGTGTGTTATAGAACTTCGTCACCGTTCGATCGAGGCAAACTGTCGTCTTTATCGCAAGAAATAAATACGTTCTAGAGAAATTTACAGTCACTTTTGCACCGTTTCTGCTCCATAGTTAATTAATGTGATGAAGCGACTGAACGACTAGAGAAAATGATTGCTTAAAATAGGAAAAACAAAACGCATTTTTCGGAAATCAGTTTAAAATTTACGAAATACTGACGCCCCGCTCCTCTCTAAATTTGGCAGATTCACAGCTGAACAGTGAATAATACTTTCTCCGCAAACATAACCAAAACCGCATCTTCTCGTTTTTACTCGCCAACACGAATTAGGCGGAGCTATCGGTAGGTTAATCTCCGCATGAAATCTGCATCAGGAGCCACTGGTAGCATCAGAAACTGCCAGATGAAATAATATCGACAACCACCAACTGTGAAGTAGCGAAACCAAAAGTGGGAACCTTAATCCCATCTCCGCCAATTTGTTGCAGCGTTTACGTCATCTGCTTATATTTCAAGTGAGCACAAGTTGGGAAATGTAGATCCAGTCTTCAAGGCAGGTAACGAATTCCCTCACTTGTCAATCCACCCATACAATTAACAAGAATTTCTTCCAAAAATTCGAACACATAATGTTCACCAGCGTAATTTATCACAAGTAGAGCGCAAATTCATACATCCGTTAAAAATTGCCATTCGCCGAAGATTTGTGCGCGGAGCCAACCTGCCGCGGGATGATTTCCAAGTGAGCCTGAATAAAAAAATTGGTCTCATTTTGGTGCCAAAGTGACATGCACTACACACGCCAGTTATGGGGGCTTTCAGAAGCTCTTCGATATGGTTTCCGTCACCGATGGTGTAAAAACATCGCTACCTCAGTCTACACACACCTGTCCTTCATCAGTTTAATACTTTACATTACGACAAGATACAGTTTGTTGCTAATAAAAGTTCCCATAGCGCCTTACCTTTCAGTATGTCTGGGCAGCATTTTTACGCCCTTAATGCTTTAATTTATATTAATGAACTACCGGACTGGATTGCTCGTCAAATGAATTTATTGACCGACAGTCGCAAAATTTACACGAAAATTACTGGCCACGAGAGCGCACCTCGCTGCTTGCAGACCTGAAAACATTCCTAACTTTAAACTAGGCCCCTTTAAAAGCCGTACTGCGCCACTTTTTGTAACTACAGTCTCTGGATGGGCTTTTCTGATCAAATGGTCTCGAATGGGTATCCCGGCGTTCACTTTCCTTACCGCCTTGTATAGGTATTCATATTATTCCTTATTTTTCTTTATCATTTATTCAACATTTTTTTTTTGGCACGAATGTACTGATGAAAGAAAACGCGGCCAAAAATCGACATAGAAGCTTGAGCGTAACTGCACATTCTTGCCGGACAATTTCAGCAGCAAATAGCTCCTTTCGCATTTTACCGCAGTGGGACATAAAGAGATTAGGTCTGCGAACACAGCCGTAGCAAGAATTCTGTTGTAGATAATTATCGGGCATGCTCAACAGAATCGAAATGAAGGACACGGTCAAAAGGCGCATTCAACTCAATTTTGCGCACCGCTCATTAAGTGCATAAAAATGAAAGAGAGGCTTTTAAAAATAAAGCAGTGATCCGTTACCTAGTACCGATTAGTGTGGAGGCAAATTATTTAGCAGGTCGTGATTCTGAATGAGAAGAATTCGAAATCCATAATTGGTCCGGCAAAGCGTTATAATACCGAGTTCGCCCAAGCGTACAGGGTGTACGGTCTGGTGCAGCGTTTCGGACGGGCAAGGTTAAAAGATTAAGGGTTGATTTTTTGCGGCTGGTTTCAAAGCGCAATCCAAGTATCCTGTAATAAAGATCAGTGACTTCCTTGGCCGTTAAAAAGAAGGTACATATCACTGTCGAAGAAAGCATTGGCGATCGTGTGGACAGCCTTTTTCTGCACTTGGTGAAGTTTTGATGTATTCCTTAAAGTTGGTATTTTCTAGACCAACATGCAATATGTGACTGCCTCCAGAAAATGGGGGTTATGTATTATATTCATAACCGCATGAGGCAAGAGAAAGTGTAGTGTGGAAATTGTACCAAGAACGCTGCACAGCTCACCTCATGACGATGAACGTTACCGTTCCGCGACATGTTTTCTTTCTAGCACGACACCAAGACACCATCGAAGAAACTACATCTGTATTTGCAGTGCCGAGTACGAGAATAGGCAGAAACGTAGGGTGTCAGAATATTGGTGCGGATACATTAGTTTGGTCCTTATGGCGTCCATTTCCAGGGACGCGGTTTTCCTTGCGTTTAGTTCATCCAGTGCAGCAATGGCTATTATAGTAACGATTGTTCGCTTACTGTATTTTTTACTTAAGTCCCCTGCATAAATCAAGTATTTAGAGCCGTCATCAATGCAAAAAATGTTGTTGATCTAGAGAATGAACAATAGGGTTCCGAGTACACGGAAGCCATTACGTTCCACCTTACCACACAAAAACATATTGGGATAAGGAAGCCGGATACTCTCTACAGGTGAACAAAAATGCAATGTGTAAAGCAATGATCATCAGAGGATTCGAGCATGGTTTCTTTTTTAATAAAGTGTGCCCTTTTCATTGATTTGCCTTTCCTGAAAACAAATCAGGAACATATGAAATCTTGTGTACTTAAGACTGTTTGTCGTTCCTTCATGGATTAATTATTATGCGCATTTGGAGAGGATGGAGAGCATTGCGATCGGCCGACATTTCAGCTAGTTATTCTAGTCTCCACCTTTCAATGTTAGTCACCTCAGCTGTTTTAATCTAGCTATAAAGACGCCTGAAGAAAAGACAAGGTTGATGACTTACTTTAGAGGTGGTGCTATCATGTTTGGGGTACACTTCATCGGCTGTAGTTGTAAGCCGTCTGACAGCTTTTAGTATTTTTTTATTATTTATTGGACCGTCATTAACTTGGGCTGAAGTGGGAAGCAGAGATGTACTTCTTGGAGTCGGAAAAGTCATTAAACGTATTCATTAAAATCGAACACGATAGCTATACGCTGTTTTTAGTGATTTGTTTAATCGTGTTGTTAGTTCAGTTCACTTTATTTTTCTTTCAAATGAAAGTGGAAGACAAGGAAAAAGGCATGAAGCCTTATAAGGCCTAGTCTCCCATCTGAAGTTGACAGCAGGTACAGCTTTGAAATACAGTGACAGGGAGTACTCCTGGTAACAGTGCAACATAATATATAAGAAACACATGAAAACAGAGTAGAGGCTAGAGAGTAATACAACTTATATAGTGAAAAAACACATAATACAGTACGCGACAGCATACCGGTGAGAAAAAGGATCACCATCTGTCTAGATGTGGAAAGACTTGGAGCTGATGACATCATGATAGAAACCTTTAAAAGTTATATGAAGCCTAGCAGGATCGGATGAGTGAGCTTATATATAAAATGTGTTCGATGGTCATTAAAAACGATTTATACTGCAATTTAAAGGCTTTAATGGTAGCGTTAGATCGGTGTGGAATTTACGATGATTTAGTAACTTTATTACTTGATAACCATGGCCCTCTTTTCCGTAATTAGTTCTGACCCTTCATGTTCTATGTGCATTGGTTCCAAAGCTATATTTTGGAGATATATCTGCATGCTTGGTGCAAAGCTTTTTGCTGTAAACAAATTGCATCAGTTTGAAGTAATATGCCTTGTTTGCCCGTAGTAGATCATATTTTAAGAAGAGTAGCTGGGCTGGCAGGTCACTTATTCTTCCTTTATAGCTCTCACATATACGTAGAATGCGTTTCTGGTGCACAAGCAGCCTGTCGTAATTTCCTTTTGTCCTAGTGCACCACACTAATAGTGCGTAAAGTAGTCATGAGGAAAATAATGTGTAATATAAAGTTTTTTGCAGCCAACTAGGGATAAGTGGAGCTATACGACTCATACAGTCCACAGAACGGGAACGATCTGTTATAAGACGATTAATATGAGGAGTCCAAGATAAATCTTCACTGAAAGTGACACATAAAAATTACTGTGTTGATACCTGAGCGACATATTCCGTTCTGAATTTAAGTGTGATGCTTTCTTCAGTTACTTTGTTAATGGGTCTGAAAAGTATGAAGTTTGTTTTGTGCGTGTTCAGTTGTAAACAGTTTTCCTGGAGCCACTTAGACAAATGAGGTGAGTAAAGATTTGCCGCCTTTTTGTACATCCTCCACATATTTACCTGTAAAAAATAAACTGGTGTCATCAGCAAAGATATTTATATCAGGTGTTTAATTTACTTATGTAATATCATTTATATATAGCAAAAAGAGTGTGGGACCTAATATGAAACCTTGAGGCACCCCAGGTTTTATTTCTAGGTTTTCTGGGTGTTCTCCATTGAGGTTTACGAACTGGTATTTTAGAGACAAATAGCTTTTAATGAAGTCTCATGCAACACTTAGAATTCCATACCGGTGGAGTTTATAAAGGTAAAATTCGTGCTTAACGGAATCAAAGGCCTTCCCCAAAAAAAGAAAAATTCCCAGAGTATACATTTTTATTATTGGGCTTTAGCAAACTTTTCAGATGTTTCCAGACAACATGAGATTTTTGCAACATTCCTTCGCTGAAGACATTATTCATGTAGTGCCTTTTCGCTTTCTGCACAAAGCTGCTGGTCTTATTCCTGATCGGTTCCTTAAAGGGACAGTCTACTGACATTTTGGCACTTTTTTTTCGACATTCGAAACGCTGCCAGCCCAAACAAACGAATACCCGGCTTTGACTCCAAGATGTACAGCATAATTATTTTCAAACTGATTTTTCCTATAATGTGTTCTTTTTTCGTCAAGGCAACCGCTATCGGTGAGCCCAGACATCGCGGACACGAAATATAGTCAGTACAATGACTCTGCAACTTTATGGACACGATGCATGCCGCGTCGCATAGGAGGCGTGTAATGGCAGCCATCAGCGCGACATTAGTCGAGATGGATAGGTTTTACTAAGACCGGAATTTAAAGTTTTAAATTGGTTTTAAAATATTATCAATAAAATAAAACCGGTAATATCTATAACGGATGCCAACAGCTGCTTTTGCCGGCGTCGGCTGTGTTATCTTTTTTAAACGATTTAAAAAATGGTCCAGCAAAATTAAAACTTCAAGCCGCTATTGTTTACTGAAAGAGTGAAGTACACGGTGTCTTATATTTTTAAGGAAAAAATAGTTAACTCTGTATACACTCTTGGCCCGGTTCGTCATAACGGCAATTTGTTCGATTATTGGATGTACCTAGTTTGGGGAAGAGAAATAGAGAATGATGAACAGAAAGGCTGAGAGGTGAACTAGGCGAAGTTAGGGGTATATTTCCATTAAAAGAATTGGCTTTGGCGGGCTAAGCTCATTTCTTCATACTTCTATGTGAGTCACTTTCAAATTATTTTCTTCTTGTTTCTTTCTGCATTGTACACAAGCTCCTGAACTTTTTCTCCAACGTCTTCCTCGAGGGACCCGATTTATAACCTGTTCACACAGAAGGCGCCAACACATGCTATCATCAACATACTTCCCTTAATACCATGCTGGGGAAACCTCCCTTGCATTCCGTAGCAACTTATCCAGGCAGTTCAACATAAGGGTGACCGCTGCGCTGCAGCGCTAATACAATAGCGTTACGGCCGGTCATGTTCAAATTCTGCAAATCCAAGGTATTGATTAAAACTATAAGAAAAACAAACGTAGACGAGGCTGAAATGAGTACGCAGCATTCGCCGTCAGTAATCGTTTCCATGCTGAGAAGAATCTATACTTTTCAAGGGTACCCAATCCGCACATTTTTCTCGAATTGAGCACAACTCGCGCAAAATTCTTGACCGAATAGTTCATGCAAAATATCTTCAATCAGCAATGGTTGTTTTTGCCTTCACTGTGCATTCGTTGAAAATGAATGAGGTGAGGAGCAGTTTATGCTGCCTCAAACAGATTTGTTACATAACACTCACCACATAGCGCCAGTTCCGCCCAGCGTTGTGCCACTCGTGTTCACGATACGCCTCAACAAGGCACGCCTTGTGCATGAACCTCACAACACCTGCTGTTACCGTTTTTCGTCCAGTGCATTCTGTCCTTGCCCCAGGGCCTTTTGTATGCACGCAGCATACCACTGCGTGCAATTGCCTCGTGGAAAGAGGGGAGCACGCGAAACCACAGCCAGGGGTGCCTGGCTCAGCGGCATTTATTTCAAACTGAACGTAACTTACGTTGCTAACAGATTTTCTCTATACTTTGACTTACAGAAATTTTGTCTTGATTTACAACATGTCTTCTCAGGATCTTGGCTTACCTTACGCATTCTTCAAGGTTGTATCTTGCTCGTTGGTGTTGTTTGTCACTCTGCCTTGGTGCTTGGTGGTTTTCCAGACCTAGTTTGATTCTGTAAAGACTTGTGGAAACTCAAAAATCATGTTAGGTCCTGCCATATAGTACTTCGTACTACTTCCAGACATGCATTATTAAATCTAAAAACGTGTATTTATACTTCGCTGAAGGCATTATTCATGTAGTACCTTTTCGCTTTCGGCAGAAAGCTGCTGGTCTTATTCCTGATAGGTTCCTTAAAGGGATAATCTACTGAAATTTTGTGTGTATATATATATATATACAAAATGCAATTTCGAATTGCACATTCAGCAATTCTTAATAGTTTTTTTTCACTTTTATTGCAATTGAAGATATGCTACCAAAATGGGTTCTGCATTTCTGAGGAACAAGTGGATAAGGTATAACTGCTTAGCTAGAGAGGATGATGAGAAAAGAAGTAAATATATATTTGTTTTGTGAATATCGGGTTGCACTGACCAAGAAACATGCCTGCCTTGGTTGTTAGTGGAAACCTCATTAACCCATTCATGCGCGTCACAAATAAGATGACGAGGCAATTGGCTACTTTTTTATTTCGCTCCAACCCACCACTCGCCACAGGTGTCCAGAAGCAAACACGGGCAATGACAATGTCCGGACCGCACGCGGTTTGGCTTAATGGCTGCTGCGCACCCCCGTTGCGCAGCAATTTCTATGCCACCGCAGTCACGAGTGGTGTGAAAGATAGAACTTACGCCTACTGTTCCAGGACAGTAGTACCCACGGTTAGCTGGTAGGCACAGGGTAAAGATAGGGGACCACGCCATGAGTCCCTTCAAAAGGTAGGCATTTTTTAGTGATGGCCGAAAGCCCCCTCCCCCCTCCCTTCTCTGCAGGCTGCGGAGGGAAGTTAAAATCATTTCGTGAAAAGCCTAAGTCGGGAGGGTATTCACAGTGGATTTAGCCCAAACTACTCTCATCGTTATACTCGACAAGGGCAGGAACCAGCGTCGCGTGCCTGTTCGAGGTTCACCCCCCCCCCCCCCCCGACCTCAGCATCTAAAACGACCCTCTGGCCCTCCCTTTTGAGAACCATATCAGGGGTTGCGAGTACCGAGAGCCTCAAACTCCAATTACCTAGCGCGCTTCACCGCATAACGCACTGTCGTATGATATATTTGGATTCTATAACTGTAATTCTTATGGCACTTCTGCTGCACGTTCTCCAGTAACTCTGGGGCAGAACAAGCTGCCCTACCATTATTTGTACGTGCTGGCCATGCTTAGTCCTAAAAAGCACGGGTCATCCACAGAACCTTATTTTCACGGGGCTTATTTTTACTAAGTAACGGCCCGAAAGGATCAAGGTTTCATCAGCCAACCGCGATGAGCAGACGGGAGCATTTGAGCCGAGCCTCGGAGCCCTCCCGTCAGCCAACGCAGGCACAGCGGCTCTCCAGAACTTTGACTGTCCATTTTGGTTCAAAACCGCACTGTCCCTAGATGTACACATCTTTTCAGCTCTCGTGAGCTCTTCCTGGACGTACTCTATAGACGACACAGTCCTGCATACGGCTCTGATCGAACCTTCTAGTGTGCTTATTCGCCAGAGCTTGAGGTAAGGAATTGCTGTTCTCATACTGGGAATACCAATGCCGTCATTCTGGACACAGGGATGGAAAGCAGGTCCTGGGAAATCGTGAGGCAGCCGCAACCACCCCCTTGCCGGTGCGCGGGTTGACTTGTCTAACTTCGTAAGCATTTTACATGAAGCGTCCTAGGACAACCCGATGTTAAAACTTTGGTACGAGGAATGCCTTTATTATGAATGACCCCTGTTGCGGTTTCAGTGGCGCCTTTGCTATTTTCGTCAAGAGAGACTTCATCTCTGGCTTAATATACGGCTTCGTCATTCCCTCGGGCGTGAACTGTAGGCCCAGGTATTTCCAGGAGTTGTAGCTTCTGCCGCAGATCATTTCCCAACTTTCAGGTTAAATTCGGGTCCACCGTTGTATCTTCCTGTGCACATCGGCAACCAAAGGCAATGTACTTGAACCCGAGGTAGCTGCGGAGACTATTTGGCTTGGATTGTAGGCATATCTGTGCTGAAGCGATGATGATGAGAGCGTCAGCTAATGCAATTGAATTAACCACCAACTCTCGACACCTAAAACCAATCTCTTCTCGACAATTTTTCAAGAGTTTATTCAACACTAAGTTGAAGAGCAGGAGAACCAGGTGGTCACCCTGTCGCATGCCGCGTGTCGGCTGGACTAAATTTGTTATACCATCGTGCACCAACAGGGAAGTCGCCGTGTTGTAAAAATCTGGCATGTATTTTATGAACGGCGTTGCCAATCTCTTTGTCCGTTGGCCATGCAAGATAGGCTCTTTCGTCACTCTGTCAAAGACCTTGGAGACATCCATTGATGCCATATGAAGATGTCGATAGCGCCGTCTTGCCTCAAATAGGATCCCTGACAGTAGATGCACATTCTCAACACAGCAATCTATGGGCATGAAGGTCAGCTGGCGAAAATCAAGCTGCATCATCCCTTGAAGCCTTGTCGCAAGGATCTTGTAAAATAGACGTACGAAGATAGAAACAACTGTAATCGGTCTGAAGCCGCCGGGAACTCTTGCATCGCGATTCTTTCGGATGAATATAGTGCGGGGGCTACGTGGACAAAGTGGCAGCTTCTCTGCAGTGGAGATCCTAAGGGGACAGAAAAGGCGGTCGCCCTCCCCCCCCCCCCCCCCCCCCCCCCCCAAAAAAAAAAGCCTTTGCACATTTTCCCGAACATGTTTTCCGATTCTCAAATGGCGAGATGTGATTTTTGACGTAGAAATGGAAAGCTTTTTCGGCAGTGATGCGTCAAGTAGTCCCCTTCTTTGTTCTACAGGTTTATTTATTGATTTATTTATTTATTTAGTTATTTATTTATTTTAGTACTTCAAGGACCCTATACAAGGGGCATCACATGAGGGGTGGGTTGTACAGAAATATCAACAAAAAACGAACATACTGTGCACAATGCCAACATAAAGGTTCAAAATACAAAAAAAACATTCAAACAGCTCAGAAAATCATAATGCAAAACGCTCAAATGTTTCCGAATACAAAAGAAAAAACAAGACAATAATAAAAGAAAGGAAGAAGCGCTGAACGGTGGGCAAGAATTCAATAACGGATTAGACAACAGTAAAAACCGCGTAGTAAAACAAAGTGCAATAGGTGAACGTTAGAGGGCAAAGGTACACGAAAACCTAAAATTTGCCTAAAGATTTAAGCTTATATTTGAGTGCAAGCGTGTCTTCTATTATTACAGTGGCACTGGGAAGGTCGTTCTAATCTTTTGCTTTTCGGATGGTAAAAGACTGCGCAAATGTTTTGGGGCAAGGGTGTGACATCTGTTGACTGTTTTTGTGACGAGCTGAAAACAGGGATTGTTTTTTGACGTAGATGCTCAACGGAAATGAATAGTAGAAACCATGAAAAAAGGCTAAGCTGGCTAGTTTTCGACCATAGTTTAATAATGGCAATCTGGATCGGTTCTTCAGATCGGTTACACTTGAGCAGGATGAATTATCGGAATGAACAAATCTAATAGCGTGATTTTGATAGCTTCTATGCTCTCAGAAAGGTATTCCTCATTTGGGTTCCAAATGGCGGCTGCATATTCTAATTTTGGGCGCATTAATATGGTGTCGGCAAGTAATTTTACATGTGCTGGGGCAAACTTCATTGAGCGTTTAAGATAGCTAAAGGATCGGCTGGATGCTGCAGTGATGGGGTTTATGCGCATTGACCACGTAATATCGTCCCACAGGTGTAATCCAAGATATTTGTATGCTTTAGTAGCAAGCAAACGAGAACCGCAGATAAAGTAGCTACTTGGTATTAAGTTGGAGCGTCTGTGGAAATACATGACCTTACACTTAGCAATATTTAAAGACATCTGGCATTTTTCACACCCGTTTCCTACTGCCAGTAAGTCACGTTGTAAGCTAATACTTTCTTACAAAACTATTAGTTATACAACAGGTTAATAGTTATACGAGTACAATTCGTACGTGACTGTCGAGGTGTTGTGGTCCTGCCGTGCCCTCACAGTCACTTTGGCGCTTCATGACTGGCACTGTCATTCAATTTGAAACATTGTGAGATAAACACATTTGTTTTGTTTGTGTGTTTTATGGGAGGTTTAGCGTCCCAAAAGCAACTCAACTGTAAGGGACGCCGTAAAGAAGGGCTCCGGCAATCTCGACCGGAGGCCTCTCCTCAGCCCCAACTGTGTGCCTCTGTAGGAACACTTGCAAGGCACTGCGATTCTCGGTATTCACTGAATGCGCTGAAGGAAACAAGAAAAAGTGATGGTCAGCTTAGTTTTGTTTTCATTCTGTGCGCCTTAACACAACCCTGGAATTCCTTGATCTCCTAGGGCTAAAACTTGGAGATAATCTCCACCTGCTAAACGTGCAGCCCTTCATACTTGTAGCCTTTCTCACCTTTGTTGTCATGGTATTTCGAGCCGCGATTTTGCTGTTTAACTACTTAAAACGGTGAAATTTACCTGAGGGTAAGAGCGGGAGGACAAAGCTTTCGTAGGGTTAAGCGTAGAAAGTTGGGCTAGTTGGTTGGTAGTACTATTGTGAGACATTCCAGCGGCTAAAAAGACAGGGACGAAGGTAGACGAGACAGGACGAACGCCGGACTTCAACGGAGGTTTATTTCACAAATAGCGATAATATACAATAGGAGGCGCAAGGAAAAGTAATCCGTGACAAGATTAACCCATAATAAAAAAAAATGAAGAAGGCTCCTTTGCCATGCCACTCATGTTTGCCACATCGGCGCACCTACTATTCATCGCCTACCTGGCTGAATCCACCCGTTTGCATTCAGGTAATCTATTTCTTTTCTGCGTAGCGCCACAGAAGGGCTGCTGACGCAGTTTTCTTTATCATTGAAAATACTAAACGCTTCAAAAATTTCTCGGCTCTTTTGAGTCTTAAACCTGCGGATCACACTTGTCCTTTCTAAAAACGCCTTGCATGCTGGCTTGTGTGAGCAACGGCGAATGTGGTCAGCTAGGTGACCACATTGTGACATAAATTTCAGGAATCCCGTTGGTTGAGCAGGCAGAAAATGTTAGGTGGGAATCCTTTGCCCTTCAGTAGGGTTAGCTGTTGTGCTAGTTGTTGCTGTAGATTTAAGTTCATAGTTTTCCAGCCCAACGGCACAAGGCCAAAGAAGCAAAAAAGATGAGAAGAAGGAAGAACATAGCGCTCTGTTCGTCCACTCCCGCCCTACCCCCAAGTAAACAGCCGCCGCGGTGGCTCAGCGGTTATGGTGCTCGGCTGCTGACCCAAAAGACGCGGGTTCGATCCCGGCCGCGGCGGCTAGAATTTCTTTGGAGGAGAAATTCTAGAGGCCCGTGTACTGTGTGATGTCAGTGCACGTTAAAGAACCCCAGGTGGTCGAAATTTCCGGAGCCCACCACTACGGCGTCTCTAATAGCCTTAGTCGCTTTGGGACGTTAAACCTCATAAACCAAACCCAAGTAAACAAAAAGGAACGACGCGGGTCTCCAAGTCTACTCACATAGGAATACTTTGTGTGCGATTCGGAGTGTGCCCTCAGCGTCTTCGTATCTTTCATTAGTTGCCAGTCGTTGCGCGTATTGTCTTCGGATTCGATTCACCTAACGAACAAAGGACCATTGTTGCTGGAGCGCCTCGGGTGACCAGTAAAGGGTAAATTTACAGAATACGTGTGCCGCGGCTACTGGGAAGTGCATTGTACGTGCATTTTATTAGCACTTCGCCTTGTACATGACGAAAGTTAGTGGCTCACAGTGAGGAATAAAGCCAAAGGTAGAAAGTTACTGCCTTTCAGTTTCCACTCAGAGATTTCCACTCTGGTGTGGAAACTGTCCACTCTAGGGCCTTTGTGTGCTCCCCAGCGAAGGCTACGCAGTAAAGGGAATGGGGCGGGCCTTTGTCTCTGTGCCGTGGGGAGTGGGTTCGTTGTTGGGTTTAGGGGTGAGGATTGGTGAAAGAGAGAGAGGGTTGCACTTGTGCGCTCTTGAAGGGGGCTGACGTCTGTCTGAAAGTAACGTACATTAGACGTTTTTAGCATACCCCAGACCTACTAGACCAGACGTATACCGGTTTACTGGACGCTGGCTGGGCCCGCGCAGTGGTCGTGCCTGGCTCTGTTCATGTCACTGCGCGTGCGCAGGAGGCGTCCGTTAAGCAGCTGTGTGTTCCCTATAAAGCGTATCCTGTATGCTAAATACATCTCTTCAGGCGCCTCTGACTGTTGTCTTTTCCACAAGTAATCGAGAGATTCAGCATACCGGAGGCGTACTAGAGGAGACTTTCACCGGTTTTAGGTACAGGGCCTGCGCATGTGCAGTGACAAGCGGTTGGCCAGGTGGCACCCCTGCGCGTTCGAAACAGGCGTACTTAGAACCGGTATACGTCGCCGCTGATACGTCTCTCCAGTATGCTAAATCTCTCCAACTAGTGCCGTCGGCAGACCTAACTTTTCAGCCGACTTCAGTTGGAAAACAAGGCTGGTGGTGATTCTGACTCGTCAAGCTGGCACGAGCTTTGAGAATAAAATATGGAACTTGGTAGGCCGGCAGGCCGCAGGCGAAAGCTATTCGGACCGCAACATGTTTGAGACCCCTGCTCTAATGGCTCCAGGAATAAGAGAGGTCAGCTATGACCAAATCCAGGACTGCTGAGCGAAGTAATGAGCATTTTTTTTGCTTAAACGGTGAGCTGTGGTGCTGTCTCCCTAACCTCATCTCAACATGATCCCTCAAGTTTACGGTTCACGAATTTGTGGCCCGTTCACTGGGACGTGGCTTCAAGCAATAAAATGCCCGTGCAGTCTTCTTGCGAGGCCACAGACCTTGCCCGGTTGCCCATATCACGGCGTGAATTCAGACCGCACGGCTCAAATTACGGCTGCGAAGATCTTGGCGGCGCAATTATTTCTTGAGTTTAGTGCACATTAAATATCCTTCGATGACCAAAGTAAGCCCTCCACTGCAGTCTTTCACATGTTTTAGTGCATTTTCGAGACATTAAACACTAAATATATGTAATTTGAAACTGGCGAGTAACTCAGCTTCCCGGATGAAGACTCTAAACCCGCAAGCAAGCTGCGGGCCGCGTCGGATCCTCCGCATACTTTGAAAACAGTTACGTACCGTCCACTGCTTGCCTTTCCGAATGTGTCGAACCGCGCGAGTGGAATCGAAGCTCCTCTGTAGCCGAGAAATGTGACGAAGGCGACAAAGAAATTACTCTCGTGGCACACTGTGTAGCTGATCAGCACCAGGTCCCAAATAAAGACTAGGCGCCCTACATGGCACCTGGGCTTAGCTACTAATCAGTCTCCACCATGTTACTAGAGTACTACAAAGAGTCGAGCAATCACCGAACGTGAAAAAAATGACTGCCAAATGGCTCGGAACTAAGCCGCCAGTTGGAGGCCACTGCCGGGAGAGTTATTCGGCTGGCTTTCAAGGTCAATCTCTTTCAAGGTCAGCAGCACGCACACACACAGCCCAGGTGGATCGTTTCCGCATGTGCACACTTTACATCGATTTATTGTTACACACTGTATAACGATTCACAAACAGTGTGAACCTTTCACAGATACTCGAGCCGCGCAAGCAGGAGTGCTCACATTTGGTGGAAGGCGCTAACAAATCTTAAGTATTTTATCCGTGCGGCTCCAGAAGAGATCATCGTCGACGAAATGTACACTCCAGGTGGTTATTTCCCACATTTAAGGCGTTTCCAATCCGGAGCTGTACTGACCAGTCAGTCCAACGTTTGATCACTTGAAAACGAGCGTAGGCTAATCTGATTGTTGATGGCTCTAGTTGTGCACTGTGGCACAGTGGAGATTCGCATGCATCGATAGTTTTTCCACGTTGGATAAAGTCGAAGCACAGACGTCGTCGTTTAGAAGGTCATGCCGCGCACGCACGGAGAGCCACTCCGCTCGCTGTCTGCCATTCGCGCGGAAGCCACCACCACTCGATCGTTTCTCTCCTCGGCCACACAGTGGCGGCAGCGTGTATACGGAACTTGCGAATAGTAAGAAACTCTGTGGCTAGGCGAAGTCCAAGGCGATCGGTACACTGTGCTCTTTCGCTACACATCAAAGCGGCAATGAAAGCCAAGCACGGTGTTCAGCGTTTAAAGAAAGCGGCTGACGCGTCTTCAAGACTCGAGCGCAGTACAATCGATGAGACGCCTTCAAACGCGCTACTCATTTCCTGCAATGCATTTCATGCTTACGTGTGCTCTCGATGACGAGATGGGCCATCAATTTTTAATTCGATAACATTATGCTCACACTATAAAGCTATGCTTTAATGCTCCAATTAGTGTCTCTGCAAAGCGGCCACTGATGTGGCAGGCACTGCTATCTTTCCCGCCATCAAAGCCCTAACAGCTTTGAGCATTTGCAAACCATAAAGTATACCCACGTTTTTCACGGCTCCTGATCAAAGTGCTTTCTCGGGCTATGTACTCGATACGGCGCGTTGGAACCTTTCCGGAGAGACCGCCAGAAAAGGGACGCTGTGTCCAACAATATCGCCCAGTGGTCGTCCCTTCCCACTGGGGTGGTCCGCGACAATGGCCACCGTTCCGCGAAAAAAAAAATGCCTTTTCCGGCGACTCCGTCGAGAGTGAACGGTCGGCGGGTCGGCCAAAGGCGCGTACCCATTGCGGCCACAAAGGCTCCTTTTTCCACCGCTACCGGCAGCACGCGGCGGATGACGCGTTTACATACCGGCGCGCGCCCACAGCAGCCATGCCTGCAACAGGTCTGACGAACAGGAGGACCCGTCACACAAAACTCTCGGCTTTCTGGCCCCGGGCGGATTATCGTCCGGCCGCCCGAAGCGACGGGTGCGACTGATTTTTTTTCTCATCCCTCCCTAACCCCGGAAGGATTTCTGAGCTCCATACAATGGGTCGGATTAGCCGCACCGCGGGACGCCGAAAAGGCGGAGCCGTGTTTTCGCCGAGCATGCGGGTGGCGGCTACGTTGCATACGTTTCCGAACTGAGGGACCGATTGGCTTCGTGAATGGGGCTTAGTGCCGCGGGCGCTCCGTGCTTGTGGGCAGAGCTGCTGACGTTGTCGGCGGGGGGTTAATCCAATAAGGAGGATGCGAGGAAGCCTCCGTGTTACTTGGCTCATATGCGGGCTGTCTACCTCTGAGTGTCGAGGTCTCCCGCAGTTGCTGCATATCAACGTTGCGGTTCGTTGTGGGCATGTGGCGGTGGAATAATTCTCTCTTGCCACGCGCACACTTGGGACGTTGAATTCGAACATACGCTATTTTCCGCCTCCACATGCAGGCTTGGATAAGGTGGATAAGATAATCGCGCAAGACACCCAGAAATATCAATACAGGTTCTAGAATGAGGAATTAATAATATTTTTAGATAAATAATGGCCTCAAAAGGGGGAGGAGTTAGGGTAATAGTTGGCAGAGTCATTTGTGACAGCGCGTGGCGCCGCTGAGTAGAAGCGGCCCCTTTTACTGCACATCACTGTAACCATCAGTGGATTTTACAGGCACACACACACATACGGTACTTCGATGATAAGGTAGAGCTTTCATTGGGTTACAAAGTTCCACGGGCTGGTGAGGGTGATGGGCAGGTCAGTAGAGCGACTGAATGCTCAGCTCGGAGGCCGGCACACGTCACCGGATGGCGAGTTTGGAAAGTAAGCAAACATTTGGTGATATTTTCCTCCACTTCACACGTCGGTCGGTAACGACAGCCTGAACGCAATTCTGCTTCCAAAGAGCCTTCTGCATGCACAGTGTACAAATACGCGTTTCGAACTCCTTTCAGCAGAGCGGCACATCTGACCGCATCCCTCAAACGCTGCACGCAACTGCGTCGGGGTGCACCGCGCACGAGGCTGGCCAGGGGGCGGCGTAAATCGTTTTGAGGACGAGAGAGGGAAGAGACGCGCGCCCTTTGGGGAAGGGGCTGCCTGGAAAAGAGCAGCGCGGGGGAGTGGGCCGGCCTCATTTGCACCCTAATGAATAACCGAGCATCCCGCTGATCCGCGCCGAACGACAGGCGGTACATCAAAGGCGAGGCCTGCACCGGCAGCCGGAACACACACTGGGCGGCGCCATGCTTGCTTGTACACCGAGCGCGCGCGGGTACCGACGCGTGGTCGGACCATTTTTTTTTTACTTTTAAAGTTTCCTTTCTGTCGCACAGTGCAAATTCTCATGCGCTATACAACCGCGTGTTGACAATTCAAAGCTGCCCTCTCACCGGTAGCGGTGCCGACATAATCATCGCCATGAATGAGAGAAGAGGGCTGTTGGGACGCCAGAAAAAGAGTGCCAATTTCCGACAGCACTTTTGGATGCCATTGTCGAAGCGCTTAGCTTTGAAGCTTTCAAGTTTCAAAGCGTGTAGCTTCTCTGGTCGTCAAGTACCAAGAAACAGCCAGACCTTCAGGATTCTGAAATGACGGCGGGGGTGGCCACCAAGAAATGCATTGCCACCGTAGAGGACCCTTGATCCGCGTGCTTTTTGTGCGCCGAAAGAAAAAGAAAAATAGCCTTTTTGCAACAGATGCCTCGGCGTGCGGTTTACAGCGTCATGCATCTCAGTGAGTGTATTTGGACAACTTCCGGCTGTGAATTCCTGGACGCTAAAGGTACTGCCGCGACTGACTGGGTCGCCGACCGCATTAAATATTCCATCTTTGAACACAAGGCACGCCAAACACAGAGGTGTTTGCAGAGAACGCCAGGAATTTCAAGTACGCCGAGCTCATAGACAGCGCCAGGGAGATTAGACGCCGGTGAGCGCCCGGCGATTAAGCAGTGCAGAACATTTTTGATGGTCAAAAGGACAGTGCACTGTCGCAGACAAGTAAAAACGTATTAGCGCATTCTGCCACAATGCCCCAAGGTGACAATAACGATGGCAGAACTCGCTGTTTGGACTGAAATTTCTAATGGATATTGGCAAAGGATGTCATGTCTGAGTGGATGGCAGCGCTACTTTTCGCTCTTTCAATATATAACAGCGACTTTTATAGTCTAAACTTGATTCATCATCTTTCCAAATGTATTCGAGAAATAAATCACGTAAGCAATGCCACCGCTATGTTCGCAGCGGCCCTGTGGTCTACAGCGCTGCTGTCGGCTCAAGCGATAGACGGCATCTGTGATGCATATCAGCAGTATTAATTTGTTCACAGTACATATAAAGCCATATTAGTGGTCTGGACTGAAGATTTAATTAAACCTATGCACCTGAGTTCATGGCACGCTTATTTTTGCCATCCCACACCGCTTAGGCGTCGCGGTAGTAATCAGACTCACAGACTTCCACAGAGTTGGTGCACTGACTATATTTCGTGCCGCTGAGATCAAGGTTCGCAGACGCCGACTACCATGAGAAGGCGAGACTGCTAATGAAAACAAGGTTTTAAATTACTCTGCTGTGTTTCTTAGCGAGACAGGCGGGTATTTCTTTATTTCGGCAAAGAGCTTTCGACTGCCACAAAAAAAAAATGGGGGATCAAAGTGAGTCTTGACATGAGTAATTCAGCGAGTAGCTGAAGCCGGTGCTCTGTTTGGCCATGAAGTCTTTTACGAGATCTTCTCGCCGCCACGTTCTCGTTTCCGGTCGGGGGTAAAAAAACTCCGGGTAATTTCAGTTTCGACTGCTGGAGAACTAATGTTTAAAATGTAATAATTCCTGAACATGCAGAATTCGCGCTTTATTTTTTCGGGCACAATCATTTGCCAACACGAGATTGGCCTAAATAAAAGTAGTTTTTCAACCATTCTCTCTAATCACCCTCTCCACCAACGAAAAAGTTTCTTGTGTATTGGTCGGCGACATCAGCTGCACATGTGGTAAGGTTACGAAGCGGCTGAGTTTGCTCTTGCGGTGGTTTCAATGGCGGTCAGGGTTGGAGGTTTCTTCTGCATCGTTCTGAGAAATAGCGTACTTTTAACTAATGTACTTATTTGCCTAGATTTGCAGTGTGTGCTCCCGAATATAACCAAAGGCAAACAAAGCATGCCTCTTGACGAAACCTGTACACCCCAGCTTACACGTCCCGACACTGGTATCTAAATTGCCGCACGTATGTACAGCTCAAGGGATAGACATTTTTCAAAAGAAAACAAGCGCATACTATACTGTAGGAAAACTTCATACACATAGAAAACAAAATGACATTATTAAGCTACAAAGAAGATCAGAACTATACATCGTCATATCTGAACTATCTAAAAACAAAAACATAATGTTCTGCTATATGCAAACGGTGATTACAGTACAAAATATAAAGCCACAAGGCCACAAACACAAACCCAGCAGGCCAGTAGTCACATGCTAGTAAATAGGTAGCACAAAGAACGTCCTCTGGTGGTGTGCAAGCTCTGACAGTGCCAACTGGGACTAGCCTCTACACACTTGCACAGATTTTCAGAGGTTTGCCGACGGCATAATCAAAAACACATATCTGCGCAATGCTTTATTAGGCCCTCTGGCACGCAGCACCTTTTTCATTTTCTGGACTATTCATTGACTGAACATGAATTATGCGTTAGGCTCATCTTTCATTGGCGAGCTTATACAGCGACAAGAAGGTATTATGTGAACGAAAAGGTCCAGTAAATACTTGGTGTACATGTCATGCAGTAGATAGCTGTCCAGAGAACGCTATGTGGAAATTGCGCATGTGTTCAATGGAGCTGCAATATTCTTGAATGGAAAGGAATTTCTGTGTGTACTTAGTTTGCGACACTGTTTCTTTGCACATTTTCTGCAGGCAATAACAGGAATTTTTCGATGTGGTGGCGAGCTGGCCTGGGTCTACACACGACAGCCGGATATTTGACAACAGCCATGCAAGGTTCCTTTGAAGGAACCATCCTAGGGTGCTTCTCGGCGACATGGGCTATGCATGCCGGCCTTACCTCATGACCCCCTGAGGGAATCAGGACAGAGAGGCAGCCAAGAGTACCGGTAAGCAGCGGCTATTTGGCGGAATGTATCACAACATAAGAGATCCTCTCAACACATGGAACTTTTGTTTTGATTTAGGTACAACAAGGCACAGATCAAGACAAGGAAAACTGTGGAGAGAGCATTCCGAATCTGTAAAAGGAGATTTCTGTTCCCCGACATGAAACTGCAAACGTGCTGCACTGCACAATTTTGGCCGCCGTCGTGCTACAGAGGAAATGCCTCCTGCTCTGTTGCACACGAACACATGCCACTCTCAGCAGCCACAGCGACAATCACAGCTGCAACGACTGCCAGTGACTCGCAAAGTGGCTTCAGAGCCAGAGGAAGCATCATTCGACACCACTTCACACAAAATTTGGGAGTCTGAGAATTGCTCGTTCAGGGAACAATCTGTTTAATTTCACTCTTTGTTTAGCTCTTGCTTCAATGCAGCAATTCTGACCTGCAAAAGTTGCAGTTTAGCTTTTTCATTAGCACTATGAAGTGCATGTGCACTCCATTCTTCATCTGCAGCGCATGTCCCGCTTTCATTTGCATCCCTCTTAAATTATGCTCCTTTCGTTTGCGTTTGTTATCCGCAGCCACAGCCTGCAGACGAACACTCAGCTCTGTGGCAAAGAGAGATTCTTTTTGGGCAGGCGCAGCCTTGCGTCGGTGGTAAGCAGCCGGCTGTGGAGCAGCAAGAGTGGTTTTTTTCAGAGGAGGTGGCCATCATCGGCGCATTGTCTTCTCCATCGCTACACTATTGGTCGGGTAGGTTGTTGGAGGCCTCCTGGCCATCTGGGGCAACCTCAGCTGCCTCGCCACTTTCAGCCGCTTGGCTACTTTCCATTGCTTGGCTCCATGGGAAGTCCATGGCTTCATGGAACTCTGCACAATTGTTTGTAAATTAAACATGTTTAAATAAACTCTCAGTTGGTCTAGTGCTCATAACATTACAATACCACACTACCATCGAAGCAGAGATGTAGCAGTGTGCGCAGCATCATAATGACATAGATACGCCAGCTTATCTTCAGTGCATGAGAATGTTGCATTCAGGGTATATAGTCATAGGCATAGAGAATAGCAGTCATGTTCCCCGTAAGGCAGCAACAGCTGTATGTTTGCAGCCATAAACAACTATTTGGCAGTTACAAAAGTAGCAAACAAAAAGATGGAAACAAGAAACACCTGGTAGCATGTTTCCTTCTGTCATCTTCAGTAGTATGTAGAGAAAAAAATTAAGGCAAAGTTAGACAGCTGCATATGACAACACATGCATTGGCAGAATCAGACTGATCGAGTACACAGATGAATGTACAGACTGGCTTTTGAATGCTCATCTTTGCAAAGCATGTAGCTAGCATTCATTCTGCGTAGCACTCTGTGATATAAAATTTTTGTGTTCTTCATATTTACGTCTTTTATTTTCTTTTGCCTCTGATGGAGCTCTGATGTAGCGCGAAGATTGCCGCGGCTGCCGGTTGTCGCCGCACAAGCCCACTTGTGGCTTCGGCGCTTCCGTTTTTTTTGTATGTTCATATTATACTGAATAAAGAATTATTATTATTATTATCCCTAAACTTCGTTGCTCTAGGTAACCGCAAGTAGAAGGCCGCCTGAACAAGAGATGCTGGAGTTCGTCTTTCCAAATGTTAAGGAAAAAGAAGGGACCATGCTGAAGTTAAAATCATTTGTAATATGCAGAGCTCATCTCGTTCATGCTCACTGTGCAAGAATTTCAACTATGCAGTCGTATGCTCTCATTTACTGGATAATGGCTAAAAAGTTGCTGCTGGCTAAGCAATTGTGACAGAAATTTTTAATGCTACTTTCTGATTCGCTAACACGCTCACTGCTTTGCGTCCCATGCTAGCAGTTTATGTTGCAGTTGCATGGCTGATACAGCAGAATAACCATTCCCCGAGTTGACATGTTTTATTCACATTCAGTATTGCCTGATAAATTATTACAAAACTTCAAAGATTTCATATGAGCAATGCTTACAATATACACATACCATAAATTGTTGCCCAGATTTCAGTCAAGTACGTATAATCGCGTATATATTTAAAAGTACACAATTAAGAATCATACCATCAGCCTCCGCCTGTGGCTTGGACAGCGTAGCCTCCAGCAGGGCGGCAGCAGCCGGAGTACATTCCGAATTGGGCCCGCTGTTCTTGTAGTGGCTGCTGTCACTCTCAAATGTGTTGTGCACCCTCGTTCCCCTATGGGACGCCACGTCTCCAACTCGGTTGAGTTCGTCGTCCAGTTGGCTCGGTGGTGGCGGGCCTCCCCCTGAAAAAGGGCACAGAAGTTAAACAATAATGTTACTGAAATTCCTTAATTTTAGAGCGCCTACAAATGAGGTCAATGTCACACGAGACACTACAGAATCAAAACTATGTTCTTCGCGAAACGAAGCAAGAACGTGGCCAGAAAATTAATAACACGAGTGCTTGTGTTGTTCCTTCGCATCGTTTTCGCGTCCCCATCCGTGTAGCGAAGAAATGCTTCGCAGAAAACACAAAGCATGCCAAAATTAAATGCGATGAAGGAGGTGGAAAGCAAGGAATTCCTTTTTTTTCTACCAAGCAAAATAATGAAAGCAAAGTTCACCCGTGGGGAAATCCCCTTCATGTCTGCTGCCTTCGCTTTTCGCCACTTTTCTTTTAAATTATCCCAACACTTGCGCAATTGGGCTTCAGTGCGGGGCCGAACGTCGGTGCGGCAATTGTACTGTTCGGTTAGAAGCTTCCACGTGTTCTTCTTTTTCTCCAGTGAAGCCCCGTCACTCTTTTTAGATTCTATCACTGATATGTGCACTTTGACCAAATCCGTGAGGACGCGGCGCTCGCTCTCCGTAAACGTTGCTCTTTTTTTTTGTTCCATTTAACGTTTTTGAAAAATAGACAGTAGAATACAATATAATATATACAAAAACATCAACTGCTATCCGTACTAATTACAGAAAGCGCAAACACCAATAAAAAAATGCACGCACACGCACAACACACGAGGCACACGTAAAAAAAGAAAAACCGACGTCGACTCAACAAAGCTTCTTGTAGCGACGGCTGCCTATCGTTGTCGCTAGACTAAAAGAAACGGGCGTCAAAACTGAAGCCAGACTAATTAATTTTGTCTAATGAATGTGTATGACAGCTCCAGTATTTGCTGAACTACTTTGTATGCGACGTGAAATAGTTATGAGTGCATGCACTGATGACAGAAACTTTAATATTTTTTTAGCCTCGCTACCATACCTCTTACTTACGCGGGTAATGGCGCTTTCCGAAAGGCTGCCGAAAGGTAGGCTTCTGAAACGCGGCTTGGCCTTTTCCTTACCTTCCACTTTCTGTAACCTTTATGAAAGCCGCCTCTCGAGTGAAGGTAAGGTAAAGGTATAAGGCCAGTTTGTGACTACGGCGGTAAGGAAAAGCGAAGAGCGAGGAAATCTAATGTATCAGCTCAAAATCCTTTCACGACCATGTCCAGAAAAGACAGATGAGCAATTAGTCGCTTATTGAGCATTGGTAGTTTGTGGTTTTGAAAAATAAAACGCCTGAAACAAGTTCGGGGACAAACAGTGCAGGAGAGATTCACCAGACTCTTCCAAAAGAGCAAAAAATGCTTCCCATGCGCAGGCTCCCTTTGGTAGCGCACCTGAAAAGTTACAAAATTCTATATAGCACAAGTATACCTTCTTTGTCGGAGAATGCAGCACTTCTAACAGTGTTGCAACAAAGATGTCGCAAATGTCTCTCCGTGCAAACATAAAGTGCTCCCAACCCATCCAAGCCTGATTTTTTATGATACTCTTATGATAACCCGCCACCCTAGCTGCGAGTTAGCGCTTATCTGCGTCGTTTCCTTTCCGTCCCTCGTGTTCCTTTTGCGCTATTGTTAGATCATGAACGTTATCCAACTTGCCCAACTTCCGGCTTTGCTTAACAGAAGGCGACGTCAGCTGCATGGGCCAGAGTGTTAATTTTTCTTCGAACTAGAGAGAATCCACAGTTTAGCTCTGTTTTGAAGATACTGAGCTATAGACGCTTGAGATATACAAACTGTTGCAGCGCTAAACGCGCAAATTGCGAAAGCTGCTTGTTATAGCTAGGGTGTCCCCATGCTGCAGACGACGCGGATTCATAATTGATTCTGATCAAATCAGGTAAGTACTTCTTCCTAACTTGGTATTTAGAAAGCAACACAGTCATATGCTATCTCCGCGTCGAATTCCAGCGCTAATAAAGCGAGCGGTTCAACCGAGAGAAGCATTTTACGATGCGCGTTTAGCGTTGCAACAGTCTATATAACGCGAGTTACAAAGGCGACGTCGAACGGGTGTTTCATATGAAGTATGTTTGGTAACCTCTTGTCTGCTAGAGAGAGCCAGTGTACCGACCAGGTTCTTGTACGTGTTGAAGGTGTGCACGGGGGGGGGGGGGGGGGGGGGGGGGGGGGGGTGTTCTGGCAAGTGGGTTCTGAGGAGACGGAAAGGTGTGTGTACACCACTGCAGCCGAGACAGCACAGCTTCCTTTCGCGTCCGTCTTGTTATGTGTGTTCTTGAGTCTGTCCGTCATAAGTAGTGGTAGATTGCTTCGTATTGAGGAGATGCTTGACCAACTTGTCCCGTAACGCGTTTTGTCAAGAATAAAGTGCGCGACGTCACTTGCTGCCAGCCCAGGTTCTGCAGTAATTTGCACATTAACAAGGGATTTTTTTTTTCAAAGCAGAACTGCGCGAAGACGACGGGACAAAAAAAGGCACGAATACACACACACACAAAGCGCATGAATGGTATTCGTTCCTTCTTTTGTCCCGTCGTCTTCGCGCAGTTCTGTTTCGCTCCAACCATGAACCGACAAGCCCAACACCATGTCTGACTTCGATTTTTTTCCCACTGATATTTGTCTGCAATTTCTTTGCTAGCTGACGTTAGATTCTGAAACCACGCATCTACAGCGTTCAGTAAGGGATGCCCATTCGACGCTAGTGAAGATAATTAATGCTTGCGCACGAAGTGCAAATCGTGACTATCTCGCAGCCAATATAAATTAGAAATTCAGCGCACTCACCTGCAGTATACCAGCGAATTCAATCCGTGCCTTCGGAACTCCGCCCCTGCTCTCCACTCGGTACCCGCGTGCCACTGAAAACGAACCCAACGGATCCATTTCTCCGGCGAAGAGCTGATGCCGCTCCTGATCCCGGCACCGGGTGTCAAATCCCAGCCTATTCATGTTCTTTGGTGATTTGTCTTTCCTTTGTTGTCAAATATGTGATCAGAATTATCAAAGAATATACCGCACGGAATTAGCCTGGAATCACAAAGGTCATTTTATTACTTCAACTGTTCCTTCTACGGCCGAGCTGTCGCGGCCATTTAAAGGGGCGAGCTGTTAAAGTTTTCTGTTTAGTCACGAAGAGGAGGAATGGCAGTGGCAAACCAGTTCGTCCCCAAGGGGCTACTCCTTTTTTACAATGACGGCGCTTACTGAGACCCCACTCGAGTGGTTGTGTAAATGAAGCTAGCTGAAGTAGTCGTATTTGTCGTACAAGTCCGCTAGCCAAGCCAAGAGCCAGGCCAAGAGAAGAACAACTCGAAGAAAATGACGGGACATAACGGCTGTCGAAGAATCTTTGAACTAAGCCGTACACTTGTTTAGCCTGATTTGTAATCTTACAGTGTACCGACAGGTACTGTTACTCATCAGCTTCGAGCAATCCACGACTAACGATTTCTTTTTAACGGCAATTATCTCACAGTATGTACTCGGCAGGACTGCAGGAAGCCAACATAAAGGCGACGCCTATAGCCGGCTTCCCTTTCCCTGAGGTTCAGTTGCACCTCCTCTGAGTGAGCAGTCATCGCCTGTGAAATCCAAGCCAGCATACATGGTGCACATTACTGACCAGTCAGCCTGAGATATGGCGTTAAAGTGGCGCTTCCTGTGAACCCAACGAATGCGGTCACAATCACTGATAAAAATTTAGGGGGCACTTTGACTGTCTAAAGTGCGTAGAGGCGAAAGCATTTTCCGCACCACTTTGACTGCTTCAGTGCCACTGGTGGCGTCACATGCAATTGAAAACTAATTACTAAGTGATGACAAATTACCAATCAATGGTTAATTACAGATTAATGCCTACATACTAATTAACTGCTAATTAATGACGCTTAAGCTTCGCCTTTAGGAGTGGAACGCGACAGCGTGTTGTAGCGCTTCCAGGGAGTCCACGGAACACAACCACCCGTTCGGCGCGATGCGTTCCCCTTTGAACGCAACGCTTTTTGAGGAAAGGAAATGGCGCAGTAAGTCTCTGTCATCTCGGTGGACACCTGAACCACAACGTAAAGGAAGGGAGGAAGTGGGAGTGAAAGATGAAATACAAAGATGGGCCGTAATGAAGAGAATGAAAATTGTATTTGAGGAAAGGAAATGACGCAGTAACGGTCTCACATATCTCGGTGGACACCCGTCAAAATTCATGGGGGCACTTTTTCACCTAAAGTGCAGTCACTGATGTGTGGTTAAGATGTTAAGCTTCGCCTCTAAGTGGAACGCGACAGCGTCTTGCAACGCTGCCAGTGAGTCCATAGAACGCCATCGCCCATTCGGTTTACGCCTCGCTCGTCGGTAAATTGGTTTTTCAGGAAAGGAAATGTATCTGTCCCTCATATCTCGGTGGACACCTAAACCTCGCCGGAAGGGAAGGGAGGAGGATGGGAGTGAGCGAAGACACCGTATTCACTAGACGCGCCTTTGTTCATTCCAAACCATCGAGCTGGCATGGCGGAGTGGATAGCATGCTCGTCTCGCACTCCAAAGACCGAGGTTCGATTCCCGAGCTCAACCGATTTCCTACTCGGTTTTATTTATGATATGGCCTGACTAGGAAAGTTAATTCGGCTAATTGGGTAATTAAGCAATTAACTAAGCTCAGTCCCACTTGGAGTATCACTACATGATCCCTTCAATTGGTTGCATGGTTACTAGCCAAAGTACAATTGGCCCCGTTTGAAATTCGCGCACTGTGACGTCACGACCGTTTCGACCAATTGAAAAGCGTGACATTTCTGTCGACAACTGCTGCTTACAACGATGAGACATTAAAGGCTTTCGCCTTAAAAGGTAGCAGAATCCGGAAGTTAGGAGGGAAAGAGATAGTACCCTAGTGCTTATCGCTGGTGTCTCAAACATGAGGAGATGAAAAGAGTTATAATAGGGTGACAGGGTATAGGGTGACAGGCGGGTAGCAGTCGGGTATTACCAGGGAGGGCAATGGACGCGGTGCTCAGAGAGACAAAAAGTAAATTTCCTGAAAACGTTGCAGGGCGCAATTTGGTAGTGGTAGCAGCGGGGCTAAATGATGTCCTGAATGGTGAAGCCGCACGAGTAGTGGAAAGATTAGGCCAGGGAATTGATATAAGGACGATCAATAGCTCAGAAAGGGCAGGTCGTGATGTGCATAGTACCGAAGGTGCAAGGACGGAACGGAGAGGTTGACAAAGACTTGATGACTCTTAATCCACAGATATGGAAGTTAAGCAAGGAGAAAGGCTTTGAAGTGGCACACATAAACAGCCAAGTGCATGGAGCAGGCGTTGGAAGAGGGTTTACATGATACGGCATCCATTTTAGTGGGAAGGTAGGAGCAGAGATCGGCTGGCACCTGGCAGGCCGGGCAGCAGCTGTTTTAGGGGGTCCACGGCGGCGTAGGGCGTAGGAGAAGGTAGAAGAGAAGTAGAAAGTGTAACAATGGCGGCTGAGCCCAACAAAATCGCCACTAGGAGGTCCAGGAAGAAAACTACTAAAAAGATATTTAACACCAGGATCAGTCACATAAGCATGCAAGGGGGTAGAAAGAGAGTGAAATGGTTAGAAAGTAGGTGTGTACGCTCTCTGGGAGACACATCTCAGGGATCTAGAAGATACACCGTTTATTGATGGCTACGTGTGGGAGCGGGCCAACAGAACAACACCGGACAAGGGATGAGGGGTAGGTATATTGATACATCCAAGAATAAATTAGCAAAAAAATTTATTTGCAAAGAACATGTCTGGGTATCAGGTACAATGGCCAGTAAAAGGACATGACTAGGGGTAGTTTATTTAAGAACAGGGCAGAAATGCAGGCAAGAAAACAAGGATCTAGTTAAGTGCCTCAAAGACGATATAAGCAGTTTGAAGGCGGTTCCGATATTATTCTGCTCGGTGACATGAATAGCCATACTGAGCATCTGAATGGATACAAAGATTGTAACGGGAAGTTAATGCTAGAATTGTGTGAGCGGCACAACCTAGTTACTGCCAGTAGAGAAACGAAATGTGAGGGACAAATCACGTGGGAATTCCGTAACAGGCACACGAGCATTGACTACTGCCTAATGTCGCAGGGCATCTATAGCAAGCTCGCAATAATGGAAATACATGAAGAGGGGGAGTACAGTCTAGGAAGTGATCATAAGCCTATTAGTCTGCAGTTCAGTTGGGAGCCTTGATCAAAAGAGGTATGCAGAGAAGTCAAAAAGGGAACGCAAAATTAAACCACCAACAAATTGCGCTAATAGCAGCCAACATAGCGGAAGCAATCGAGAAACGCCACATGGAAAAGTAGGATTATAATCAGAACTACTCATCAGTACAAAAATTAAACGAGGAAAAGGAGTAAACCGCTGCAGAGGAAAGAGGAAGCCACGAAGCTGGTGGAATACGGAAACTAAGGAGGCCATCGAATAACGACGGTTGACTTCAAGGGAACACAGAGAAGCAAAGAAGGCGCAGTTATCAGAAGAGGAAATAGGCCGAAAATGGGAACCTTATTGACAAAAGAAACAGCAAGTTCAGGTCCTCGTCCAGGCTCAAATCAAGCAGTCGTCTTATGGCTGGCTGGCTGAAGTTCGCGATGCAATTAAAGGGGGGGCCAACAAAGTTCGGGAACCATATAAGCTGCTTGGGCAAAACAAATCAAATAAAGCAGGAACAGTTTAAAGATGCTGAGGGAAAATGTTTAGAGGGAGACCACGCTGTGAACTACATTAAGTCAGTTATAGCTGCGTCATCTATAAACGAGGATAGGGTAATCTAACTAAATGAGGGAACAACGCAGAACAGCATAATAGAGAACAGCTTATAACTGACTAGTCTTAACTGGAAAAAGGTGGAAGCAAATATTCCTAAATCTATATCCGCAGGGATAGACGAAATTCAAATTAAGCTGATTATTGAACTGGGCCCAAGAAGCAAAGAAACGCTGATAAAAGCATTAGACACAGTCATAACAAATAAGCAAATTCCGCACAGCTGGAGACAGGGCAAAATGAATTTGATTCATAAAGGGAAAGGAGATAAGATGAGCATAAAATCCTTCGGTCCGATTGCGATAAGAGCTGTTATATACAAGCTGGCAATGCTATCGGTGAAATTAAAAATGCAGTCACTGGTAGAAGGTAATAGGATACTCGGAGAACTTCAGAATGGGTTCAGAAGGGGTAGTTGATTAGATGATAGCCTGTTCGTGCTTACCCAATGCATAGAAATAGCTAAGGCGGAAAACAGACCTTTTGCATTTAGCCTTTCTGGACATAAGCGGTGCATACGATAACGTGAATAGAGAACTCCTGTGGAACATATTAAAAGATGTAGGTATCGGTCATGAGGTAATTGATTTTCTACAGGAAATCTACCGAGATAATAAAGTTGAAATTACATGGGAAAGGAAAAAAAGTACCACAACTGTGAGGGTGCAAAAAGGATTAAGGCATGGTAGACCTCTATCACCGCTGCTGTTCATGCTTTAGTGATAAATATGGAAAGAAGGCTACAAGAAAGTACTCTAGGTTATAATCTGTTGTACAGGTTAGGCGGAAATGCAGTTGAGCAGCGGCTCCCGGGTATAATGTATGCGTACGATATTGTACTGTTAGCAGATAGCCAGGAAGATTTACAAACTGTGGTTAATTGCTGTGGACATGAACGAGACGATCTAGGTGTCAGCTTTAGCGTAGCTGTGTCGGGTGTGATGATTTTCAACGATACAAGTGACCAGGTTCTTACAATACAAGGTCATAAAATAGCCAGAGTGGCCGTATACACATATCCCGGGTTATGGGTATGAGTCAGAGGAAGGCTAGAATTACTGTAGTGCACAAAGGAAGTGTTATAAATGGCGTGAATAATTGTAGGCCAATATCCATTCTCTCGATTTTTTCAAAAGGGCTTGAAAAGGTTATATTTCATAGCTTTAATAACTTCCTCGAGAAAAACAAGATAATTACTGACTCCAAACATGGATTTAGGGAGGGACGATCGACAGAAATCGCATTGCTCCTACTTAAAGAACAGATAGTTCAAAATTTAGATTCTGGTCTTTTCACTCTTGGTCTGTTCCTTGTCTTCAGTAAAGCCTTTTACTCCCTCAACCATGATGTTTTGTTAGGTAAATTATCACAGTATGGAATACAGGGGGGGACCCTCAATTTAATTAGATCATACCTGAAAGACAGAGTCCACTGCGTCCGTATACACAATGTTCAATCATCTCTGCTGCCCCTGCAAACCGGAGTACCGCGAGGTAGTGTTTTAGGCCCGCTATTATTTAATCTGTATATTAATGATATAGTTCTTATTAATCAGTCAGCTAAATGGTTTATATTTGCTGATGATAGTAGCATTCTTTATAAAGGTGAAGACCCAAATGATTTAGTACTGCAGTGCAACCGAACGCTCGAATTCCTATGAGGGTGGTCCAGTCTAACTGCATAATAATCAATCCCGCTAAGACTAAGGCTTTACTATTTAGACCGAGAAATAAATTTTATAAGAATAAAGATATAACAATAGTAGATGAGAATAAGGTTCTTGGCGTTACCTTTAATTGTCACCTAAACTGGGATTACCACACTAATCAAGTCTGCAAGAAGCTGTCTGCTTTTGCAGGCACTCTGTTCTGCTGCAGGAACCTGATTCCCGAGAGAGTTAAACTCCTGTTGTACCAAGCGTTATTTGCACCCCACATAAATTATTACAGTCTTGTCTGGAGCGCAACAACAAAAAGAAATACCGATAAAGGTAATGTGCTCCAGAAGAAAGTTTTGCGCGATGTGGCAAATGCTGAAACGCGCGCATCTACAAACAACCCATTTCCGTAGTATGAGATCATTCGTTTCCTGCACAGTTATGAATATCAACTCTTAAATCTGCTTTATTATTCATCCGCTGAATCTGCAAATTTTCTTAAAACTGTTGCAACATTACAACAGCGAACAACAGATGTATTGACTAGAAATCCCCCACACTGGCTAGTTCCCTATTTCCGCACCCAAAACACGTTTCAGTCATTAAAGCATAACGTTCCATCACTTCTAAACAAATATCCAAAAGGGTCTTTTCCATCTAAGAAAGAATTTAAAAATTATTTCTGTAACCTCAACTGAACTCCTACGTGTAACCCTTTGTTCTGTCTTGCCTTAGTTTTAAAATTATTCTCCTTTGGCCGTGTGCTTCCATATCAACAAATGATTTTTCTTTTTCTTTATTGTCTCACTGTTTGCTTCGTGTGTATGTACGCTTTTGAAACCTGCTTCATTACCCGTATATTTTCAATGTGAATTTTGATGAGCGCAGTTTCTTTTACTAATCTATGTCGACTGCTGTCTTGTAAGGTGGCCCCTGGACCTTCGTCAAGTTGCTCTGTGCAACTTTTAGTCCAGGGGACCATTCAGAGTTTGTATTTGTACCGCTTTGGAAACCAAATGAATTGAATTTAATTGAAGGGCAGATACACACGAAAAAGTACGAACAGTCCTTTAGTGCGAAGGGCGAATAGATAACGTGATAATGAAACGTAGGGCATTATAAGGGTACAACAAATATAAAGAACTCAGAGGTATTTTGAAAGGAATAATAGATCAAGGCTTTACTTTCGGGAATGCGGTTCTATGCTTATGGGCATAAGTTCAGTCGAGATTAGAAGTAAATCAGAGAGCTGTTTGAATATTAGCACTATGTGCCGGCGGCAAAACAACAAGAGAGGCAGTACAGTGGAATATGGCTGGGCATCGTTGGAAGCATAGGAAGCTCAGAGTAAAATATTTTGTGAAGAACGCCTGAGGAAATTGGACGATAACAGACAGGCAGCTAAGGTATTTACTCATACAGAAAAAGCGCTGACTCACAATGGCGGAAAAGAAGTTGGAAAGTAACCAGTAAGTATGCAGGACACGAACACGGAAAAAGAAAGAGAATTAACGACAGGTTAAAAAAGCGGAAGTTAAAAATTGGATGAATGCAGTCGAAAAGAAGCATAGTGTACAACTATATCGGCACTGATAAAGGCTGGTTAGGAAGGAACAGTTCTATGACAACTCAAAAGGCAGTGCCCTACTCTTAAAGCTAGGTCAGGGAGTCTTAGAACGCGCAGCTACAAAATAAAATTTAACAAAGAAGATGACACATGTACTATATGTGGTAAATCTGTAAAAACAATTGAACACCTCATACTCAGGTGTGGTGGTGTCCATCCGGATGTCGATGCAGCCACAGTCAGTCTCCCTGAGGCCCTAGGATCCTAGGGTTGAGAAGTAACAAAAGTCGTGTAAATAAATCTGCGGTGGAAATTAGCAAAAAGCGATTGGACGATTGGCGGCTGAATAACAGAGAGGTGACATAAGGTTAGAAGTGCAGGAAAGCGTATTTAAAGAAAATGGCAAATTTTAAGAACAATTCACAACACAGTTAAAGAAACATAGAGAAAAAAAGCCCAGCTTGCTGGCAACTACCACCACCCCGCTTCAATGGGGACGCTCGTACCTTCCATCCATGCATCCATCCATTCGCGCGCTTATCAAAAATAGGTCGGCAAACCATAGTGCTATTTTCTCACTGCCACTAGGGCCCCAGTGTCGCCGGCGCTGGCGTGTACTCGAAGAAAAGTGTTCGCATGGGGAGGGTCTATTTTTTCTGCGTATATGTGCCAATATATTTAGCAGCACAGCGCACGTGATATTGACCTGAATATGGCACGGCTGTGTGAGGTCTGTTGTGGTTTTTGGTATCGTTAAAACCCCGCTACTGGGAGATGATTGACATCGCAGTGCGCCAACTTCTTCGCAGCAAGTGTTTGGTAATTAACTTTCTTGGAAGATTCCACGCGATGAATAACTGCGATTATTGTTTCGTTCGTAGCCGCTGGTGACTGGCATATGATACTCACTGCATTCCTACCTTTATATCTGTCGTCCTGCCCAGTATGTGGGCTTCTCCTGCCGCGGCGGTGACAAGGTACTATCGCTTGCATGTACATGTTCGGTTAAAATATTGCTTCCGTTCTAGATTTCTTCGTCAAAAGGTTCACTTAAGTGCAGTCCGTGAGATACCCAGGTTGATTTCTTACTGAAGATATGATGAAGCCGTCAAGTTTTTCGCTCATTCAGCAACATTTCCATTCGCGTCACAGTAGCACCACTTTCACTGCGCCCAAGATGATCGTCTCCTCTATTCTGCGGTCATCTCCACCCTTTGTCAACGCTTCACTAGCGCCGCAAACTTCCTTCGGTGTCTATGCATTTTTACTTCGCTTGTGCTCTGCTGGCAGGTAAATGTGCTAGTACGCAAATGCCACCGTTGTGCACTACTACATCAAGCTCAAGCATGAAAGGAGCAGCGAAAAACTGAAACAAAAGAAGGAAATGAAAACCTTGCTTCATCAGGAATAGATGATGGCGTAGATGCACACCACCACTGCGTTGATATCGCTTGACTGTGCGCACGAGACCTCTGGGTCCAATCCCTATCGTGGCGATCGCATTTTGGCGGAGGTGTGTCGTAGACGCAAGAGAAAGGACACCACGTGGTTACTCTGGCGGAGCTCACCCTCCCTTCATCCATCTTCCTTCTTCTCACGGCGTTGTGGAATAGTCCGTACTGAGTCAGATGGCTACTCCGCCAGCCTTCTGAAAAGGCCATCCCCGCAAGTAGCTTTTCCGTCGCTTGGAGCCTGCAATTGAACGTCAGTGGTCAAAAGATTTTAATTTCCGCATATTTTCAGCGATGCCCTCCTAGTCGAGTGCTTCGTGCAGGGCAAAGCAACCCGGGGCCATGCGACCGCACAAGCAGCCCAGGGGAGCAGAGCAGGTCGGCGAGCGCCAGGCACGAACCGCAGGCGCCCCACAGATAACGGGGCGTCTCTGCACAGTTTCGCTGGCGCGGACACAAACGACCTGGCCGACGCGATTATCGGCGCAGCGGGCGTCCGTGCTTTATGGTAGCTGTCACATGCTGCCTCGATGGCTGTCTTTAGACGCACTTAGGTGAGAGGCCCCAGGCGACCGTCCATCGCTGCACACGGACGCCCTGAGCAGGATAAGCTGCGTCCGTGGCACAAATTCGAATGCGTGCCCGCATGGATAAGGGGAGCGCAAATACGCGGCCAGCAGTAGCGCGGCTATACTAGGGGCCAAAGGAGGCGGAAAGCACGAACTTTTGATGTCTTCGCTTATAGGCTGAACATATCAGCTCGCTCTAAAATAGTCCCAGTAAGTTCTCTTAATTAATCCACACCGTGCACACAGGGAGCACACTTAAAAAGAAATGCGAGTACGGTAGCGAGTTTGTAACGCAAATGATCCAGCATTAGCTGGTCAGTGATTGTGACAACATGGAGCCATATTAGAGCTGATACATCAAAGTGGTTGCTCTAACCAGTACACTGCAAAAAAATGCGTAAAACTACGTGCATTTTAGAGAAAATTTCGGTTACCAAACACAAAATATCTTTAAGCGACCGAAGACAGAAACCCGTTTACGAATAAAACAAACATCTGTTCTTACAGAAGTTGCACCCGAAGTGCCAGTCATGTGGCCCTCCACTTTAAAAAAAAAATGCTTTAAAAAATGCGCGCAACTAATTATCACTCAGCTTCTATATCAGTGCAGTAAAACAGTGAGAATAGGAAATTTCCCGCGTGGATTAATGTGTATTGTGTACAGACGCACAGCACGTGCGTTTTCTTCATGGTTATATCGACCGGACTGTTCGTGAAACGAGATAAGCGGTGCAAATTCCTCCTATTTGATATCGATAATGAGCTATACTTCTTTTTATGAATGACTCCTACCCAGGTGGTACTGTTATTCTGTAGACAACGCGCGATCCTGCCCTACTGAATTTGTTGTCGCCTGACCCTGAGCAGCAATAGTGCACACGTGCACGCTATCGTCGTTGTGGTCATTAACTTTACCAAATATTTCTTGCGGTGTGCATGCATACACTCAATGATGACGCTATTTAGAAACGCCCCAGCGTGCAACAGACTGCACTAAGGCCGATCAATGTATGTACGCGCTCTTGAAATAGGAGTCTAGATTGCGTGCGGTTTGCAAGGTAGCATAAAAGTGCGAGGGGCTGCTAGCCGTCCGCGTGCCTGTGGCCGCTCCTAAGACAGAAAAAAAATGCCATCGCAGGCTTGTGTTGTCTTCTAGACAATGCAGGGTGGCAGTACATGCCGAAGGCTTCGATCTAAGCGTACTGTCGTTTCTGGAATCGGAACCACAGTTTTTGAAATTTCAGGGAATCCCGTCGTGCTTATAGGATGAGCGCAGTGCCACGCTTTCGCGAGTAGACATTCATATTCCACACAGCTGACGCCTGGTGACAGGTGCTAAATAGCGGTAACACTGACTCAGGAGGGCTCTAGTCACCAAGATGGGCCTGAACAGTTGGTTTTTACATGTAAATTTATAAATGTAGCTATTTGTTGCCTAATCTTGGTACTTCAGGTAGCGGTTAGAAACGGCTAGAGTGTTAGATTCATGCATTATTCAAAGTGGCCTACGACTTAACTGTGATTTTGCGCCTTTGGATCACTTTCTCTTAATATTGTATTTTGATATTTCTTAAGGATCTATTGTGCGACCCATAGATAGTTACGAGCCACGGGGACAAAATTTGCCTATTTCTGCTAGTTTTATGCACTGGGGGGATTTCTTTGCCTGCATGCTTTTCGAAAGCGCTTGCATTTTCCCACAATGTAGCCAAAATTCGCTGAGCCACAGCAGTGATGGGAATCGCGTTTTCGAAATTCTAAAAACTGATATGGCTATTACTAACAGCCGGCTACAAGTCTGCAATGAAATCAGGTGCCTAACATTAATAGCTAAAAAATTAACTATTAGAATTAAGTTAACCATTCAACTACTTAACATGATTGGGACTTTTTTGATGTCCGCCAACACTCAACACTACCATGTCTTACTTTTAAAAGTTAGTGATCACCTTCCCTGAAACACTTGGTATATAAAGAATACTTAAAATGTAGACATGTCCTGAATGCTAATAACATTTAGCTTTCCTTTGAGTATGCTTACGAAGCCGCACGCTGTTTCTGTGCCCTCATTTCAAATCGAGACCAAGGCGCGTGTCGTTTGTTAACTAGCCCACCATCGCCGTTGCACGCATATCAGATGTGCCCTGGGGTAAGAAACATCGGCTCTGTGATTTGATGCTCCTTGTGTTGGAACTCATAAAACTAATATTTGATCTTAAAGTAAGTAGGAGTCCTGTCATTTGAAAATGTTGCCTTGGCATATAGTAGATGGACACATTGTGTTCATGTATGTTCAGCCTTGATTTCGTCGGGAGGCAGGCCCACATGTGCCGTGTCGTGAGGCATTTCTTTGCAAATCACAGCGAATCTGCGCGTCAGTTTTGTGAAAAACAACACCTAATTTCTTCTTTTTTTTTAAATGCCACTTTTTGACTGCATATTTGGAAGCCCAACTGTTAAGAATTGGACGAATCAAAGATGCAAACACATATTTTTAGTTATATCGCTACTTTTATTCATGCATAAATCCTGATAGAACATATCTTGTGTACTTACGAGGAGTAATTCAGTGGCCTTCCGTAGAAGTTATTTTCATAGCAATAAAGAAGTCTCAGCTATTCAACCATCTCATTCGACTCACAAGTTGCCGTTGGTCTTCATGCTCACCACATAGTTCTTTTTTTTCTAAAAAAATTCACCATTTCTTCAGCCATTGTCCATACCGAAGTTGCAGGCCGCACTACCATGCCGCCATATGCAGATAATCTTTATATTTCTGAGATAAAGGGGCTTTTCTGGAGCTCTCCGAGTACCAGGTGAACGACTGCAGTTTTTCGCCCACATTTTTTTTTATTTAACTAAAGGAGCTGAAGTTGTTCTGAATGCTGTGAAAGTTCAAGCTAAGTTTTTTTAAAAGTCTTATTATAAGCCAAATTATCATGAAATACTTTCGAAGTATGGACAATAGTGGCTTTGATTAGGCAGCACTTTCGAATCCACACGAAGAACGTATTCCTTTTTTTATACTTGTTAAAAAAAGGTCTAGCAGAAAGATGCTCCTAAAGCTTTAACGGAGGTTTTGCCATTCTGGTAATTAAAATGCGACCTAATCCGCTCAGTTCGAATTTGAATTCATGACTGTTGCTCTTTTAAACGGACAGTATCCAGTAATGGTAACTGAGCAAAACAATGTCAGCATTAAGCCTTTATTTTAATAGTTTATAACAATATAAGGCCACTGTTTTCTTTATCTAGAATTAACAGGTAGTGAAAGCCTTTCAGAGAAATTTTAAACAAAATCGCCGAGGTTCATTTTTTTTAATCATCAAAGGTCGCCTTTTTTCGAGCTTTTCGAATTTCGGCTGATATTATCGCCCGGCTGTAAATCATCTGACAGTTGTAATTGTAAAACTTTTGTCTGAAAAAAATAAAAAAGAGAGGCTAATACTAAGAAAATGTTTATACTCCTTTATAATTAATAATTCCTATATTGGCCTTTTCGAACTGTATTCCCTGTTCAGCAATGTTTGCGATTTTATTTTTCTGAGAAATTATAGAAGCCAAAAAAAATGATCTTGCACTACTTCCAACAGAAAAGTTTGCCTACAATTACTGCAGAAATATTCGAGCGGTACGAAATTTTTGCTTTTTCTTCTGCGCGGATCCAAACTGGAGATTTTGCTAAATAGCAAAAGCGACATTTTTCATGTTGACTGATGCATGATATTTTTTCCCAAAAAACTACAGCGTTACTTGCAAAACTAAGCATCGTTCCCTTGTGTCGATACATTTGCCCATCATATAAAAAAAAAATCATTGCAAACAAAACATGGTCGCGGCAACCTCGACTACTGTTCTTATCTGAACAAACCCACATGCTTACACTGTACTATACACATTGCCGCGAATCTTTGTACTGTTCGTTCAGTCTTCAAAGCTGCCGGCACGCCGCTTTATCGCTTTGTTTGTGATGCAAGAAGCGCCCAGATTTATGCCGATTGATCGCATCCAGGCGGAGCCGACTCTACGTTGTTCCAGAGAGTTCTCGTAACTTTGCACGCTTTATCTCGAAAGTTCGCTATCAGCTTTAAAAAGAGCACGGCCGAGAGCGGTAGGCACTGCGTTCGACGACCGCCAAGTACACCTCTTCGCCGCTGAGACATTCAGTTCTCTGCGGGCGCAAGTCAGCCCAGCAAAAGAGGTTCGCTTGGAAGCCATTCTCGCTGTATTCTTGCTCGACGCACTGCAGTCGCCAATACGTGACAGTACATTAGGTATTTCAAGCAAGAGCGCCACTAGTTTCTAAAAATAGGGCTGAGAGATGAAGAGAAGCTTGTTACGGCATAACAATACCAGTGTTCGCGAGCCTCCAAAACAGGCAAATCATAATAACTAGCAAATTAATTGACTGAATTATTACAGTTCACCTTTTAACGTTTATCGAGAGGCACTCTGTTGTAATTAGAGATTTGTAGCCGCGAGTTAGCAATAGCCATATAAGCTTTAAGAATTTCAAAAACGCGATTACCCTCGCTGCAGTGCCTGGACTAATTGCGCCATTTCTCGAGCCATTCTAAAACCGCTCGCCTGAGGGAGGTAGGGGGCAAAGCGACGTCAATGAAATCGCATCACTGCATGACGCACGTACTTTGCGACAATCCCTGCCTGGGCTGTAGCAGCTAAGTGGCGAGCCGAGAGGAGCCCCGCAGCACTCAGAGAGTGTTGCGTGGTAAACATGGCCCAAATTAGATGGGCCATAGCGGCGAGGGTAATTGCGTTTTCGAAATCCCAGAAACTGATATGGCTATTGTTAACCATGTAATAAGCGCAATTAGGGACGAAGAAAAGACGGGACACCACTACATTGTGGTGTCCTCTCTTCTCTTCCTTGTCTTAAAGTTGCGCTGTGTTTAATTTTTAGCTGTCATTAATTAATAACTAGCACCATCGGCCACGCCTGCATATCGCTACCTGCCGGCTACAATCTGAAATTGCAGTGGGCGTCTCTCGATATGCTAATTTCGTTTATTACTTTTCTAGTTAACATGATTAACCTTTGTTTTTAGGTCCGCCAACACTGGTATTGCTACGCCGCGAGAAGCTCCTTTTTTCATTGGGGTTTAACGTGCCAGAGCAACTCAAGATATGAGGGACGCCGTAGTGGAGGGCTCCGGAAATTTCGACCACCTGGGGTTATTTAACGTGCACTGACATCGCACAGCACACGGGCCTCTAGAATTTCGCCTTCACTGAAATTCGTCCGCCGCGGCCGGGATCGAACCGCCGTCTTTTGAGTCGATCAGCAGCCGAGCGCCGTAACCACGGAGCCACCGGGGCGTGTAGTGATAAGCTTCTGGTTACCTCATAAACCCTATTTCTAAAAATTAGTGTCGAGCTTCCCTCAAAGACCCGGTATATATCCACTACTGTATATTTGTAGCATCACGTTAACATGAGATCGGTGCCGCAAAAGTGTTCATAGACACTCGTTGCCCGCATTTGTTGAAGTCTAAACAGATGCCCGGCGCGAATTGCATCGGCAGTGGGCCTTCCAGTGTACTGGGAATGCATGAATATTCATTTTATTTTACTTGTACGTGATGCGGCAGTTCTGAAGATTATCAAGCAAAACATCTATGACGAAACAATAAAATTTCAATGCATTCAAAACTCAATAAAATTTCTATGGTATTTTATTGGCCAATATTCAAGATATCTCAGCGCACTATATGATGCATGACCAAAAAACAATGTTATTTTAAAATGATTTGTCATTATTGGCAAACATTTCTCAGTAAAAGTTTTGTAAGGACTGTTATTTGGTGCTTTCGTGCACCACCCCTTTCTGCAGAAGAGGACAAGATTTTCGGCGGCTTTCTGGAAGCTAAGCTGCTCCAACGATTAAAATAATTAAAGGAACCTGAAATCCTCCTAGAAGCGACGACGAGGGGGCTTTTTTCGCATATGCTACGTACGAAGTAATTTCACAAGGATTGGTTTACTTTTCGCAAGTAATTATATTTTAAAATCATATTTTTGTCAAGTCACTGATGGTAACGTAGTTTGAGGGATGTAAGGAAAATTAATTCCTTTGTGAAATTAATTTTGCCTATAGTCTATTCTGGCAGCATATAGGAGTGTTGGGAGTGCAGGTATGGCACGACCTGCACTGAATGTGGATGTGTATGTAAAACGTCAGATATCACTGCGGCGACCCGCATTGGGAGAATGCGAAATCATTGATGCCTCCTTTACACTCATCGCTTATCTTTGCTTCAGTTTGGACTGTTTGCCTCTATTTTTACTTCTTGCAATTTTGAAGTCCACCCCTATTTTCACGTCTTCGCGCTATATGCACGTCCGAGACTATTTTGAGGTCTAAATGACCCTGGCCCCTAATTAATTTCCTAATTACTCCAGATCAATCAACTTTGGCGTACAACGACATTTTATCATCCTCTGTCAAGTGCTTGGGATTTTGCCCGCAATTTTGACGTTTAGTCCTGTTTCCACGTCCCAGCACTATATCAACGTCCGATACTATTTTGCCGTCTAAGTGAAATTTTTAATTCTAATTAGTTAACTAATTAATTCTAGTCGGCCAAACTTTGACCTGTATCATCCTCTCATCGGTCTCTATCTCACGCAATCATTCTTTTCCTCTTAACTCTCACAGGTAGGGAGAAATCGCTTGCCGACACGTTTTGCGGACACGAAATCGTCGACATACAAATAGAAATACAAATGCACTTTATTTCATGTTTTTGTTGTACTAAGCACAGGGAGATGAGAGAAAAGAGCTGCTGAACAGCAGCTTGACAAGCTCCCACCCCCCGTGGTTACAGTGGGAAAAGCAGAGCGCACAGAATGCATTCGTCTACAATTCATCATGTACGACAACTTTCTTGAAACGTTGTTACATACAATGTTTTATAGACAGTCCTGTTCAACATGGCATGAAATGTTGATCGTACAGAACATTGGCGATGAAGATATAAACGTAGAATGGATGATTTTAAGGGAAAAAAATCTTATTAGAAAAAGTTGTTTCATAAAAGGTGTTGAACACATATTACATTAGTTATTAGAACAATTGCTTACGTGAACTTACCGTGGATGATTTGTGGATGCGTACAATAGCCAAGTAATGCTTTCGCATCAAAATAGGGAAGCTTCATCCATTTCCCCGTGTTGTGTACCTTCGGTGCAGGACACGAAGAATGTGGACGAGCTGATGAAGGGCAAGCAAAGCCAGGTGTCCCCCCGAGTGGTACAGGGAGCGCAGTATATGCCAACTAAGACGCACCCCTACGTGTTCCACTCCGTTCAGAAATAGGAGCAGCGGAAATCGCGCATCGAGCGCCCCTGACGAGTGCTTGATGCGAGGCTAATCTTTGAGCATGCGACGCACGCACGTAAGCGCGCGCCAGGCGCGGGGGCCATTGTTGAAGGGCTCGCCTTCCCCCCCCCGGTGCGAGCGGAAGTCTCTGTCAAGAAGCCAGTGGATGCGCGCACGTGCGCCCAGCAAACGCACGTGGCGGCGTTTTGTGCGCCGCGTGGCGGCGCCACCGTGGGAAGAGGGCCTCTTCTGGCGAATGGCGTGCGCGCGTGTCTCCCATCAGCACCCGCGGGAGATGCGTGTTTGCCGAGGGCGGCGTGAAATGAGCTCGAGTGGCTGGCTCCCCTATAACGAGAGCCGTCTGCTCTGGCAGTGCAAGCGGCCGGTTAAAAGTGCGGCTTTCTCAAAGCAAAGGCTTGCGCATCGATCGCATACGATTCAGTTCATTGTAAAGGCCATTTTCTCCTATTCAACAGCCACGCGTGTTCGAGGAGCAGTGTGAGGGTAAGAATAGAACTCCTAAAATGTGTCATTACCTCAAAGAAGAGGCTTCCTGCGACTGTGGACGACGTACAACACGAGTCAAATACACAAGCTCTTTTGCAATGTATACCGTATGGGTCCCTATTTCGTAGCGATTCATTTCTTGATTAAGTATATCGCTCCTCAGCATCATTAGCACCTTAAAGATGAGTTGCGCAAAAGGGACTATCAAAAGAAAGAAGACAGGACAGCTGCGCTTGTTCGGTTTTCTTTCATATGATTGCCCCTTTTGCGCAACCCATCTTTACGCTACAATGAACCAACGTGCGCAAGAACTCATCTTGCTGAACTTTATTAGCAGCCGTCGGTTATGATATCAGAAACTAGGCACGCTGGACCCATCCCTGTTTCATGTTCATTTCGTCCTTCGTAATTCTTCAGGGGCATCTTGCCTTAAAAATCACTTTTCCCCGACTATCATTTGTGCCTTTTTTTTTCCTCTCTTGTAATTGGTTTTTCTTAAATTTTCTGTTGGGCGTTGGCCCCTTTTCTTTTATGTTTAATTGGATCGCCTGCGATAACCTCTGGTTGGGCGCGGGCTTCCTCTCCAATTTTTTTGTTTATTTTATTTCATTTCTTGAGAATTTACAATAAAAGGGTTTACGTAAGCGAAGTCGTTCGCCTGCGCTTCTGTCCGGGCGTGGTACTGACCAATCAGAGCTCGGCAGAAGAATAGCACGAGATTTATTCCTTCCAAAAAAACAGCCTGAGTGCGAACTTCGATTCGTCTGCTTTGGAAAGGAACGAAAAGCTGTGGTGGCTTGCCGTGCAGCCCCTCGGCGGCAACGTGGATCCATTATGATAGTTTTGTGCTGATTTCATGCTGCTACAAGTCGCGACATCAGAGAACTGTTTTTAGCGCGCACTGACCCGGACTATTTCAAGCACCCATAATTCGAGCGATTAATGTCTGTGGATCTCGTGTAGAAATTGTAGTGGGGACTGTTTTTGATGCTAACGACGCTACATGGGATGTCTGTCGGAGGCTGTGTTTACAGTAAGAAGCACACAAGGCCAATTATAAGGGCCATGGTGTCCTTACAGCGGGTTTAGATTTTTATGGCAGCGAAATATATTACGCAGCCTTGATAGCGGTGAATATTTTTCGAAGCTACATTACAAGGAGTCTGAACTGCAAAAAAATTGTGAGAGAGAACCCGACTAATATTCCGCTCGGGGTGGCGGGCGCGGTCCGCGTATACAGTGATCAGCGTTCCCGGCCGGCGGTGGCGCTTGCCGCAGTGAGGGCACGCGCTTGCGCCTTTCCAACAGCCTACATGTTTTATTTTGCTTTGTATTCGTGGTTTTCAGAAGTGTGCACGGGGACAAATAGTGAGAGAGAACGTGAAATGAACTTACGCCTCCAAGAGAACGTTTTACAGTGATCACGACCGCAGCCTCCGATGCATAGCGCGACCAGAGTCGTCATGCTCGCTCCCCAGCAAGCTGAGCAGCCTCACCGTCCCCGCTGGCGTTGGGTGCTCCGCGTCTGGGCAAGCGTCCTTTCCTGGTTCTCAATACTGGGAGAATAAACGCGAAGCGAAAATAGGCGGCTCAGGCTTCTCATTAAGCCCAAGGGCGGTGGTGCCCATGTCAGCGTCCGTTCGTGAGTCGGCGCCTTGGCATCGTAGCAGCTGTTGCGAGCGCAGTACCAGATGTAGGGTTTGGAGCCCGTCTGGAACGCGGGGTCGGGGCGCCGGCAAGAATGGTGTCGAGCAAGTTCAGGCATCCACGCGTGGTGACGTTGACCGAGAACGATGGCGAGAATGATGCACACCGAAGCCGCATTCTCTTACCCTCGATCGGCTCCTTCGGGGACTAGCCGACTAGAGCAGTGAGCTATTTGGTATTCTCATAGGGGTAGCTCTCCGCACAGAGAACCAAGCGGGTGACTGGGTATTTTTTTACATGTATGTATATCTCTATCTCGCATCCGGCGCGCTGGAAAACGACAAATACTTCGTTAGAGCTACGCAGTATGTACCACTTTTCTCGCATCAAAGTTTTGGCGATCTCATACCACTGCTAATACATTACTACAAAGAGCTCAATTGCTGCTTGGAGAGAGCGCTCACCCAGGTGCGCCACCGAAGGCGGCGGGGGGGTGGCCTGTCATCGCCGGTAGCCGGGCGGGCCATTCACGCATGCGTGGCCACCACTTATCGCGGCTCGGTTCATTACCTTGACGGAGCCGTACCGCAACGCGCACTGACGTCTCGAACGCGCGGGCGTTGCAGCGTGCCCTGGCGCGTGCGCTCTCATGCGTGGTTCGCCGGTCAGACCACCGAAGACAGTTCCCACCCACGAATTCGGCCTCGCCCTGCCCAAGAAGAAAGTGTCACTCTCTGCTCACGCTCTTATTTTCACTTATCGTGTCGGGGCAAACTTCGCGAAAACTAAGAGCCACTGCGGAGTACGCTTCGATGGACAATGGGACGAGGGACGTCTCCATGCCCGAGCGGCTTGATTGGCCGATAATGAGCACGTTAACAGCGATAACGCGTACAGGCTTTGGCGAGTCAAGGCATTCCTGGTTAGGACGCGGCCTGAAGACAGAGGGAACGCTTTCTGCTTCACGCGGAGACGCCCAGAGTAATCGAAAAGTGAACGCATCGGATGGGAAGCTTCCGAGAAATGACCTTGCACAGGAAAAGCAGCGCCCACGCCATTGTCAAGAACCTCAACTTTCGGCATTTGTAACGCGAAAGGTTTATATGTCCCATTAGCACAAAAGCTAGCCTCCGCCGTCTAAGGCATGGAATTCGGAGAATATCAGAACATCTTTTGACCGAATTTCATTCCGGTGCCGCGTCACCGTGGTGAACGCATATGCGCAAGATCACAATGCATTGCATGCACATGTGGATCAGGATTTTCACCCGCCAGCGTCCGAACCTTGGCACGTCATCCGTTTACGTCAACATGCGCAGAGTACTGTGCACCGGGACTCCAGGTGGCGACAAAGTTCAATCAATCTGTAAATTGGCCTCACGCTGGCTTTGCACTCACTGGACACAGCTAGCAGCACCGGAAGCATGCGGAACACTAATCTGTTCATCTACCTTGCTCAGTTCTACATATAATGCTTTCGCATTCCCACGCCTAAGCAGTCTTAATTGTCTGCGCAGAATTTATTTCTTTTTCGAGAACCTTGAATGTCGCATAAAGTGGGGCAATCAATATCAGCGTGATGCAAAAAACGGGTCCTCCTAGCAGCTAGCGCTCCGTTGTCTCAGCTCTGCCTCTTCATAACGATTCCTTTACTATCTGTCGCAGAAAAATAGTTTACGTCATCTGTATAGCCGGAACCGTTCGTGTCTTGAATAACGGTCACCATTTTACAGACTGATTACAAAGGGATATGAGCCATATTGTTGTGCCGCCCCAGTTTAAGCATTCTTGGCTCAGAGCTTTGTTTCTGGCTTGAACGGAGCGCGAGAAACGAACCGTGCAAGCAGCTGTATTCAGCATCTATAGTATGCATCGTGCTGTCTTCAGCCTGATATTGTGCGCGCATAATGGCTCCTCTCCGCTCATGATGAGCGCGAAAAAGTGGCCTTTCGCGCTATTCGGCAGCGCGCACCACCCTTCGCCCGATGTCGCCGCTCGTACAAAGAACACACCGAGGGAACAGGACGACAGGAGATGTTCGGAGCGTCTTTTACAGACCATTTCGAAGTGACCCCTCCGCCCACCAACCTCGAAAGGAATGCGAGGCACCGCGTCCCTTCTTTGGCTCTGCAGCGAGAGACCGTGCTGTCGTGGCAGACCATCAATGCTGCGAGCGTATACAGCCGTAAACACCTCCCATTACGGGTACAGTCGTAACCGCATTGACGGTGTCCATGTCGAAGCCGTAAATCGCGTCGTGTCGCCGGGCGCCATTACTTTAGTTGTTCAGCCGAGTACGGCGACACACCGGCTCCCACAAAGCGAGCGAGCGCTTTTCTCTCAAAAGTTGAGTGCATCCATTTAAGGCGCAGCTAGGATGCACGCTCGTATATTCGTTACGCCAGATTTGGGCTTTAGAGCGCGAGACAGAACACACTGGTCATTTATCCTATTTAGTTTTGTTCCGCGGTGCAACAACAAGGCTCCACGAGCATCTGTTGAAACTAAGTTGCAAGCCGAGATCCATCGGGGATTTTTGCTTGCGTGGCCACCCGACAGCCAACCATGTTCTTCACAATCACTTCTCCGCGATCGTCTGAACCGTCTTTCCGTAGCAGATGTCACAGCTTCACCTTCTATTGAAGCTATGGCTCTTCAGGCTGCTATGGGTACCTTCCGAAATGCCGTATCCACTACCGCCTGGAATGTGCCTCATAAAGGAGATATAAAACACATGAAATCGTACTCATCGACCAGTTTGCCACGTCTTTTTTTTTTATTCTATTAGTGCAGCTGACATTGCTCGCTGTGAACGTAAAGAAAAGGGAAATAATGAAAATTAACAATTTTAGCGCCGCAAGATCAGTTTCCTCCGCGGTCATTCATGCCGCGTGTGACCGAACAGGCGGGGCGCGTCCGAGTTGATTCCAGTCTTTAGCGGACATGAGGCAAGGCGGCGACGGCCACAGAGGGGCGGGCACCCGACATGCGAGCACGCTGGGACCAGATTAAATCGACGCGCGCTGCTGGTCAGTACCCTACAGTGCATGCAACTGTCCAGGAGGCCGCCATTCTGGGCCGTAATGAAGCTGTTTCCAGGTAGGCCCGCTATATTTTCCCGGAAGGGAAGGCGAAGCACACCGGCGCGGCCATTGTGACTTCCCGCGGTGACAATGGCGGGGCGCGGGTCCGCCGTCCGCGGCCCCCCGCGGCGGCGTCGCCGTTGTTCGGGCCCGTCTGGCCGGCGTGCGTGCACCTATCGAGGCGGCCACAAAGGGCAAACAGGCGTCGATTGAGCTGTCTTTGACGGGCCGCGTCGCGCCAGGAGCCATGTTTGTTTGCCTGTGTTTGTTCGTTGCCTCGCGGTGTCCGCAGCGCGCCACTGCAGACGCTCGCCGACAAACGGCGCCGTCTACCGGTCTCCTCCTGATCATGCGCCGATGGCCCGTCGCGACAGCTCCTGCGCGGTCTCGACCCCCGCCACACCGGCCACAATGGCGATGGTGTCGCGAGGGCGTTTCCTAATTCCCGCCGACCAACTCCGCAACATCGGTCGCCGGCACAACGGCTCCGCATGAAGTGGAGTTCATCAATGTTGATAGCCCTCGGAGCGGGGGAATGGGACAGGGGTTGTTGGCTTTCTTCCCCAGACTCCCGCGGCTCGGCCCAGCATTGTCGTGGTCCTTGAAAGGAACGAAAGGCGCGGACGTTTATTTTGGAGCGCGCACGTCTCCCCGCCGCCTCCCGCGTGTCCCCCGTTTTGTTCCGCCGAAGCTGAACGAATGGACTCGGGTCCGAAGTCGACTGAGCGACGCGCCACTTGGCCCCACGAGCAGGCGCCGAACTTCTTCCCGGTAATGGGAGCGCCGTCGCCCATAGCACGTCCTTCTTGTGCACCCCTAACACAAGGCTTCGCCGGCTGCAGACCCGCGAAATGGCAGAAAAAGCTACCGCATGAAATGTCCCCCCACCCAGCTTTAGTGCCTTCGGGCGCTGCAGGAAGGTGCAATAAATATGTAATAAATAAAAAATGCATTAGTTCCTAGACTGGACAAAGGGGAATCGCTTTCTCGTCTTTTCTCAAAGGAAACTACGAAAAAAAGCTACACATAATCACTCTATTCCTCAGGAATGCTAATCACTAATCAAAACCTGTAACAAGGAGGGTGTTCTCACATACGTTCACTCCTGAAAACTAAGATATGCTTCATTAACGTTTGAAACAGACATGGCACTTTGAAGCGGGTTCTATTGGTCTAACGTTGAGTAGTATCTTTAAATACGCCTCTCACATTTCGCACACATAAGTCGAACGGTCAAATTATGCATTGTTGAAGGTCAAACGTGCAGTGGAAGTTTCATATGTTTGTCCTATCTTGCCACCCAAGTGGACTATGTTTTCGAAAGGTTTGCGGCTTTATCGAAGTGAAATGCGCGGCGAGTTCAATAAACTGCATGTTCCAAGCTGTTGCCGCCGGGTCGACACTCGGGTAATGTGCGGAGAATAAACAACACACATATGCAGGAATACTGTTTAATTTCCCTTTCATTGACTCATCACTGCACAGAGTTTTAGAATAAAAGTTTCTTCGCGTCATATTTACCTTAACATGTCCTGGTCGAAACATATGCATTTCATTTGCACCAAAGCGCTTAAAAATCTTGAATACTTGACGATTAACTTGACTAATGCTCCAAAAGAAACTAAGTTAATACTGTATAAATCTTTAATCCGTCCCGTAATTGATTCGGAATCTGCTGTCTGGAACCCTCACAAATACTGCAACATTAACCTCACTGAGGACCGTTAAAGGAAATCAGTGAAGTTGATTCACCGCCGCTATAATCGACACTTTAAAGGAAATCAATCAAGCTGACACATCGCCGCTATTATCGACATTTTCCACCCTCTTGTGCCTTGTCTTCTATGAACCTAACCCCTTTATCCGTGCTCAGTAATATCCAGTCACTGAAGTTCCTGCATTGCATTGTCAATACTTCTTATCGTGTGACGTGGCTCTATATTTTCCCAGATATTCCCCGATAAAACAGGAGTCACCATAGCCTTAAGCCATACAACGCACGTACTAATAATTTCAAATACAATGCTTTAAACACAGAACTGTACAGTGGAACTCCTTCGATTAATAAGGTCGCTCTCCTTAAACAACTTAGTAATAGAAATCAATGCCACATAATCTTATGCATTTTTTGTGTTAACAGTGTACTGTTTCAGTTTATTTCATGTCACTGCTACTTTAATATAATCCTTGTTGCGATTTCATATTCATTTCAAGTGCTATACCATATTTTATGCTAACTCTGTCTTCTTTATTTTTTGTTGTCTGTGTAATAAGTTTACTGAGTTGTCTACTCCATTCCCGCAATAGCCCTCTATAGGGGTGAATTATGTATTAATAAATAAATAATACTTCTAAATGTTTTACCCATCTCCAGTCCTGCAGCTGTCAACCAGCTGTTATCCGAGGTACTGAATTTCTTCAGCGTGCATCACTCTTAATCTGGTTCTACTTATGTTCCTGATAAACTTAATGGACTGTGTAGTTTTAGTGAAACAAGGGACATTTCAGGCGGATCACTCAATAAAAGGTGCAACGCGGATTTTTAAAAATTTGTATTTCGTTTTTCATGTGGAACGGTTTGAGTGTGGAACGGGGTTTTTTTTTTGGGGGGGGAGGGGGGGGGGGGGAGGGGGCATTTTGGTTATTGACTCAAGCTACTGTGGAACAAGAAGGTTATTGCGCCTATTTAGGTCCGCTTATGTCCCGCTCGTTCCACGCAAAAAAAAAAATTACGTGAGACCGCTTTTCAGGTAATTTCTCTATCTCCTCCTCCTTTCTCTCTGTAATTGTATTTATTTATTTATTTATTTATTTATTTATTTATTTATTATACCCTCAGGGTACAAACGTACATTATAGAGGGGAGGGGCGGATGCAGAGGCATACATATTGTGCACAAAAAAAGTTATTAGTAAAAAATATACACAATCTCTGTAAAACCAGTACAAAGACAAAAGTAAGCGCACAAAAAGAATGAAAAAGAACAAAGGTACAAACGGTAAATTTCGAAATCGGGAACGGTGTTAATAAATACAGAAAATATGACAAAGAAAACAAATATAAAATAAGGAATACAGTTCTAATAAGCAAACAGCCATAATGGGAATATGAACGCCATCTATGAAAGCCATGATGATAATATGAGCTCCAGCTATGAAAAGAAACTTTGTAATGCGAATTTAAAGTTCTCAATTTCAGATATGCTTGTTAGTGATGTTGATAGGTTATTCTAGTCATTGGTTGTCCGAGGAATAAACGAGTATGAATATGCAAGCGTATTTGAGTGTGGAATATGAACCTTTTTGCTGTGGTCACGGCGAGTTGAAATGTATGACGGTGGTTGAACCCAAAGGTAGCGCACGGTTGTGTTATGGTAGTATATTTTGTGAAAGAGAGACAGGCGAGATATCTTTCTTCGGGTCGATAAAAGTGGTAGTTGTAATTAGGTTTTCATATTAGTAACACTAGCGGTCCTTCGGTAGTTGTTTAAGATAAACCGGGCTGAGCGATTCTTCTGTCCACATCCGACGTACGCTACTCGGCCGCGACGCCATTATCGCTTTTTCTCATGGAGCTGCTGGTTTGTAGCGTGGTGTTTCTCTCAGGCTTTGTCTCGAGGGGTGGAATGTGCGGTTTGGCGTTCTTGTGCGGCTGTGTAATAGAAGGGATGTTTGCGCTTTCGAAATACGCTGCCACGCGCTTGAGGTCGGCCTGAAAGCTTGCTCGCCGACACAACTTTGCCGTGAGTTGCCGCCATGAGATTCCTTCGTGCCGTATTTGGCGTCGAATGCTCCCGCTATTCGCCATTCGATACCTGCTCTCGGACTCGCCGTGCGAGGTGAACAGTTCGCGTTCCTCCTTGTGCACTTGTGCTCCTGCGAGCACGCCCACATGCCCAGCCTGTTCTTCTCGCGCGCTTGCCCTCCGTATCGGAGCGGTTAGCTGCTCCTGAGCCCCTCAGCTTCCTATTTGAAAATGCAGTGGCGCCGGGAGCTTCGGCTGTCGCAGGCTACGGCGCGGAGCGATTCCTGCGGAGAAGCGGCCCGACGTGATTAGTGTAAGTGCAGTTAAAGAAAATGACTTTCCCTATGTTGAGCTGCGATGAATGAAGCGCCGCAGCGCCATGTTTTCTTCGTGTTGAAAATTCCTCGCGAGGATTTGAACGCTAGGAACACTAGGTGAGGGTTACCACCGGAATATTTCCTTCTTCGCGCTCGCGATCCAACCGCACGTCTCTGGAAGACGTCACCTGGGGCTCGCATTTACTTGTGAGCGCTGTAGGTATGAGACGGAGCAAGTTACTTTTTGAGAACCTTGGAGCATATCATTCCTTCGTCGCTGCTGTTGAGCAGCATCAACGCACGAAATAGAGACCATTGTGGCGTTTGCATTGCTGAGTTTCGTGACACTTAAGTGCATGTGCCAGATGTGCTGAGATCTGTAAACGTCGTCTGCCCATTTTGAAGCGCCACCAGGTATATGATAAACCAGCTTAGTGCGTTAATTGCAGCAGTGAAGCTTTATTAAAAGTGATAGCGCGGTGTGGGAGTTGTGCACCGTCTAATATCAACCACTGAGAAATTGGTAGCATGCATTGAGGGTTAGCTCTACGGAAAGAAAAGACGGAGGAGAACACTATGCAACTTGTACAGACTGCAATTTCACTGGCTTAAAAAAAATAGTTACTCTGTGCAAATTTTCTTGTCTCATTTTGTTCGCAGCCCAAACAGCGTTAAGCTTTCAGGCGGACCGCTTCTGGTCGATGCATCAGTTCGTTGCATACGAGAAGGCGTTCATCTCGTGTTCTAATCGGTGTTTGCAAATAAACAGAGATAGAAGCTGCTGCATAAATCCTAATGTCATGTGAAAACAAAGAAAATACTTCCGGCTTTTATTATTCGCCGAAATTGGGTTCGTTACCTCACGTCTTTTATGCTTTCAGCAAACTGAACTTACTAAGCCATCTTTTTCAGGAAAAATGTGTGATGAGAACTTGCATTCATTTTGCAGTATGGTGGAACAACAAACTTTTTCACGTAATTTTTATAATGCCTAAGAAAAAAAAGTTGCTCCACTATTTATGACGCTCTCTGTTATCTGAATTCGTTTTCGCTGCGCATTCCAAAGTGACATTGCTGAGTTGACTGTGCAAGATGTGAGAAATGTGGAATACATTTAAGCACACACTGTTTTGGTACACTAGATAATTTATTCACTTTGCACTGAACTGCATTTAGCGTCTTTCAGCACTTTGTTTTGCGTGAAAATTGCCCGCTGTTTTTTATTTCACATGTGCCGCTCTTCATGTTTTGTTAGTTATTGTGCTGGTGTCAGAATGTATTGATTGAGTAACACTGCTACACCCAGCATTATTTTTCTTTAGTGTTTTTTTTTTCGTTTTTTGCATTGTCACACTCTTTACTGTATTGCCCCTCCTGCTAGGGCCAGTTTATTGGCCTGCAGTATCAATAAATAAATAAATAAATAAATAAAGGTGCGAAATAATACCATCTCAACTCAAAATTACTGAAATTGCATCCGCTGATGAAAAATGCAATTTATGCTGAGCGCAGTAGGTGCAGAGTGCTTCGAATTCTGAAGACACTTTAAAATATTGCTAGGTTTGCGCACTAAAACGTCAAGGCGGCAACTGACTTTTGGAGCAAAATTTTAATAGTTTCTATTCATTATATGCCTACAGAACAGTGGAGTCTGCGGAAAAATGGGAAAATGTGGCAGATATCATCAGGCTCGACGACAGCATGTAGTCGAGGATAGACATTCTTAAAGTCAAAGGGATTTCCTTGGGAACAAGAGCTGTAGCCAACACCCAGATATGAAATGTCAAACGTGTGCAACTAGTTTGGTTTGGTTTGGTTTATGGGGTTTAACGTCCCAAAGCGACTAAGGCTATGAGAGACGCCGTAGTGAAGGACTCCGGAAATTTCGACCACCTGGGGTTCTTTAACGTGCACTGACATCGCACAGTACACGGGCCTCGAATTTCTCCTCCAAAGAAATTCAACCGCCGCGACCGGGATCGAACCCGCGTCTTTCGGGACAGCAGCCGAGCACCCTATCCACTGAGCCACCGCGGCGGCTAAGTGCAACTAGTTTGTTCGAGCTGCTAGTCGACAAAGTAAGTAATATATAGTCAAGTCAAATGCAATGCTACTGTGATTGAGAACGATGGCTTTTGTTAGAGCGTGCAATACGGGCTTTCGGCACAGTTAACAGCTCCGATATAAAACTAAAGAAAGTACTACAGGTCAGTGGTCATGTTGACATGGCATCAAACACTCTGCCTAATTACCAACAGGCTCTTACCACTGCATGTTAACAGCATTCACTGTAACTTTCATGAAACCTGGCAATATTTTAGCAGTGTTTGTTGCAACTGGATAAAATAAATTTTTTTTCGTGTTTTCATTGCATTGCTGATGTATAAGTAACTGCTTCTTATTTATTTATGGTAAGCTGATGGTACAGAGTAAATTTCAGAAGAGAGGGACAGTCAATAAAAGCGACGAAGCATACTTCATGAAAAAAAAAATTAGCTGTGGTTTGAGTAGAACTGCGGAAGCAACGGCGCGGAAATCGCAGCGGCGGCGGCATCTCAGGGGGCTCTTTGACTGTCTAAAAATTGGCTGGGGCTTAGCTAGCTTAAGCCCGGATATCAGAAGCGAAAAGCTTCGGCGATGCCATGGCTTACCTTATGGTTTCCTAGGCGTAGCTTGTTGAGCCCTATACGTCTCGCATTTATTCGCTGCTTCTCGGCCAATTTCCACGCCACCACTTCAGCATCGTCTTCCATGGCCGCCTACAAACAAACAACAAACCGCGCTTGACGCTGATTGGCTGCCCTCCAGAAACTTCCGGCAAGAGAGCTTCTGTACTTCCGGCTGTGCATTTTCAAGGCGTGTGCGACGTGCGACCAGTGTGTCGGTGTTTCCGTGTGCTGCTTTGGGCTGATTCTGAGTCTTGAATGCAATTATCGACATGTCGAGCTACTACTTCAAGGCACTCAGCAGCGAAACGAAGGATCGGTATCACCACAAGCTTGTATTTAGAGGCGCAGAGCTTCCCGACCCGCTGGACGATGGTGTGGTGCGTTTCTCGTTTTCATCCGGCTCCAAAAACCTTCCGCCAGTCACTGCCGCGGACATTTTTGTTTATCTTGTGGAATGTGTGTGCGTTTACACAAGAGAGTAGTTTAAGAACTACAAGATCACTGAAGCTTACACTGCATTTGTCAGCGGAAAAGTGAAGTGCCTTGCGTCATTCAAGTCCGGTAAGCGTGGGGAAGGCGTCGTCGTCGTAGTGGCAGCTGTAGAAGCGAGCTAAGCTTTGTCCAAAACTTATAGCCCATGGTGCGTTGTTAACGATGACGGAACCGTAGTGTAAATGTCAGCAGTGAGTGTCGGTGTACACAAACATATGTCAGTGATCGAGGGGTTTTGGCACTCAACCTTTGCTTTGATTTTTTTATGTCTTCTTTACAATGCTTTTTGGTAGTACTCAAGTTGTTGTGACTGCACTCTTGAAAATTTCAGACGAGGAGAATGCTGCACTCATTTTGCTGCACTGCTGTTCAGTGTGGAAGCAAATGTAAAATATGGACTACACAATCCATCGCCTACTGATGTTGCATGCAAGTGGGTCGAAGTATCAAGAAAGAGCACTGTAAACCCGAATATTTAATTTTTTTTCTTTTGCCATCCTGTCGTACCATGTAAGTCCTCATTGTAAACCGAATTGTCAAAACTGGATGCAGGCGACACCAGTCAGCGACATGGTATTTTTCAAGCCGAAGACAGGTCAGCCAGTACCCCAACCTGTCCCTAGAGCCCAAACTAGCGTACCAACATGGACTGGTCAACATGTGCACAGCTTCTTGCAGCAAGTCAAGGTAAAAAAAAGGTCTTACTCAAGCACATACAGGCAGCTTGCACACATTTACCTACCAGTTCTACCTTGACAACGGTACAAGCAAATAGGGCTTGTGTGTTCACTTTGCCACTCATTGTAATACAAGGAGAACGCATTTATATACGCCTGCTGTTCATTTTTTTCTGGTAGCTATTATAAATAAATGCTAAATGATGTTTGTATCTGTGTTACCTAGTTTACATTACGTGCGATGAATATGTTTAACATTTATTTTGCTCCCATGTCAACAGGCATTCGCACCAAACACTCTGCTGCTAACATCAGTAACGGACAGCGAAGACACAGATTCTTCACCTGAAGCAGCGGTCCAAGGAGAGCGGTGCAACGAGTCCCACTCGACTGAACAAGGGCCACATTATCCGCTTCATTCTGTATATAAAGGCAGGATATACAAGCAGCTACAAAAGGGCAGCTAACAGATCCATGTTGCAATTAGATTGAAAAAGCAGCACGTGGGCAGTCAAAAATCATTGATGTGGGTGTCGGAGCGAAAGGGACGAATAACGGCATCATTGATGCATCGCGCAGTATCATGCAGGAGTGGCGCAGATGGACTCGTAGCCGAGATTATGGGGTACATAAAGGCACCACATATTTTTTACCTTCGCTGGGGCTGTAAAATGGAGCCAAAAGCTAAAGAGGCATTCTTGGCTCACGAGTCAGCAGCACATCAAGACTTTCAATCCACGAGTGTGGTTTGTGTGTCATTGGGAAGCAGCCATATCTAGCTGCTTCTCCTGACGGCATTGTATCTTGTACATGCTGCCGAAAAGCTGTACTGGAGGTGAAGTGTCCTGCCTCTGTGAAAGGACAACCACTGAAGTCTGCTTTAAAGCAGTTGCCATATTTAAACGAAAGTATGCAGCTAAGGAAGGAGCATGCCTACTACAATCATATGCAGGCCCAAATGGCAGCAACGCAGCTCTCTCGAGCATACTTTGTGGTGTTTACAGGTTGTGCTCTAACTGTTGAAGTTATTTCTTTTGATGAGAGCTTCTGGTCTGTTATGAAATCAAAAGCACAAAGTTTTTTTTAACACATTTTCCCTGAGCTGCAAAACATGAGCATCCTGAAACAAATGCAACACGCCAAAACTACATGTATCTTCCGAGGTGCCAAATCTGGCCGCGTTGTGGACTGCTCACAATGCAACAACACTTTTCACCTGAAATGTGCAAAACTGAAACGCACTCCCGCGTCCTGGGTTTGCATGAAATGCCAAACCAACAACAGTCAATCTGCTAGCAACTAAGTCTAAGTGCCTATCTAGTCACAGACAGACAATCCGACGCAATCTAAAACAAAACATTTTATTGTTAAGAGTGGAAATAACTGATATTACATGTTCGGAAACTAATAATTAGCTATAAACAAACTGTGCCACATACAAACCTGCTCCTTTGCTTGGTTGCATATCTGTTCTTTGTTGTAATGCTTAACACACGGATCACTGTGTACTATCTTTCTACAGAACCTAATTTATTTTCAGCCGCCGCGGTGGCTCAGTGGCTATGGTGCTCGGCTGCTGGCCCGAAAGACGCGGGTTTGATCCCGGCTGCGGCGGCTGAATTTCTTTGGCGGAGAAATGCGAGGCCCGTGTACTGTGCGATGTCAGTGCACGTTAAAGAACCCCAGGTGGTCGAAATTTCCGGAGCCCTCCACTACGGCGTCTCTCATAGCCTTAGTCGCTCTGGGACGTTAAACCCCATAAACCAACCAACCTAATTTATTTTCTTTCGTGCTGCTTTGGTTTGAACCACACAAAGAACGACGGCTACGACGTTGGTCAGCATAGGTCATGTGAGGCAAGGAAGAACTGCGTCCCAGTAGCCATTTTTTTTTATTTCAAAATATTGCAGGCCAGCGTTGGCCCAAGCAGGAGGGGCATGAGAAAACACAAATCACAACACCACGTGAAAACATTTCATGTGACACACAGCAAAAATGGAACTTAAAAGATGAACATAGCAACGACAAAGAGAAATACATGCTTAAAATTGAATACAGGAGAGTCACTTCCTTTTTACTGAAGCAAAAATCTTTTTAGCGCCTGTTCTACGTCAGGAGAGTTAAAAATCGATTCAGGGAGTGCGTTCCAATCTGCTATTGTTTGAGGGAAGAAACTGTGCTTAAATGAGTTTGTTTTAGCGAAAAGAGGCTGTAAGGAGTGCCGTAATAGTTGTCGTTGTGGCTCTTGAGAAGGCCTGCTTTAGTGTTGTAATAAAATTTAAAGAAGCATCAGTACCAACACTGACTTTTGATGTTAGTCATTGTATGGCTGCTCAAAATGAATTAAATTATGGTTTGGTTTATGGGGTTTAATGTCCCAAAGTGACTCGGGCTGTGATAGACGCCGTAGGGAAGGGCTCCAGAAATTTCGACCACCTGGGGTTCTTTAACGTGCACTGACATCGCACAGTAGACGGGCCTCTAGAATTTCGCCTCCATAGAAATTCAACCGCCGTGGCCTGGATCGAACCCGCGTCTTTCAAGTCAGCAGCCGAGCACCATAACCACTGAGCCAATGCGGCGGTCTGAATGAAATTATGAAGTATTAATCTATTGCAGACAAATATCATCTGATCACCAACGTGTAGCAACTTCTTGTGTACCTTTAAAAAAATATAATAGGCAACCAAAAATCATCTTTTTGGAGACATTGAAAAAAAGTGCAGTACAGATCTAACCAAAGGCATCTGCTAATAAAATTTGTTTACATGGCAGTGTGGTCTCATTCCATACAAAAAATGGTATCACCTCACATTCAACTGTGCAGTGCTTATGCATGCAAAAAAGAGCCATCTTTCTAACACACGGTTATTCAAGCTGGCTCTTAACTATAGGAGTTTGGAGGTTGACGAGTACACTGCACACAATGAGGATTTTGTCAATTGTTGCTTGATCACGATCTCCAGCTCTCTTCACAAAGCTTATTGGAAGTACTGTCTGGAAGACCCTGAAGACTTTCAGCCGCTGTATGGCCCGTTCCACGTGTATTCGTACACTCGAAAGCTTTCTCGATGCAGTAACTTCCGTCCCTGGTAGCTGTGTCCTTCGCTTAGTCAGGGAAGGCATCAGAATTGCGGCACCACGTGCAGCGAACATTTCTTCACATCAGAACCCCCTGTCTACTGAAAACAAGTCTCCTTCTTCGACCTTGTTAAGAAGTCCACTTTGCAAGGTCAACTCTTTGTCAGAAACTCTACCTCCCCATGCTTTCGAAACAAAAGATTGGCTCCTGAAGGTGTGATAGCGACAAACACTTTCACTGTGTTGTGGTGCTTATAGTTCGAATAAGTCTTGTTTCTGGCATCCATGCATGTGGGCCTCTGAATAAACACCTCTCTGCAATAAATTATCCCTCTCAGGTGATCAAATAATTTATCGTTGAATGCTTTAGGCGGATGTGATTCAAGCTCACGTCGAGATGGCCAAATGGTAAATTTCTGCATGTTTGCTGCCAGCACGTCGATCCATGAGTGAAAAATGACACATACACTGTTGACAGAAATTCTAAATCGAGATGCCAGGTCTTTAGTCACAAGACCGAGCCGTAAACGCATCAGCACAAGAATGAGCTGCTATTCGGCATCAAGTGAAGCCCTGTGGGTCGGCGTCCAGACGGACAGCACCAGAAGAAGCAGTGCTTTAAACATCTCTATAGAAACAAGGCCTGTATGAAATTTTACATTCTCGTCCGACTGCATGGCTACGTCCTTTGTCATATTTGAAATGTTTGGTTGTCCGTGGCTTTCCAGTTCGGAAATTTTTTGTTTGGCTGTTCAACTTCCAGCTCTAAAGTGACTACCTGGTTTTTAAGGGATCTGTTTTCATTGACGAGATATGAAATGTCCTGCATGGAGAGTGCTGTCTCGGTATCGGTATCGCACGTTCTGTGAGCAGTGTCCTCATCCATGACAGCTTCGCTTGCACCAATGGAGAGGCCAGGATCAGCTGCTGCAGACACAGCTGCCTTTAAATCCTGCTTCTTCTGAGCACGCTCATATCTTTCCAGCTTCTGCTGCACATTACTTTGCACCCGGTATGGAAACAGCATCAGAATGTAGTCTGGACGGTTCGGATCAGACGAAGGCTTGTCTAAAAAAAAACGCAATTAGATGAAACACAGCCAAGCATAATGTGCACTCTAAACACACCAACGCGACAAGGGGTGCTGGTACAGTCTCGGTCTGCTAGTCCATAGACATCAGTCCTTGTTCTGAAAAACAAACTGTGCACAACGTAGGCTCCGCTCGAGGTTCCATTGGGCTACAGCTGATCCTTGCGGGAAGCATGTCGCAACATTCGTAGTCCTTCACAAGGTGCCCTCCTTGGCGTGGAAACGAAATCACAAAAAAAAAATAAATTCGCGCGGCGTTAGCACAAAAGTGATTTATGATACGCTTCCTTCAATTAACTGGCAAGCGCTGCATGTTTTTGCAGGTGGTCGCGTACGCGTGTAGGCGGTACCTAATCGCGCTGGTCGAAATTCCCGGAGACCGCGACTACGGCGTCTCTCATAGCCTCAGTCGCTTTCGGATGTTAGACCCCGCAAACCGAACCTAATCACGCGCTGCGGCAGAATTCATTTCGGCTGCACTGCATGCGCAGCAAAAAGTCAATCGAACGCCACATACACTTGAGGCTCACTCAGGCAGTGAACATTTTGGTATTACGTTTTATAACGGCGTCATAGGTCCAAAAAGATACTTGCCTTGAACGAAGTGCTGCGCCGAACGAACCTGCGAGCTTTTTGTAGGCTGCCATTTGTCGCGTCTAACCGCCTCGATCCACGCCTGTCTTCGTTCGTCTTCTACAGGGAACCTGTACGTTCGTATTTCGGAAAGAAGATTTGTTCCGGACCGTAGACTGCAGCCTGGCACAGAACAGCAGCTTCCACGTCGTGTGCGCTTCAAGGGAGATAATTTCTTGGCAGAAAGCATCGCGTAGCGAAGAGCAAACACAGCACGCACGGAAGCATCCAAAACAGGAAGAGACCGAGAGACCGGAAGTATTCTAGGGGAGCATCCGGTTTGAGGCGCGCTGGCGCACTCTGGCGTCACGGGGCCGTCACAACTGCCTATATACCGAGAGTCACAGCAGCTCCGGCCACAGCCGCGCATGCGCAGAAGTCGCAGCAGCAGCTTAAGGTCAACCGGCAGACCCGCGGCGGCATGCGCCTCTCCTGTGACGTCACGCGGTTGTTGCAGAGTCGCGACAGCGGCGGCGGCGGCTCCGACCACCTGCGCCTCTCCTGTGACGTCACGCAGTTCGCGCATGCGCACCTGTGGCTTTTTCTGACGACGGGGCCCACGCTAGCCTCGGTGTTGACTAGCCTAGTGAAGCTTTTCACTTCAAAAGTGCGTAGAGGCGAAAACGTTTCCCGCACCACTTTGACTGCCTCTGTGGCAGTGGTGACGTCACCACTGGATGATGTCACACATAATTAAACACTAATTACTAAGCAATGACAAATAACTAATTAATGGATAATGACTGATTAATGACTAAATACTAATTAACTGCTAATTAATCATGCTTAAGCTTCGCCTTTAGTAGTGGAACGCGACAGCGTCTTGAAGCGCTGCCAGGGAGACCACGGAACGCCACCACCCTTTCGGCGCGATGCCTTGCCCTTTGAACGCTACGCTTTTTGAGGAAAGGAAATGGCGCAGTAATTGTCATCTCGGTGGACACCTGAACCGCACCGTACAGGAAGAGAGGAAGTGGGATTGAAAGAAGAAAGATAAAGAGGGGCCGTAATGAAGAAAATTAAAATTGTATTGAGGAAAGGAAATTACGCAGTAACTGTCTCACATACCTGGGGCGACATCCGTCATCAGTTTGTAGAGGAAGGGAGGAAGTGGGAGTGAAAGCATAAAGAAAAAGAGGGGCCGTAATGAAGAAAATGAAAATTGTATTTGAAGACAGGAAATTCTCGCTCCTCGCGCATGCGCAGTTGGGGATCTCTGGGGGTCCGCGAAATCGCTCACACCTAGCTTAGTGTTGCTTCCGAAACAAAAATTTAAACAATAGAGGTGAAAGAACGGTACCGCTAACACATCCTTTAGAATCCAAACAAAATAAAACCAATTGATGGACGGAAACAATGGACGGCGAACCGAAATAGCAGATTAAATCAACTAAGAAAAAAACTCAAAACAGTAATTAGGTAATTAGAGTGTAAGGATCATTTTAAATTGAGTTTAATCATTGATGCTTGTTCACGTTGTGGGTGCGGAATTTCGTTCTTTAAAGGTTATCGAGAAGTATGATTACGCACATGTTTCTGCGGTGCAATGGCGCACTATTAGTGATTACGGAGATAAGATATGAACGGGGATGGTTATGTCCAATCTAAGCAAAGTTCGCAATAGAGCTAGAAGATACTGTGGAACCGGAATGCGGGGGCTCTTTGGGCGGATGACCCTTGCTGAACGATAGTATAGTTCGCCAAAATGAAAGCAGCCGCGCAATTGCGCACCGCTCCTTAAATCTATGTTAAAATGGCCTGTCCAGAGACCCATACACATGAAGCATATTTCATTTTTGTTCACACTTTGGGTTTTTCAGTAGCGATTTTAATGAATATGGAGCGACTGAGGAGTTTTTTGAAAGCTAACCAGGTGTTTTGTTTCCTTTACATGGTACAAGTTCTACATGTAATTGCCAGGACAGAGTGTTATATGAACGGCGAGGTACCGGTAGGATGTTGCGCTTTCAAGGGTATGACTATGATGGCATTAATTGAGAGAAGTAGTACTGAAGCAAGAACTTTCATACCCGAACATTTTTTTTAATGTTTGTTTCCATTTGCCATAAAAGCACTGAAGTAGGTTATTGAGATCGGCATGCAGAAAGTAATTATCAGAATCGAAATCATGCAGCCATCAGCACATAAGCACATTGTGATGGCAACAGCAGCCGATGACGTTTATATACCAAAAACAGATCATTCAGGAACCTTTTAATCACCTCTTTCGGTGAGAGAAATTAGTATCAGTGTTGGCGATCTGACCACGAGAGAAAAAGCCAATAAGTGCAGTTAAGAAGTAAAGACTCAGCTTTCAGAACACTTAGTTTATATAAAAAGAGCCAAGTCGTTAACGTTAACAAAAGCTTTAGATGTGGTCCATTGAAAAAGCGTAGTTCATGTATAAGTAAAACTTAGGTTTAGGCTAGTTGGTTCATGGTGAAAGTAGTAGGAAGACGACGCGTCCAATGGGGACAGAAAAAGCACACAAGCGACGGCACCAGCGTCACTTGGAACTGAGCTTATTTCTAATCAAGCCTGCGTTTTGCCACGACAACCGAGCCGTATGACAGATACATCAAAACTACAAACAACGATCTATCGCAATCTGTTGGAATCACTGCTGACGCACTACATCTGATTACGAAACACAATACCCTAAGCGAGGCATGGGTAGCAATTCATTTAGCAATGATTTTTTTAACGTGGCCATTCAAGAACAACAAAAACAAACAAGGACAAAGGACCTAACTATGCTACACCAGGAGAAGAAACGACCACTCATGACCAAAACATAAACACACCTAAGAATCAGTAATAATAAAAGGCAACCGTCCGAAGAGTGAACTACAACGACCAACAAAAACACGGAAAGAAAGCGAGAAAGTGAAGTGTGAAGAACAGCAGCTTGCGTCAGAGAGATTTTGATCATCAGATTCACTTTTCGCGCGGTTGCCTTTTTTTCGTCTTGTTAAGCTCTTTGATGCAAGCAGCTGTTCTTCAGATTTCATTTCGTCGCTTTTTTTAGCGAAAGCTACATTGTGCCACGAACTTGTGATTTGGCTTTGGCGGTGCTCCGAGGAGGCACGGAGAACGACCTTGTGCCGTTGCCTTAGCAACCGCCACAGCTGGCGGACGCCGCGCGCTCGCCGCGCCATCTGGCATGCCATCACAGCGCGCGCCTCGCCGCGGAGCCACCGCCGCCGGTTAGTGTGACGTCACACCGCTTGCCTCGTCGTTGCGCTCGCCTCCGAGGCTCGCGTCGCCAGCTGTGTCGCATGCCTGATAACATGTCGGAGGATTGAAAAGGAGAGCTCGCGTGCGCCGCATCCACAGTTGAGGCGGCAGTATGGACGGCGACAAGTCTGCTAAGCAGAAGGCGGTCTGGAATCGACATCGGAACGAGGTGAAGAGGAAACGAATCACCTAGGAAACAGATCAACAGCGCGCCGAACGACTGGCTAAACGCCGTGAAATGCCGCCGCGAGCTTTCGCTACGTATGTCCTGGCATAGCCGAGCTAAGCCACTGCCAATTTTTTTTTTTGTAGCGATAGCTACATTACGCAAGGTTTTCGCCTCTTCACCGTCACCGCACTTTGAGCCATGGCCGCACCGTGACGTCAGCAACTCGGCTCGTCGCGGTCGCCGCGCGGCCACCGCTTCTGCCTTTGGGCGCTCGCTGCGCTCGCTGTATGACCTCACACCTCGCGCTCCGCAGCTGTGATCACCGGGAGTATAGAAGGGGAGAGCTCGCGTCGCCGCAGCCTTAGTTGAGGCCGCAGTATGGATGGTGAGAAGTCGGCCAGCCTGAAGGAGGCCAGGGATCGCCGTAGTAATGAAGTGGAGACAGCGCGCTGCAGAGACTCCAGTGGAGCGCGCCGAACGTTTGGACAAACGCCGTGAAAGCGATGCCGCTAGACGGGCTCGCTTAGCCTCTAACGATGAATGTACAGCGCCGACCTCTGATGATGAATGCTGCTCGAGTTCTGCGTCTCTGAAGGCAGCCCGACTTGCAAGACGTGCTGAAACTTTGAAGAAACGTCGCGCCGAAGAGACCGAACAGGAGCGTACCGAACGACTCGACAAACGACGGAAGAGAGATATGGTTAGAAGAGCACGTTCACAAACCGTCGATGGGGTCGACCAACGGAAGACTGACTTTACGATCAGACTGAGTGAGTGCGAGTCTGCTACCCGTCTGCTATCGCTACTCGACTAGGTTTAACCAGAGCTAGCTAAACCACACCCAATTTTTTGTGCTCTTGTGGGGCATCGTAGTTCACTCTTCAGGCGGTTGCCTACTATTATTACTGATTGTTAGGGTGTTGATGCGTTCGTCATGAGTGTTCGTTTCTTCTGGTGTAGCATAGTTAGCTCCTTTGTCCTGGTTTGTTCTTGTTGTTCCTGGATGGCCACGTTAAAAAAAAGTATTGCAAAATGAATTGCTACCCATGACTCGCTTAGGGTATTGTGTTTCGTAATCAGATGTAGTCCGTCAGCAGTGATTCCAAGAGATGGCGATAGATCGTTGTTTGTAGTTCTGATGTATCTGTCATACGGCTTGGTTGTCGTGCCAGAACGCAGGCTTGATTCTAAATAAGCTAAGTTGCAAGTGACGCTGGTCCTGTCGTTTGTGTGCTTTTTCTGTCCCCATTGGTCGCGCCGTCTTCATATTACTTTCACCATGAATAATTGCAAGGCGTCAGTAAAATAAAGTAGGTAAGTGTCGAAAGAGAAAAACTATTGAAATCCAAGCTCAGTTAGAGAAAAGAAATTATTGCCTCAGAAAATTGACCAGATAAGTAAATATCACATCTTTCACTATTTTGTATGGTATTGATGCGAGTTATACATTGGTCGATAGTGAGATGGACCCTGTTTATCTCCATTGTTTATCTCCAATGGTATCACACCAGTCATCTAGTCTTCAGGTAGTACGCATATGCATTGAGGATATGCATTTCAGGATGATAGAATCATATTCCCATGTATTCCGGAAAAAAATGCTGTTAAAGCCATTGATTCCGCCAGTAGCGGTTTGTTTAAAATTGCTGATAATCGGTACGATGCCATGAGATACTAATATGACGGAATAGATTGCGTATCAATTACGAGATTTAATTTCGGGGAGATGGCTATCATTGTTAAAGAAAAAAATGACTTTACAAAATTATCATGTAGTACAGTGGCGTTGAAATGGTCGCGTTAAGGACCTCCAGTGCTTGCAAAAAATTTGTTGTTGACATTTCGTTGTTGTCCCTAGCGTTCATTTTACTCCAAAGCCGTTTTCGACTTGGCTTCGACATTTTTGGGAGGATTTAAGAAAGGCTGTGGCTAGAGTTCCGTCCAGACGGAACTACAATTTGCGCTAGAGTTCCGTCTAGACGCAACTACAACTTGCGCCAAAGTTCAGTCCAGACCATGTACAGACGGAACTGCACGTAGCGATGGGGTTCCGTCCAGACGGAACTGTATCTGACACCATACAGTTCCGTCCAGCATTATCTGCCACAAGAGTTATGTCAAGACGGAATTGAAGCTGGCGTTAGGGATTGGGAAACCAGTTTGCTTGCAGACTTTTTCATGTCCATTTAAAAAAGCGGCAATCCTGTTCCGCCTAATGTGTGACAGGTATCATCATTTTGCTGCATCATTTTATTTTCCAAGCAGTCAGTGAGAAATGGCAATAGATCGAGTTTTCGTATGGGTTTGTTGGTGCGTTCGCATGATGCTTGTTGACCGTTTGTGTACGTCTTAGTCTTTTTCGCGCTACGTCATCTTGCAGCACAAATAGCGACAGGGCTTCACATCACTTCACGAAAAGTTTCTGCACTCTGCTTCTAACAGTGTCATTTTCCCGATCCTGCATGCATGCACGGAAGTTATACATTCGAGGATGTAACTAAACGCAGTACGCGGGCAGGTATTTTGGCGCCGTATACATGCGTAGAGAGAACAGCTGGATACAGCTTGGTCAACTGGTTATTCCAGACGCAAAGGAATGCTTTATGTGGGTAGAAATCACCCATTTTGAATAGTATGGGCCGTACGGACATTAGACAGTTTTAGTTTTACGTACGTATAACCTTCACGCACGTAAACGTGATCAGTCTACGTCGCGTACGCGCGTGTCGCTTCGTACAGTTTAGCTACACGTACGGGAAACAAACTGTATATTTGCCATAGAACCTAAAAAATGCGCTATCATGTTGAGCCGCGCCATCTAGTACAGATAAAGAAAACTAATTTTGCTTAGCGGAGCTGCTTAGAGCGGAGCCAGGCCAAGCCGCAGTGCGGGCGGTAGACACTTTCCCCCTGTCTTCAGACAAATGTTGAGCGATTTTATTGCACCGAACTGTATGTTGCATGTTATCTTCAAAGGGATTGCATTCTTTCACGCCCCGCATCATATTTAAATCATCGCTTTTCGAGAAGCGAAGGCGCGCTGGTGTCCCGCTCATGTTGACGACGTCTGCGTATGGAGCCAAAACGTGCACCGTTTTGCTTTTCCCGCTGGCTGTGCCGAGGGTCTCGCGATATCCCGCTATGTTTCGAGCTTGGCGTGGTCTCGCGAGACCGTCGGCACACTCATTGCTATGACGACCACAAACGCTTCTCCGCCAGGCTTTGAAGCTGCTGAAACGGATTTCTATCTGGAAAACAAAAGCTAGTTCTCACCTAAAACGTCATGCGAGAGCAAGAATGGACCAACTGAAGGCAAATACAGCAGCTTACAGCACGATACCACGTCGAGGGATTAGCGACGAAGCTGTTATCGTTGTGAAGCGGGCGGGCAGGGCGCCGCCATCTTGCCAACGCCACGTACGCAAGCAACGTGAAGACCGCAACCCAAAGATCCGAATCTCACGTACGTCCGTGCGACCCACGCAGACACTTCACGTTCTGCGCATGCGCACTGGTGACCCGTAAGCGCTCTACGTACGTGAAGCTTCTGTGTACGTGAAACTAAAACTGTCTATTGTACGGACGGAACTCTAGCTGCAGTAAATGTTCCGTCTGGACGGAACGCTAGACACTCCGTTTAAGAAACAGATTTTTGTTGTCTTCAGTGCGCTTGAATATGCTGAAGCGGCTTCCTTATATGTTTTCCAGTGGGCAGGTTTCGATGAATCCTTAGCACTTCAAAAAATGTTATTTCCCTTCGAAAGTCGGTTTAAATATCTCTTATACCATACACTTTATTCGGGTAGACGCGCCGAAGAAATATACGTCCAGTAATCAATTCGGACACCATATTAGAAAGCCGAAAACGTGTTTAGCAAGGGCGCAGAGGCATTTTATCGGGCGGCCTACATGGTGTTGTGTGGTGGGGACAACGTCATGGACAATGAATGATCAGAGCGAAGTGGCGCTGAAACGAGTTCTTTATTAGGCTCACTTGGGCCCAGAGATAACTGCCCAACTCGGCAGGCGGCGATAGTAGCAAAAGTTCTCGGCGGTCATCGAAGAACCGAATGCTGCTGCTCTCGGCCGCACTCAATTTAAAGCTGACAAAGAGGCTTCGAGATAAGGCGCCAAAAGCAACTACCACAATCGCGAATAATGCATTAGCAGTCATGCGTACCTGCGATCATTCGAGATTAGCGAAGTTTCATCTTGTGTCGCAAGCACACTGATAAAGCGCATGCTGGCTGTTTTGAGCATTAACTAATAAACCCTATGAAGTGTTCCGCACTAGCCTCGCTTAAAGAAGCATCGGTCCGATGCTTTAGAACCGAAAAAAAAAGGTAGTATGAAGCTCTAGTAACGCGCAAATTATGCGTCTTTCAAGGCCGCTGTAAGATCGTTTTTCAACCGGATCCGCAAGCGTGCAGCCCTCATGTTTTCTATCCGCATGCAAGCCTGGGGCGGAAAAGTTGTTGTACGATCAGACTCCTGCTTATGACATAACTCACACTGACGGAAGTCCTCAGTTCATCATATAAGCCGATGATAGTAGTGTGCTTGTGTCTGGTAATGAAGCGAATGTCCTTGTTGTAAGCTGCAATAATGTTGCATAAGAACTGTTTTTATGGCTGAAATGGTTTATGGGGTTTAATGTCCCAAAGCGACTCAGGCTATGAGGGACGCCGTAGAGAAAGGCTCCAGAGATTTCAACCACCTGGGGTTCTTTAACGTGCACTGACAACGCACAGTACACCGGCATCTAGAATTTCGCCTTCATCGAAATTCGGCCGCCGCGGCCGGGATCGGTCCCGCGTCTTTCGGGTCAGCAGCCGAGCACCATAACCACTGAGCCACCGTGGCGGCTAAATGTTTTTATGGTCTCAGCCAAGTCACACAAAAAAAAACACTGAGAAAAGGAAACATCACTTGTTCCCAGCCAGAAAAATGAAAGTAAGGAAAACTGCCTAATGGACTGTGGCAAAATGACTTACCTTGTGGACACCCATAAAATTCTTCGAGTGTATTTTTCTTGTCATGGTGAGTTGGGACAATCATGTTAGCTACATTGCAAAGAAATTTTCTTCAGGGACTGGAGCTGTGTCTTGGTGTCGTACTGTTCTGCCCCAAAAGGTCAAATTTCAATTATAATACCTTGTATTTGCCTTCTACATAAGTTACTGTGCTTTACTCTGGGTAACTACTACAGGAATATAGTAGATAAAATAATGGTCCTTGAAAATCGATACCTCCGTAATGTAGCCAGTATTCATCGTCAGCCTACGGCTCGAAATCTTTTTACACAATATTATATTACAAGCTTTGGACATCAGCATCAACAGGGCTTGTTGCACCCTTTTATTCTGCACCCTTCGTTCTGTGGCGTTGTTACAACCCACTCAAGGCTACTCCTTTCTTTAATTCAGACTTGAGAGCCCTAATTTGTTCCTTAATTTCGACTCGGTACAAATTTCAACCTCCAAAACATAATGTACGAGTTCTACTAAAAAACTCAGATAGCATTTTTCTTCCTGAAGCAGTTATGTAAGTAGTCTTCTTGCAATTAAACTTAAAGGTATTGATTGTTCCGATAAATGTATTGGTGGGTCTGTCTTTCTGGTGTCTTTTACCTGCAATTGTTGTAATTCTTTTTGTAGCTCTAATCTGGAATAAACGTCTCCTGCTTAATCGTGAACGCTAGAGGGCCCGGTCAAATTGCTGGCTGGAACTTGTAGCCTTGGCTAACTTTCAGTATTCTGGAAAATAAATAACTAAATTGAATTGCGCAACAATCGCCAAATCGCTACTGCGTCCGGAGGTGTTGTTAATTCTTTCCCGTCGTCTCCGTTCTTAGCGTAGTTTTCCCAAACTCCTAAGGGCTCATTTGCGATTTGCTGTTTAAAAGTGGTGTCAGGTAAAGGCAATTTTTATTATATAAGAAATTTATAAGACTATTTGATCCTTATCTGCAGTGGGCTGCCAGGGATGCCCGAGGGCTAGCATTTCCAGTTTTCATAACAGAGTGCCTCTTTCTTTACAGTGCGACTAAATTACACATGCAGTTCTGTGTCCTCCTGAATGTAGTCACGTTTGAATAGAAGTGATTTTTTTTTACATCGATGACAGTGAAACGCATAGAAAAGCCCAAACGTGTGCTGCACAAAATGTTAATCGAAGAGTTGCTTTTTTGCTTACATCACTAACACGTGCTATTTTCATTCAGAAGGGCCTAGACAGGGCACCACTGGTCATCCTGTGCGTCTCTACTGTGTCTGCGACTTTCTGCTGGTTTTATTCTGCCAGATATGTACCAACTCGCCCAGATGTCCGCGCTAGGCAGATCTTCAAGCAATTTATGTTAAAGACAAAAAGTCGTTTTAAAGTAAGCTGTGCCTAAAGAGTAGTTTGGCAGTTTGAAATCCACAGTGGCAATGAAATAACAAGCTACATTTAGTTGGAAATGTTGCTGAGGAATAAGAAATGCCACATTTCGAAATGTTATATAGTATACCATGTGGTGCGGGCAATGTCTGCTGCTGTATAGTATATCATGTGGTGCGGACTTTTGCCTGTTTTTGGGAACCAGATTCAGCGTTACATTAGGTTGTCTTTTATGTTGACCAAAAGAAATGACTGCACAGCTGTACGAGAGGTCATACGCATGTATACCCCACACGCAATTAAATGCCTTATTTTTTATTTCATTGTATTCTGCGACATCATAGCTTTCATCATGGAAATATATTTGTACAAATCCTGCTTGAGGTAACCGCTGAACACGGTAATGCATCCTCGTTTAGCTGACTGATCGAAGTATTCCAGCCTCAGCCAGGAGCCGTCATCATAAAAGCCTGCAAACTGGTTCTTTTGTAGCGAGAGCTATATTGGCCGTATTCTCCTCGTTTCGCTGTGGCCGATGGCCACACCGCGAGCTGGGCCGCTGCCTAGCAACCGCCGCAGCTAGCGCCGCTCACCGTGCCATCTTGCATGACGTCAGAGGAGGAGCCGGTGAAACCGCGTTGCAACAACAGAGGAGGAGCCGGCGTTGCGTCATATATATAGAAGGGGCGGCCCGTTGGGATTCGTCGGTAGATACGGAAAGTGAATCGGAGAGTCAGAAAGAAGCCAGGCTTCGTCGTCGGAACAAAACCAAGAGGAGGCAGCGAGCCGAGGATACGGAGGAAGAACGAACCGCACGCCTCGAGAAGCGTCGTAATACGAAGCGGCCAGGCGAGTGGATTCACTCGGGGATGGTTCGTCGTCTAGTTCGGCATCTCGTGCCAGGGCCGCGGATGAACGAATGAATGAAATCAGGTGGAGGCAACGAGCTGCGGAGACAGAAGAAGAAAGGTCTGGATGGCTAGCCTTTAATGTAACCACAACTTAACAATAGGTAACAACAAAACATAAACACTGAGACGTAGCAAGCTAAGCGATAAAGATGTAACCGCAGAGATAACCAAGCTACACAATAAGATTAACCGTACCTCTAGCTACGCACATCCAGGCATAACTGAGTTAAGCCACAGCCAATTTTTTTTAATTTCCACTATCTGTAAGCCAGTGTACCGACTCCCACATTTTACGTTTATATTAATGAGGGCACAATAGTAAGCAATCACTTTGTTTCGGATTCCGAGTGGCGATTTTAGGATGCTTTGGAGTTGAACAGAGAGCATGGCACCTTGTATCCGCATGTGTCACCATTGATTAACCCTCAGCTCAAGCCTCCAGGCTTGTTTACAATGTCGCATTGTGGCTTGTACAATTTTCGTTGCAATGTCAGCTCAGGAATGATTGCTTAAGTATAAATGATGGCCTGCAGGCAATTTAATCGTGCTCTTCAGCCCAGTGATATATGGCTTGTCTCCTTTCTAGCCACACTGCGGCATTTCTATTCTGACTATTCTAATGACCAGAAAAATATGAGAAAAAGAAATCAGCATTGCAGCGCTGTCATTCTTCTGCAAAATGCGGAACCACTGCAGGTACAACTTATCTTACATATTCGAAATTATTGGTAGTGTCATAACCTTGCCACGTGTATTTCGATTTGTATTCGATAGCAATGGGCTAAAATATGGCTAATTTTTATTGCATGCATCTTATGTCATTGAATAGGTAATTATGCATTTTGCAACAACGGGGAGAAAGCGACGAGGATTGTTTATATTAATTATGTGCAAAACTAAATGCAAAGGCTGAAAAAGTTCAATTAAATAGATATAAAAACACAGCAGTGTGCTAGTTAGAATAACTCATGATTTAGCTTGTGCTAATTAATTTAAAGTGCTTTATCTTAGTTATTTACGAGATCAATGTGAATTTCCTGGTTGCACTTACTGGGGATTGCTTCGAATATGTGGTGCTAACTTCTAGTCAGTGTCCTTGGTCTCGAGATTTCGCGATAAGAATCGCGTCCTCGTTGTGGAATCGTTGTCCACGTCTGGGAATAGCTCAACTTTTGATGGGGCCACTCCTGAGTTACTGGGGACTGAAATTTTTTTAGAATCTTGTGAGAACGGTTGCATATGGACGGTACTAGCGATCGAACGAGAAGTTGTGCGCGATCGCACTGTGATGCGTTTTTTCACTTTCTCGAATAAAAGCAGTGGAACTGTTTAGAGAGCCGATATTTTCTGATGCATGCTTTTTCTTGACAGCGTGCATTGGACCATGGTATACATGAGTCCCGCCTTGGAATTGACCTACGGCAGCTTTAATTTCTTGTGTCGTTTCGGTTTCAAAAGCCGAACAGCGGCTGTAACGTTCAAGGCGCGCTCAGGTCACGTGAGGCATTAAAGAAACTGAGAAGTAATGGCTGCTGCTGCATTTTTTTACGTTTCAAATCTTCAGCAGGCTTGCATAAGAGACGATGTGAGCTGTAAGGAAGAAAGTAGCAACCATACTAGAGTTTTCGAATGCGACAATGACCCGAAAACGCCTTCCACGCCACAGGCCTCGTTTGGCTGTTCAAACCGAAACTGAAATAACACGACGGAAAAATATGCCCTTATATATCATTTTTCGCTTGTTGGCGCAACCCACGTCTCTTTTTGTGCTTTGTAACGGGCTATGCATCATTCTAAGGAGACAAAACAAATTTTCATGTCTACCCTCCTTTAAGAGTCGCCTGCAGTGTTGCAAATTTTTTGCCGATTTTTTTTCGTGGCTTTATCTTCGCCAAAAAGTATTACAACCGTTGATCCAACGGATTTTTCGAATGCGCCAAAATCAATGCAGTGCGTTTCTAGCGCAGTATACCTGCATGTTTGGCTACGACACATGCCTGGGGCGCCGGAAGTCATTAGACAACCGGCACTGCCGAGCAGGCCAACCGTGCGGCTCGGTCCCAAGCAGGAGAGTGATCGTACAGCAGCTCTTCCGCCCCATTCCCGCATGTACACGTGCGCAGTGTCGCAAGGACGGATGTTCCTCAAAAACGATCGTACGGCGGCCTTAAAGAGCGCGCATACACGCTCGCCGAAAGGTGCTTCAGCATGCGCAAACCAAATCGTTGCTCCCAAGGAAACAGTGGTGCTCATTCAGTGCCTCGCTTTCAGCTCCTCAGAACAGCATTCCATGGAACTGTTAATGGTAGCTATCGGCGGATGGCCGGACAGCCTTCCCTCCTGAATGGGACTGCAGATAAGGGATCCGTGTAATAGACAGGGCACATATTGATCCGGGGCAGAAAGAAGCCAAGATACAGGCACGCCGCATTTATGCCGCGCGACACCCCGCCGCGCTCTCGCGTGATGCGAAAGAGGGCGCGCATTCCACGCCGGCTGGCCGCGTGCCCAATCGAGACCTCCAAACAGCGCCCTCGGATGTGACGAGGCTGGGCTGCTGCATTTCGCCGACTGCGCATCGATGATACGGCGGCAGACACATGTCGGGGGTTACGTGGACCGCTCCGACAAGCCGGCCGCTTCTCGGGCCCCACGTTGGGCACCCGATAGCGGCGGCTATCCGGGCGCATGCCGGGCCATAAATCTACGAACTGCCCACGGCGTGGCTGCAGCGGCCTGACATAGGCCCGTCATGTGTCGATCGCCGAGTTTCGGCCGGTCGCGATAAGCGTGCGCGGCGCTAAGTGTGCTGCGGTCCATGCCAATGAAGAACTAATTCCTGCCGATTCCTGCCGGGGAAGCCGGCGGCGGCCACTTTGCGGCGACCGCCCAGTCCGGCTTGTCTCGCAGTGTTCTTGTGAAGGAGCCGCCCCATAAGCGTCGGTCACGTCGTCAATCCCCCCGCAAGAGAGACCGCCGCGCTATCGCATTTGACGCTTTCTCGTGTGGTGGCCTGCCGTCCGCGCACAGTCGCGGCCTCCACTGCTGCGGCCCACGCGCGCATGCGCACATCGGCGAGTGCCGAGCTTCCTCGGGCAACAAAACAGAAAGATGGGCGAAGGGTGTAACCTTGACTCCCGCGGTGACGGCCAACGCGTTAACAGGAAATTCACTGAGTCGCAAGGTTGAGTCGAATAGGATGTTATGAGACACAAAATAGTGACAATGTGTTGCATTAGCGCTATCAACATATGTGAAATTAAGGAGTGGCGATAGTTTACCACGGTTCGTACTGTGGTGGAGTGTGGGCCAACTTCGTATGCTCCTATTGGGTAGGTGATAGTTTTCGGTTCACTTCTGAAGAAACAGGTTTAACCGGCTAAATCGCCGCGCACGCTTCCGTTGCGGGTAGTGCGGCACGGAATTTCCGCCTTCAGCGATAGAGACGAAACACTTCATTTCACATCAGACTGAACATTAAAGACCTCCTATACAGAAACCGTGCCGCTTCAGAGCTTAAAGTAATACGCAGTGATACGCTGAAAGTAATCGGCGGAGTAATACGTAGTAATACGCGGAGTGTTCTTTGAAAATGTGCGGGTTCCTGGTTGGACTAATATCAGCCATTACATTTTTGTCCGCTACACGATATGTGGAAAGCTTAAGTGCGGTCGAACAAAGAATGCTTCGGTGGTCAGCCGACCTTAGTGCAACATCATACGATACCACGCCTCTGCGCGATGCAGCCGATGGCACTGACGTTTAAAACAGTTGCTCTAATGGCAGCACGTTTGGCCGCGACGATCAGAGTCGCGACGACAGTGAGGTGTCCTCCGACGCCGACAACGCAGCGTGCGGCCGCCAACGACTGGGCAACGTGAACTGGCGAGTGGTATGAGCCTTACTACGCCGTTAGCTTGCATCGATGACATCCGTTTTCTGTGAAGATGTCAGTGCGATGGCTACGCCGCCATGCCTACCATCGTAGAATGCGTTTGCTGCCGGGAATACCCAGCCACCGAGCAGAAGCAGTCGGGTCTGGGCTGCGTAACAGGGCATCCAGTCTTTGAGACCCTTCGCCTCAACTCAGGTGTGCTAGGGTTCGCTTATTTCAACATGCGGTACTACCGGCTGCCTGGCATGAGCGACTCCGCTGAGTCAGTGTAACAGCAAGCTTCACCGATCGCGTGACCTCATTTAGAAATGACGCTGCCGGTGCAAGCTTTTGCCACTGAGCTTATCGCTCACAGTATTATTCAGAGTGCATACGCATTCGGTGCTGCAGTACTCAGAAGTCTGGGAAGCAGATGATCGCTTTTTTCTTGATGTTCACTGAGAGCGTTTCTGCGTGACTGTTCTTCGCCATGATACGAAGTAAACGGACGAAAACCGGAGAAAGTGAGTGCCACTATGCCGAAGGTATTCCGCGAAAAGCTAAAAAAAAAAGACAAAAGAGTGGCATCACGACAGGTGGCTGCTTGAGCGACGCGCAGCTGACTAGCCACAGCGTGAATTGCAGCAAAGTATGTCACATCCAGTCCTGCTGATGTGGCAGCGCTAGCAGCACGGCGTTTGAGAACAAGGCTAGATCCAGTTGTGGATGCTTTATCCAGAGGTGCCACTTTGCAGTCAAACCTTTGCTGTACTCTGACCATAGTGAACCACGCTTGTGTGCTGCAATTATGCAATGAAAGAAAAGCCTGCATGGTCACGGAGCTCTTCGGGGGACGGGGATAATATCTGACTTATCAGAAGTTTTTTTCACAGGACCAAACACTGTTTACATTTTGCTGGCCGGCGAATCCAAGGTTGACGGGCTCATATCCTGGCTAAGGCGCCCGCAGTTGATGCGGGCTTCTCAAGGTATAGGTGATGGACGATAAAAATGTAGACTTACAAATAAGCAACTTGGTTTCCACTGAAGTAATAGACATAAATGCGCCGTAGAGCTTAGTGTGCAATGCAAACGACCTCAATCGACTTTCTGCGTTCGAAAATTAAAACAAAATTGTAAAAGCCTACCTTTCGAAGATTCGTTCGTTTGAAGTGCTGTATCGCAGTTCAAAGAAAAAATCTTCCCCTGTCTTTCGGAGGCCTCCTTTCCCTGGAGTTGCATCGCTGGTTGGAGGATGCATGAAAATTTCGGAGGGAAGACTATTCACCCATGCCGCTCTCCAGTGTCGCCCCTACCTAGAAGGCACTCATAAATGTTTCCAGTGAACTAAGTTGACATGAATGATGTTGCTATGCATTACCATGTCAGTGTCCTGGAAGCTTTCAATGGTGATTTTTTTTCTGTTATGTGCCTGGCTAGCCTAATTTATTCGGGTTGTCTATCTCTCCACCAGTCTGCATTCTCCAGGATGTTCCAGGTCTGCACTGGTGACGTTAGGACTGTAACCCCAACCGCAAGGTAGTCGAGCACTTTTTCAGCTGCTACAGCTCTGAAGGCCATGTGCTTTTAGTCAACAGTTTCGAGACTGATTTTCTAATGGGCGGTATGTGGTTGCCCAGTGGCCGCTCAATATTTGCGTGTTTTACTGGGGTGAAACTATAAAAATGCACAGTGCAAGTGGTGTATTGTGTGTGAAAGTGCAATCAGGAAGGTGATACAATCGTTCAGAACTACAGTTCCTCTAGGGAATAACTGATGCATACCCCCAATTTGCTTCAGTTCCTGGGAAACTAGCTCACGCCTGCTACCTTGTTGCCAGAAACACTTAGGTCGCTTCCTGCATTGCTTATTGCGTGTATGCTCTTAGGACGAAGGAACTGCCTTTGGTGGTAATTAATTTTTTCAGCTGAAGTGGCAACCTCGTCTCCTGCCTTTGCATTTAAGTTTCAAGTTTCAAGTTTATTTAATACGCACATAGTAATACAAATACAATAAAATCAGTACAGAAGGAGGTCCCTAGTACACGACTGTCGGGGGACCTCCTAGAACAAATAAAGTGGGGTAAAATTGCAAAGAATGGAAGGCAGTGTATCAATTAGCATAAATAAACAATCTACAAAAAAATTTACAATGTTATGTGTGAAAAACGGATTATGACCATCTGCACCACGTCACTGAAACAAGGCTCAAGTGCATGTTGCGAGGCCATTGTGCAGCTGGAGTACCCCTCAAGCTGGCCAATCTAGCCCGAGCAATGTTCACATGTCTACCTCAGTCAAGAGTCAATGAAAACCAAGTATGAAATAAAAATTGTACAGTGCACATCAGAAAAGCAGTTCATAGGGCATGTAGCTGAGCAATATATGGAACAAAGCTACTGATGCAACCTGAGGACTGGGTATAAGTCGCTGACAAGACATTCCGTTCATTCTTAAACGTTGCTCACTTGCGCTACAGACAAACACACATTCTCTGCAAGACTGCAGCCGCCTGCTGCGCTGGAAAATTAGATCAGGACGAATTTAGTTGACAAAGCCCATTACTGTGCACGAGACAGACGCATTTTCCTTTTAAGCACCGTATTGCCAGCTATTTTCAGAACAAAATCAAGCGTCGTTCGCACTTGGAGTAGCACTCATCGGCGGAGTGCCTGAAAATATGGTAGACAACACTGATTGCTAATCCAATACATGTCCGAGTGCCGGTATATGTCTGGTTTCTGTCTTGTTTAAATTCGAAATCGTTTTTCCAAATTCCGGCAACTGGCGAGCAAATTCTAAAGTGTTCTTCTGGCATCTAGTTATATGAATTTCCTCCGTTGCAGTAAAGAAATATTAAAAGTAATAACTCGAATTAAAAGTGCATGCGAACCAGTAACCGCAGTGCTAAATCTTGGTTCATATCCAGGTCGATCCTTGTTTTTCTTGTTTTTTTTTTCAGACGTGTGGGCTATCAGACAAGCTGGGTCCAGTTGAGGCGTCTGAAAAAGGGGGCTGATTATTGGGCCACAAACTAGGCGCGCATGTGCTTTCTCAAGTCAGCATTGTTGAATGTAGTTGCGGGAATTAATATTGTGTTCGGCTCAAGTAAATATGCTTATGAAGCTATTTCGTGGCTGAAGATGACAAATTAAGAGGAAACGTTAAGGATAAGCATCATGGAAAAAAATAGCGCACTCAGGACAACGGACAAGGAAGTCCAAACACCACAAGCGCTTACTCGCAACTGGGCGTTTTTTGAATAAACGCCCAGTTATTATTATTATTATTCCCTTTTCTTGTTTTTTGAATACACGCCCAGTTGCGACTACGCGCTTTTGGTGTTTGGTCTTCCTTGTCCGTTGTCCTGAGTGCGCTATTTTTTCCACGATACTTTCTATACCAACTAGCTCAAATGTCGACTCTACTTCGGGTCAGCACAGCGTTACCACTCCCTCGTGGGAAAAGACGCCAGTCCTGCGTTTGCTGACATCTTTCTGTGTACCGCTTGCTACATTTGGGCAATGTTGTCATTCTGTCAGGTCCTACCGGTTCACCGCATACCGCCAGTGCGTACTGTGGATATGGTGGCGGTTCGGAAAAGAATAATAGACGTCCACTGACCTCGTGCATTCTGAAAGCACTTAGAGGCAGATTTCCAGAAGACACACATGTTGGATTTAATTTCCCCAATATCTGAGTGAAAATAAAATGCGTCCTTTTATTTGACTGCTTGTTAATAGTGCAGTTTAGAAAGTAGCAAGCAGTACTGACAATGTAAAATGCAGGTCACCCAAGATTTGTAAACAGTGAAGCACTGCAACAACTCGTGCTTCGTTATTTCCAGCGCATCAGAGCTTTCTTACATTTCATGCAGACCGCTTTTTACTTGAACGACTGCGCTTATCTTAGTCAATGTTCATGTAGCCTTGGCTTATTTATAATTCAACTATTCTACGTGAGTTGTTTAAATTGGTCATGGAACAGAGGCAGATGCATAAAAACTGAACAAGATATTGATATTTTAGCCTCCCCGCTGAGGCATGCAAGAACATGTTCATATGTTTATGAAAAGGAAGTTACGAGTAGAGCCTATCTAACAGCTTACTCAAGGTGTGACCCTTCCCAGTGCATCACAAATTTTCATTCTACCGTTTATCCAACTGTCATAAGCCGCTGGAGCAGAGGTAATGTTTTCGCTTTGGAATATCTCAAAAGCAGTATGTTGTTAGGGGGCTTCATCACCTCTTCGCAACGAAAAGTACACGTCTCTTTTTATCTGAGCCAGATCGGGAATTATACAATTGTGTTTAAGGTAACTAAGCATGTCAGTTGCAAGAGTTTATTGATTCGATTAGAAGTATCCGCTGAAACCTTTCGGTAGTTGTTCGTAGGCAGTCTTGATGCTGCCTAAATCTGCATTCTTGTTGCTCTGCGGGTGCAAGCACCACTCATATCATACATGCTTCAAGTGCTCCTCTGCCAGTCCTGGGAAATGTAACTGCAGGCACAATGGATCGATTTCTCCTATCAGCAGGGTCTCGCAAATTACTTCACAAATAGCAGAGTAACAAGACCCGATTGTGATAAGGGGTATTCCTATCAGTCAACTGGGTTACGCGTTCAAGCAGGCAAGTTCTGCTGTGAGAAAAAATCTTCGTGGTCTGTCCAACCCAGTCTTTCGTCTGCATAAGACGCTGGTTTGTGAGGTAACCGTTGAACAAAGGATACGTTTGTCTGAGAACCTCCATGGCATCTGCAGCCGGGTGGACATGCAAGAGGCTGGGAAAAATTTGTGCCGAACAGACACTCATATCGGCCCCTGATGCATCAGAAAGGGATCCCATAACTTGGTAGCCCTCGCCTTGGTTCGCTCAAGACAAGATGAACCTGAGGTCAACGTTACTGGGGTCCCTGGCTGAAGCGGGGCCTCCTCTCTGCCACGAGCCAGCTTCTTTTCAGAAGGAGCCGCCGCGATGTCTCAGTGGTTATGGCGCTCGAATGCCGACCCGAAAGACGCGGGTTCGATCTCGGCCGCGGCGGTCGCATTTCGATGGAGGCGAAATTCAAGAGGCCCGTGTACTGTGCGATGTCAGTGCACGTTAAAGAACCCCAGGTGGTCGAAATTTCCGGAGCCCTCCACTACGGCGTCCCTCAGAGCCTGATTCTCTTTGGAACTAAAATAAATAAAATAAAATCTTTTTAGAAGACCTACGTCATTGGTGCTGAGAAAGTGATTGAGCTGGCGTCTCATGCACCAGAGAGGGATTGCCGTTGCTCGCTGCTGCTCGGAACTTCATATACAAGCTTTCCGACATACTCTGGAAATAAAGAATCCACACGATATATTTCCAAAATGCTCCAAACGAGTTATTTATAACGGATGAAGCATCATACTTACTCTAAGTCGGATGTGTTTTGATGGGACAGACTGTATGATGACCTTTGGGCGGCTTGGTGGTGTTCGCTCTTGCGTGCACTGCCTTCCTGCGCCGTAGCCTAGCAGTGTTCGGCATTTCTTTCTTAAAGGTGCACTGAAGAGGAATCTGAACTCGCCTTTTTGCCGCGGGAACTCGATCTACACGTTCCGAGCATTCTTAGAAACTTCGACTTATTGCCCTGTGTGGCCGATTTCTCTAATTAAATTGAATTAACGTCCGGCTCCCGCCTTTATTTTTGGATTCTCCCTCGTACGGTGGGCGGAGTCGACCAACGCGTGGAGTGCCTTTCAGCCAGTTCCGTGGAGGCTTTGCTTTCGCTTTATGTTGTTTTTTTCGGTTTCCGTGAATAAATAGTTTCATTCGCTGATAATATAGCCGCAAAATAAGCCCGCAGAAATAAAAATACGCGCGGACTATTTGCTTATTTGCTTCTGCGGATTACTACGTATTACTCCGCCGATGGCAGAGCGGCAATCCGCCACGGGACTGGGTGAAAGGCACTCAGCGCGTTGGTCGACTCCGCCCACCGTACGAGGGGGAATTAAAAAAAAAGGCGGGAGCCGGACATTAATTCGATTTAATTAGGGATATCGGCCACACAGGTCAATAAATCGATGTTTCTAAGAATGCTCAGAACGTGTAGATTGAGCTCCCGCGGCAAAAAGACGAGTTCAGATTCCTCTTCAGTGCACCTTTAAATGTTGGATGGTAATTCGTCCCCTCAAAGCTAGGGGTAATTCATAAGGTGACTGTTCCAACTAATGATCTGGAGGATGGGGTGAGGTTACGCGTTGACTTTTTAAATCAACACCCCCACTGGGGAAAATGCCGTAGACTTTGGGGAAATGTCAATCAGAGCGCTGTGCAGCGCCTCCGGGGCCACTGTTTGGCTGTGGGCTGACATCTGAACAAGGTGTTTGGGGAGAAGCTTGTCCCCGGTGATCTTCCTAATGTACTTGTATGTACTGATGTACTCGTATGATGTACTGATGCACTCTTATGGGAGTCTGAAGACAAGGTATGCTTCAGAAAAAGTTATTTTGACAGGGGAAACATAAACCTACTGCGGTCCATCCAAAATATCGCGCTCTCAAGCGTGCCGTCGTGGAGACACCTTGGCTACCCGACCCCATGTCCAGAGTGCTTGTTGGCGAGATGATTTTTCATGCTCAGCAAGGTGTGGACGACCAGCTTTGCCTCGTCTCCTCCGGCCTTGGCTGTCCAGTTCCTCTGGTTGGCAGTGGTTTGAACCCAAATATGCAGCTCCTGCCATCCAGCGCGGTTGCTTCCCGCAGCCAGTTTTTTCCTGACACCTCAAGTTTAAAAATAGGCACTAGGGAAACCTGCACCACATTCTCTGCAGCAAGCAAGATTTTTATTCAGGATGTCAGAGGTGCACTCTGTGCGCATGGCTCACTGGAATCGAATAGTGCCAACTATTTCGCCCGAAACCAATGTGTGTGTTAAAAGTTTGCTTCTCGAAATCGTCATGATAAGTTGGAGAGTAGGTGGAGTCAGAGTGTGGTCTGTCGGCTTATGAAGACGAGTCGAGAAGTGGCTCACTGCTGCATGTGGCTGTGACGAAGGGGGCAAGTGGCAAGGCCTCCTCAGTGACACAGGCAGAGCAGGCCGTTACTGCAGGGAAGTTCCGAAAGACATGACGTGCTGTAGAAACAAGCAAATATTTATCCTCACGAAATGCTCAAATTTCCGATAGGACTCACAGAAGGCGTCGGCCTTAGTGCTGCCTTCGACAGCACCATTGTCCTGGCGCGGACAACGGTTGGCGGTGTCGCTTCAAGACGCTACTGCCCTGGCTATGAAAGGCTGTTATACAATGCTAACCACCCGTTTTGCTTTCTAAAGCTATTTGTTTAGAAATCTGGCGTTGCTGCTACCTAACATTCCTGGCTTGGTTTACTTTTCATGCTTTTGACAACAATTTAAAGACCTTTCTGATGGAATTTCATCTTCTGTGCGGTTATTTGCCGATGACTGCGTTGTGTACAGAAAAATTGTTACTGACAACGATATTTCATGCTTACAAACAGACCTAACAAGAATTGAATCATGGTGTTCCACTTGGAAAATGAATTTAAATGTCAAAAAGTGCATTCATGTTTGTTTTACTAGAAAGAAAAAAACCAACTGATTCTCGATACATGATTAACAACGAACTAATACTTAAAGAGGCAGCGAATAAGTATTTAGGCATAACGCTGGCATCTGATTGTTCCTGGAACGCGCAAATTGATGACTTGGTGCGCAGGGTAAGTAGAGCACTGAATTTTATACAACGCAATTTGCGATGTTGACATGTCAATTTAAAATACATATCTTATCTGAGTTGCGTCAGACCTATTTTGGAGTATGGCTGTGCGGTTTGGGACCCTTCGAACAAGACGCTCACTGAGCACATTGAACGAATCCAAAACCCTGCAGCCAGGTTTGTCCTAGGAAGATTCCGAAGGCGGGATAGCGTAAGTGCCATGAAGGATGAGCTCAACTGGGAACTACTTGCCTCTCGCCGAAGAAAACTAAGACTTAAACTCTTCTACACAATATTTCATAATAAAACCGGTATTAATAGAGAACCCTATCTGAAAGAGCCTCATTATGTTTCCAGGCGCACAGACCATAGTCTCAAAATTCGTGAGTATCACTCAAGGACTGGCACTTATGCAAACTCCTTTTTTGTTAAAACAATTGGCGAATGGAATCGACTCAGCGAAATGCAGGTGTGCTGTACTCACGAGGATGAATTTTTTTCAATGCTGTAACCCCCCTTCTGTAACGCCTATGGGCGCTGCGGGGTAACCTCTGAATAAAGAATAAAGAATAACTCTAATTTGGGTACTTGATCAGTTTTCTATCCGTAGCATGACCTCGGCAATCACTGATATCCCTGTGCATTTCTGCAAAGCCTGATGCATTGATTTATCTCCCTCACACTTTGTAAGCTCATCGAGATCGAGCCTACACTTGCGAATTCAAATTTCAAATTTCTTTACTTCAGCATCGTTTACATCGATACTGGGGGGCCGTAGACTAAAAGCCACACAAACGGCTTGACGAGGCCCACGGCCCCATACACTTGACATGACATGACACTTGACATAGGCTGACACAGCAGGAAACCGAATACAGTGCAGGAATTTACACACTGCCCGCATGCAAGCAGGAAAATAAATTTGAAACTAAAAAGAAGGAAAACCAGAAATTTGCAAAGAGAAATCAGCTTACAGAATACTACTTAAATAACTGGGAAGCAGGATATGAAGCATTTGCTTTCCGTAGTTGGTGTGAATGCGCGGAACTTCCCCCTCTTGCGACGTACGAGTGCCACGCACTTTTCTTCTTTTTGTGAGACGGGAAACAGTATTAAAGACGCAAAGCATGCAACAACGCAAAGCACGAAACCTTGTTAATTCTATTAGCTTCTGCAGTTGATGAAATTTTACGGCATTATACACCGCCGCAATAACATTTGGAACGAACTATACTTTCAGCTTGACGAGTGTTCGAGTAAGCGGCCCTACCGAACGATACGAACGTTTGCGCGAGTGACACGTTTAGCGCAGTTACCACTGTCGGAATTTGCAATTAAGTGGCGATGACAAAAAATATGAGAGGAAAAAATTATAAAAGTCATTCGCACAAATACCTACCAGGACTCTTTGGCGTTTCGGGGGCTGGTTGCTCGATTCCATCAATGGCGGGAAATCTAAGCGTGGGCAGAGCTTACAAGCGATGCCGAAGTGACTCATGTCAGTTATGAAAGCACATGCCTCAAAGTATTCAACGCACAAGCGGAGTGTCTTTGGCGTATCCTCGGCGTCGCTATCGCTCCCTGCGCGACGTATACCCATGCGCTGCCTCACGTGGACCGGCAAGGAGGAAAAACGAAGGCCCTTTCAAAAGTTTTTCGATTTCCGATTAAGGCACGTTCTCACCACAGAAACATCGGGTGCATCGTTCTGGAACCGATAGCACTGGCCACAAAAAGATTTCGCGTTCCACAGATCACATAAAAAAAATTAGATCCATGGATGTCGTGGGATTGCAAAAATGGCGAGTGGGGCAGACACGCGTGGCCATCGCGTGCTGATCAGGTTGAGTCTCGCGAAAGGAAACAGCCCACGCGTGTATTTATTCCACGAGCTTAATTTGCGGTTGTCTGCGACTGACGCTATTTAATCACGGAAACCCCTAAAAACATAACAGAAGAGCGAACGAAGATTTATTGAACGCTCTTTCGAGCATCTTAACGCTACGCACTGGTTTCTTCCCTTAATTTTCATGATTAATAGGCTCGTAGGCCTTATTCTAGGGAAAAAAAACGGACACCCAGAGGGTTTGCTTCTTTACCCCTTTAATCAAAAACAACTTCCACTAGTGGCTTGCTTAAAAGAATGATCACGAAAACACTCCCGTCGACGGGCGCTTTACTAACCTGAGTCGCTTTGCAACGCTTCTGCATGCGGAAGACTGCCGTCAACGTTGATATTGCAAACACCGGCGCCTCGCGAGTGCAGGACGGCAACTGATTACGAAAGAAGCAAGATCATCGCAACTTAATGCAATGCAACTGCCTCAGTGTGTGCCGGTAAGTAGTCGCATATGGCACTGAACTTGGCCCTTAGTAAAAGCCGTCACGCGCCGGAAGCCTCGAAAGTAGAAGCGATGCACGCCGAAAAGATAGCCCGGCGACCCGGATCTTCGCTTAACCATGCGGAAAAACAGACTCGGCCGTCGCGAACTGGCTAGCCGCTATCTGCAACTTCTATAAACGTAGCACTTGATGAGTGCTGCGGCTGCTGGTCTCACGTATAGTTTCGAAGGTTGGCGCTCGCCCTGAGACCGGCCCCTCCTGGCCGTCTTCCGGAAAGCGGACATGACAGCCCTCTGTGCGAACGACCCGAGCTACTGAAACGAAATCGGACCCCCAGTGTCGGTAAAGAGATATCACACAAGTGCGGCGCTCTGTGACAGCCGCTGGTTTTTGTTGTTCTTTCAACGTGTTGGCGAGTCGATCGGACAGCAGGTTCTCTTTTAAAAGCATCGGGCGTTTAGTGTAACGGCCGCACGTGGTCGGCGCGTACGCGAGGCGTAGCTGATCAGCAGTAGTACGTGAACCGGAACCCACGTATACTGCACCAAGCCGAGCACGCGCACGGAGCGTCCGCCACGGAACACGCTGCTCCCGGACCTTCCTGGAGACTCTCGAGAAAAAAAAGTGTTGCTTCAAGTAAAGGGTTGGTTAGCAGCCCATCAGGACGGTGAGGTGACCGAGACACCGCCATTGGAGTCCAAGTGGTGTGCTGCGGCACTGACCATCAAGAAATCGTATGAAACGTATCAAAACACAATAAGCACGAATACACCTATATGGGAGTAAAAAGCGAGTAAGCGGTACGCTAGCGCACTCGCTTTTATAAAAGGAAGTTCGCTAGAAGTTTCCGCATTTTTGCTCCTTCATGACACTGAGTCGCCTGCATAAGACTCCGTGCTCATTGCCGGCGTTTCGGAAAGCCCGGGCTTAAATATAAACGTAGCGCTTTCTAATTTTCAGCATGGCTGTGGACGGGGTTTCAGCACTGTTACGCGTCTAAATGATTTTCTAGTGAAGAAGCGCAACGGCACAAGGCCAAGGGAAGAAAGGGACAAACACAGCGCTTAACTGACAACAAGTGTTCACTCCGGATGCTCTCAGCATATATATACTTTAGCACCTTAGAAGAAACAAAAGAAACAGAGAGAAGCGGACGTTTCAAACTCAGTTACTATGCGCATGCAACTGTATTGAGTGTACATCGATGATATGATATCAGATAGTTGTGCTCTTTCAACGAGATGGCTACGGAAGGGGTGCTGATACAATTCGCACCCAGCTTCATGATTTCAGATGCTTAGATTATCTCTCGTGTAAGTTTATCCTTGTGCTTGGTATATATATATATATATATATATATATATATATATATATATATATATATATATATATATATATATATATATATATATATATATATATATATATATGCTATTAGCATCCGGAATAAACATTTGTTGTCAGTTCAGCGCTGTGTTTGTCCCTTTCTTCCCTTGGCCTTTTGCCGTTGCGCTGCTTCCCTAGATATGTCAGACCAACTCGCCCGCCATTTCATGTTGTATAAATGATTTTGCCCATGAAATTTCCCGCAGCGTGAAGGTGGAGCCAAGTGAACGCCTTATAGATTTCTTTGACGCTTTTCACTCTGTGCTACATTCTAATCGCATATTGAAACGAAACGTCACCTTAAAAAAATCCTCGCTTGGTTATTTGGATTGGTAGGTATGTTTCGTACCCGTCACAGTTTATATCTTGTAAATGAACTGATTCGTATCCTGCTGATGTGTTATCTAGCATCCCCCAAGAAACGATGACTGCGCTTTTATTATTATTATTCTGCATGGTGACTTAGTTCCGAATATAACCTCGCAAATGCGCCTCTATGAAAAACAACTCTGCATTAAATCGCTTAATTACAGTCCAAAAGCACACCTGCAAATTAACGCCCCGTTTGCAAGTTCTCGCACCTGGGCCCGTGCTCCCAATTTGTGTCATAATCGAAACCGTCATTTTAGACTTCACCCGACTGGTCGAAACGCCGGAAGCGGACGTCAGTTAAGTTGCGACTGCGAACGGCGGCAGGATGTCACGGCATCGCGGTTGCCGCAGCGAAGCGTCCAGCGGTGTTATTGCTCTTTGCAGAAGAAAAATTCAGCCACGTTTTTAGTTGCGCATGAGATGCCAACGTAAAAAGTTAATCAAAAGGTGCTTCATTCACCCAGTGGACTTCAGTAACTGAAACAAATATTCGAGATACTCCTTTCTGCACCGCAAAGGCCGGAGGTGTACTTAAAAAGAAAAAAATGCACGCAACTACGCTCAGCCGCGCAGTGACAGACGGCGGCCGCTGGAGACGCCGATCGTCGATGGCAAATAAGAGACAGCTAGCTTGTTCGCACAATATGGCGTTTTACATTCATCCTGAGGAGAAAAAAAGAGCGCAGAAGAAAATATATGGCGTCCACTCACTCGCTCCAGAATGCGCACCCGCTGCCGTGCTAAGCCTTCAAGACGCCATGACGACTTGCCGTCTGCAACGTAAGTCGCTGCTGTGATCGATCATTTGGGCGGAAGGTAATTTACGTTTTTCATTCCTTTTATGCAAACACTCGCAGGTAAAGGCGCCTCAATTTGAAGACTATTGACATCTGTTGATAGGAGGCCGCTAAATTTCACTTCCTTTATAGCGCTGAGTGGTTACAAGCTCGAAACGATCGCACTGAACGCAGAGTAACCGCTCAGTGCATTAAAGCTGCGGATCAATGCAATACAAACTGGCCACTTTGGTCGCCTTACTGAATTTTACTGCTATCTATCCAAGTACCTAGAAAACGAAATTTGATTTCCTTACCATGCCTTATATTACTTTTGACACTATGGTGGTGTTCTAAAAATAGTTTTTGAAACTAACGCCATCAGCAGGTATCGACTAGCGGCACATTATCCCATATTTTTCAGCAATTTCTTTCATTAGCTGTCATATCGCATGAATGAAAAGTGGGCAGTTATTCCAGTCAGAGGGACCGTCATCTTCTCGTCATAATTATCGGCCAATATGCAGCATTAGAATTTCGTTAAAGCTAACGGAGCGTGCATTCTACTCGCAAATTATGAAATTCCTAGTTTCAGTTCATTTTTTTCTGTCTAGTCAGCATAATTTTTTTAAACGTTTATCCTGCGACACTCAGTTAGCATTGTTCATTAACGACTTAACCTCCAAACTTCCTGCCAATTTTCCAGTTGACGCTCTGTTCCTAGATTTTGAGAAGATCTTCAACAATGTTCTCATAAGTCGTTTTTTCGAACACATTCACGCCTGAATCTTCTTTACTTTATTTTGTAATGGATTCGGAACTTTCTTCCGAACAGGAAGCAGTGTGTTTTGGCTAATATACATCTTCTCATACCGCTGTAGCATCTGGGGAACCCCAGGGCACCGTCCTGGGGCCCCTTCTCTTTCTTTATTATATAAATGGCTTACCATATAACATATGTTCTAATGTGTGCATGTTTGCAGATGACTGCGTTATTTACCGGCCAATAACCAACAACTCCAGAAAATTGACAGTGAGTGCGTAACAACCTGAAGTAACAAATGGCTAATGTCTTTAAACGGGAAGAAAACATCTCTACTATTCTTTCATCGACGTCACTCCCAGCTAACTTCAAACTACTTTATCTCCAACACCAAAATAAACAACTAAAGAAAAAGAACGAAAGAAAATTGAGGGCACACTTATAGGTGCACTGAAGAGGAATCTGAACTCCTATTTTTACCGCTGGAACTCGACCTACACGTTCCGAGCGTTCTTGGAAACTTCGAATTATTAATCTGTGCGGCCGATTTCCCTAATTTAAATCAAATTAACGTCGGGCTCCCACTTTTTTTTTTTTTTGAATTCCCGCAAATGGTGGGAGGAGTCGACTAACCTATCTCCCAGTCCCGTGACGGCTTGCCGCTCTGCCATCGGCGGAGTGATACGTAGTGATCGGCGAAAGCAAAGAGTCCACGTGTATTTTTATTTCCGTGGTCCTAATTTGCAGCTATGTAGTCTCTGACTAGACCTATTTATTCACGGAAACCTAAAAGAAACAAAATAAAGGCGAAAGCAAAGTCGCCACGCGACTACCTGAAAGGCACTCCATGCGGTGGTCGACTCCTCCCACCGTATGCGGGGAATTAAGAGAAAAAGGCAGAAGCCGGACGTTAGTCCGATTTAATTAGGGAAATCGGCCGCACAGGTCAATAAATCACAGTTTCTAAGAAAGCTGGGAACGTGTAGATCGAGTTCCCGCGGCAAAAAGACGAGTTCAGATTGCTCTTAAGTGCACCTTAAAGCCACGCCTAGCGTAGTGAGTTAATTCCCATCTATGCAGAATGTCATTCTCCATTTTACATTCATAGATCCTTGGGAGTCCTCATACCCATCTTGGCGCAGTCGTGCAGCGGTTAAGGGATGCGTCTCTGCCCTGCGATGACAGGTGCCCCCAACAGAGAGCCTTGTGCGCCCCAAGTTGACCTTCTGAGCGACGAATCATTAATTTAACTTCCGCCTGCCACGGCGGTCACTTTCCTTACATCAGGTCGGCAAGTTGTGATGACGCCGCAGGCCGCGTGTTTCCTCAAGTGTTTCTCAATTTTCTCAAGTAAAAGTGTTTTCTCTGACGCATTACGTTCTTAAAAATTTCGACTGATTTGTTTTAGACGGGACTACTCCAGTGCTCTAGACAAGCTTGCTCACCTCTGTCCCGTTTGTTTTTACACCGTACCTCCAACGCCTGCTACAGCTCCGAATGATGCTGCGCTGTCTATAAAGAAATAAATAAAGTGAACAGCAAGTACAGCCGTTTTGTACGAGCAGCTTTATGAGGAAAAATTACGGAGAGCACTTACGAGTACTTACGTGATGTGAATCCGAAAGCATGCACGTGGGCTGTTCGGTTGCCACGATGGCTATACTCTAGCGCACTGGCCAGCAAGGCTGAGCGAGGCCTGGGTTTGAAACGCACTCAGGGAGAAATTTTATTTGCGAAGCTTTATTTCTCTTTGATGATGATGCAGGCACTGCCGATGACGTCATGAAGTCACGTTGGTTTTTCGACCACCTGGCGTGGACAACAGCACCGGATTTTCCGCCTCATGAGCCATATAATGTTTTCCCATTAACAAACCTGGGCAAATAATGTTGTGATGCATATGTGCTATTCCTTCAAGTCGCCAGAGAAATAATTTGCCATTGCATGAAGTTGAGGTTATATTCACAGAAAATAAGTAACTAAATATCTAAGTAGTAGCCTATTAATCCATAACAAGTAAATGTCATTCCTTGTGAAACTCATTCAATTTTCAAGTATGAAGCCCGAATTGAGGTCAACAGCATGTTATTATGATTTTTATTTTTCAAGGGAGGGTTGCATTGCACTCTTTGTTTAATTGTGAACGAAGTTGCTATAACTCTCTACATTGAATCCTTTTCTTCGCTATATATGCAGTTCTCTTGCTGCTTACTTCCGCCATAAGATTAAGGAGGCTACCTGTCGGTGCTGGTGATGTAGGCAAGTTATGATAACTAGGGTACGTGATGTTGCGTACAAGTAACAGCATCACGCACCGAATACTCGACCAACTTAGCATGTTTTTGCTAACTGCCAGCAAGTGTTATCAAAAAATATCAGCATCATCATCATCAACCTGACTACGCCCACTGCAGGGCAAAGGCCTCTCCCATGTCTCTCCAATTAACCGTGTCCTTTGCCAGTTGCGGCCACCGTATTCCCGCAAATTTCTTAATCTCCTCCGCCCACCTAACTTTCTGCCGCCACCTGCTACGCTTGCCTTCTCTTGGAATCCACTCCTTTACCCTTAAGGACCAGCGGTTATCTTGCCTTCGCATTACATGCCCTGCCCAAGTGCACTTCTTCCTCTTGATTTCAACTAGGATGTCATTAACCCGCATTTGTTCTCTCACTCACTCCGCCCGCTTCCGATCTCTTAACGTTACAACTATCAGTTTCCTTTCCATAGCTCACTGCATTGTCCTTAACTTAAGCTGAGCCCTCTTTGAGGCGAGTACCGGTAAGATAAAGCTGTTGTACACCTTTCTCTTGAGGGATATTGGTAAACAGCCATTCATTATCTCAGAGAATCTGCCATATGCGCTCTACCCCATTCTTATTCTTCTAGTTATTTCCCTCTCATGATCCGGATCAGCTGTCACTACATGCCCTAAATAGACATATTCTCTTACTACTTCTAGCACCACGCCACCAATTGCGAACTGCTGCTCTCTTGCTAGACTGCTGAATATTACTTTGGTATTCTGCATGTTAATTTTTAGCCCCAACGTTCTGCTCTGCCTGTCTAATTCATTGATCATGCTTTGCAGTTCATGTCAGGAGTGAGTTAGCAAGGCAGTGTCATCAGCGAATCGCAGATTACTTAGGTATTCTCCATGAAATCTTATCCCAACTGTTCCCATTTCAGGCCCCGGAATACCTCCTGTAAACAGGGAGTGAATAGCATAGGCGAGATCGTGTCTCCCTGCCTGACACCTTTCCTTATCGGAATTTTATTGCTGACTTTATGGAGAACTATGGTAGTTGTGCAATCGTTAGAAATATCTTCCAATATTTTCACAGAACACTCTTCTACACCCTGATTCCGCTATGCCTGCATGACGCTGAGGTTTCTACTGAGTCGAATGCTTTCTCGTAATCAATGAACGCTATATATAGGGGCTGGTTGTATTCTGCGCATTTCTCTATCACCTGATTGATATCGTGAATATGGTCTATTCTCGAGTATCCTTTACGAAAGCCTGCCTGATCGTTTGTTTGATTGAAGTCTAAGGTTGTCCTGACGCTGTTACCGATTACCTTAGTAAATACCTTGTAGGCAACAGACAATAATCTGATCGGTCTGTAATTCTTCAAGTCCTTGACGTCTCCTTATGAAATATATGTATGTGAAAGATATATAGAGCCTTTATTTATGCTTTCTATTTTACTGTGTGACGTCTCTGATCAAGATTACACTTTGTGGGTAAGTCCCTGAGAATAGAAAAGGTTGACATGAACGGTGTAACCTTGTTGTTCTACCTTCTGCTAATTATATATCGTTCCCTCACTAATATACTAATCTCAAAATTGTTGTGACCTGTATATATATAAAAACAGCTTGCACCTTTAAATTAGCATACTCTAGCAGTAGAGCACATGTTGTTTGTTAGCCCAGCGAATTTTCACTGCCAACTGTACACCACTAAAAAAAATGAAATGTGTACATTAGACTCTTATCGCATACCTTGATTCTGTATTGTATAACCGCAATGTACTTTTCTGTTTTATCCTTATTTTGTCCCCTTGAAGTTCAATCACATCATAACAAACATCCTTGGCGTTCGATAGACAGTCAGCCTCTAATAATCATTGAGACTTGTGTAAGCAAGTTCCCATGGCAAATACACCCATCACTCACTGGCGTCACTCACTTGGTGGGCTGCAAAGCATGCACATAACGATAGTGTAAGCTGCTGGGCAGCGCCTGCTGCTTAAGCCAAGAAACGTGCCAAACAAGACCTTCGTTCACTACCTGTCTAATCATTTAACAAGGACGATGAAACAGCAATATGGGAAAGGCTCCTTTATTTGTGCCCCCATGCCCCCCCCCCCCCTACCACTGAGATTACCAAAGTTCCACATGTAATAATTTATAAAGGAGCAACACAGTTGCATCTGAAGACACCCAAGTAATCTACACCAAGTAAGCATGAGGAGGTAAACACGTTATTTTTGCTATTCATTCGCCTCTTTTCTACTAGTGTTTTCCGGTACTTTTGAGAGGGGCAAGTGTGGGTGCAGAAGCCAGTGCCGGGTACTCGGCTTCACGTCGATGAGCTCCCGGACATCGCACTTTTAAGCCAGAAGACAAACGCTGGATTCCGCGTTAACCCACACAAAATGATCAACGCCACCCGTTTCACCGCACCTCGTCGTGCACAGCGCCGTGCATACGTGAATTAAAGCTCTTCGCACCGCCCATTCATCGCGGCAGCGCAAGAAAATTGTGCGCGTCGCGAGCTGCCATTTCTGCCCGGCCGCGCTACTCGATTACTCGCGCGCGTTCCCTCGGGTTCCATGCCGGCGTCCGCCCGGCGGCCCCTAAAGGCTCCCTAAGGACCGCTCCACCCGCCAGCGGGGGATAATCGAAATAGCTCGGCCAATTAGGCGCGTGTCCCGCGCGGGAAACGCACCCCTCTCGCAGCTGGTCCCGGCCCCGATGACTCCCGCAAGTGGAACGAAAGGCGGCGTGACGCGCGCGTGACGTGCATGGGCGTACATGAACATCGCTGCAAGCAGCACTTTGAACCGAGCGGCGGCCAAAACGCCAGCGCGTGGTGTCGTTTTACTCGCCTCGCAATGTAGTACATGTACTACATAACGTATCGTAGTACCGAGCGCGCTTCGCGTATAAAGCCGTCCGGAAAGCGCACGCTATTTGAAAACGAAGGGGCGACTACAAATGGTGACGGCGTAGCAATCCTCGTAGCCTCGTCACCCTAATGGTTTTTCGCAACGAATGGCTCTCCGCTCCGACTTCCCCTTGAAAAGCCCATCGTCCGTGGGTGCCATTATGGAGCACAATGAGGCATGGCTCGCGTCCCCGCCCGAGCTTGTAGAGGCCGTCTCTCGGCAGCAGTGTGTCGCGGGCATCTTCCGCGCTGTCGCTAACCTATTCGCCGCGAACACGAGCTCAACATAACACTGCTTGCGACAGACATGCCTATTTCATTTACGACGAAGAGCTTGTGGAACGTTTGAGGAGCGGGAGGTCAGCCTCATCCCCTCCCAGGCTAACAATAGGAATAGGAGACACCACCCGGCGTTTCCATCAAAAGCTCATAGTTATGTAACGCCGTCCATACCCCCCCCCCCCCCCCCCCCCCCCGCCATCCTCCCTTCACCAACCACATCCATTCCCGGCCGTACGCTACTATCCTCCGCGCTTTTGCTCTCTGGACTACCCTTCGGCAAAAATACAGGCCGATGGGACGCAGACTTTGCTCCCACAGCATGCAGTCCCATGTCAAAAGCACACAAACCTCCCCAGAAACGTCACGAACAGCCTGAGTACTTCTGGGTGGCCAAAATGGTGCCGGCGTTATGCACAGAGCCGTTTTGGGCTCTTAAAAAGAGGTGTTTGCGATTTCCATCAACAAGTCGCTGTCTTACATCGCGTGTCTCGGCATCGCGTGTCTCGGCATCGTCGTGCCTGTTTTCGGAATACTATCGATCGAGTTCCAATGAGATGTCGGTCTACAAAGTGGACTCTGCTGTAAAACTCACTGCATTAGGTCCATAGCTATTACGCTTAAGCAATGGGTTCTATTCATAAATTTTTGTGAGTTGCTCCTGCCGTCAGTGTTTCTTGTCTAAACAGCACCCCTTCGGATTCCAAAGCGACAAATGTATGGGAAACGTTTGGCGCGATGCTTCCCATCCGCTCATAACGGTACCCGGCTACCCCACGACCCGCTAGATGCTGCTGTACTGGTCACGCCAGACGACCGCCTGACAGCTCGACGCGCCCCTGCCCAGGGTGGCAAAACAGTCCGATTGGCATCAACCTGTCGCAACGGCTGCTTCATTCCGACCCATTAACACGGCGGTAAACGTCCGTTGAATTTTTTTTCCAGCCTTTATTTCGAGCCTACAATCATATTATCACAATTATTTTATGAGCCACCTCGCTGTCTCACTGGTTGTAGTGCTCGGCTGCTGACCAGAAAGACGTGGGTTCGATCACGGCCGCGGCGGTCGAATTTCGATGGAGGCGAAATTCTAGAGGGCCGTGTACAGTGCGATGTCAGCGCACGTTAAACAACCTCAGGTGGCCGAAATTATCCGAAGCCCTACAGTACGGCGTCCCTCATAGCATGAGTCGATTTGGGACGTTAAACGTCATAAATTTAACCAAGACATGTTATTAAATAAGGGCCTGTGGGGCGAGTCGGTGCATGATTAAATGATCGGCGACCAACTGTTTGTTAGACGCAAAGGAGGCTGTTTATAATCCTCAGCACAAGCATGTGACACAGCTGGTAGTGTGTGCACATGTTGTACTTTTGTGCATGTATTGTGTGCAAAAACATCCCTAAATTCAATATTACTTTAACAGCGAAGGTTACAAACGCTATTATATTATTTTCACGGACTGTACCACAGTCAGTCCACATTCGCTACATAAGGTGTCAGCCCAGCACACCGTATCTTTCTGCGCTTCGATCATTCCACTTTAAGCCACGTTGTCGCGTACCAACCTCCTCATGCATTCACCATTATTTCTCGCAACTCGTCACTGGAACAAGTTACCATAAGACATCGTTCCAAAATTAAATCATGTCGTCTTTGTTCACAGACTGAAGTGTTTTTTTAACGTGAATTCTCACTGAAGAGCGTCAATTTCTTCGCAGGATCATTTTTTTTTTGCTACTATTAACCAGTTTTTGTGCATTTATTTCATTGTGCTTGTGTATTTTGCATCGCAATTTTATGTTCAGAGTGGATATTTGCTTGCTATGTAGCCGGAAACCCCCCCCCCCTCCTCCCCCCTATGCAATAATCAGAGGATGTGAATGAATGTTAGGGTGTGTGAATGACAAGTTGTTTTGTCCACCAGCTTTTACGACTTGAAAAAGACAGAGATATGCAGAATTTATTTCACTGCGACGGAATGAACAAATCTGGCTTTGTCTTGAAGCCCATTAATGAGTTTAGAGGCCGTAATGGAATGACGGAGACAGTCTGAAATGAGTTTGCTTAGACGGCAAATTGTTTCAAATGTGGACATCGCAAGGTCCCTCAAAGATTATTCTGTGTCCATAACAAGCTATGCCTATGACCTAAATCGTTTACACTACATGGGCGATACGGAGAAAGTGTCTTTCCCGTTCGCACAGCAGCGCAGAAAATCGATCTTTTGAAACCATCAAAAAACGGTGGCTCTTGTGTTCGTGGATTACTAATCGTACCTATAAAATACGTTTTAGTAGTAGTTTTTGAAGTTTTAGAAGTAGTCAGTAATGAATTTTTTTTATCCAACTATAAGGTGTAGCCCATCTGCCGGTGTTACTTAAGGACGTAGGATAATTAATTCATGTCGGAATGAACTCTTTTTTCACTAATACTTATCAATATGGCTTTGTGAAGTGCCTTTCGAACAACTATACTCTCTTAGCTCAAAAATAAATAACACTCAGGCATTTTAATGAAAACTGAAAACATTGGGTATTTTCATCGACTGTTCTAAAATTTTTGACCTGATCAATACCTTGACTTTGTTATCAAAATTGGTTACTACGGTTTGTGTAGCCAATTCCTTGATGTAATCAAATCTTACCTTAAGTACCGCAACCAGACCTAACTATTGACAACTATGGCTCATATTTCCGCATTTAGCATCTATACTGTGAACAGCGCCAGAAGGAAGCATCCTTCGGCTGTTGTCATTTCTATGTAAGTACAATAGATATCTCGCCAATATTGACAGTTCTGCTACGTTTATTGCCTGAGCTGGAAACACCTCTCTACTAGTCATTGCGATTAATCCAAATAATATTCAAAATGCGAACCCTGCACTAATTAATCTGTCATCTTGGTCGAATGCAAATTACTGTGTTCTGAATGCAGCCAAAACAAAAGCCGTCCTTTTTCGACCTGGAAACCGCGAAATCCATTCGCAGTATGAGCTGTAATTTCACTGTTTGTTCCTTAAAATTGTGGCTGTTAAATATATTGGAGTACTCGCTTAACAGCACATGTCTTGGGATCTACAAGCACGTACGACAGGGAACAAAATATTCCGAGTATCCGGAGTACTTTTCAATGTGCTGTTTGAACTCAGAGTGGGTTCAACAGCACTTGCTCTTGTGTGTACAATAAAGGCAGCGAATTTTTTTTTCTTCCTATTATCCGTGGCGTTCACTAATGGGAAGTTTGTGGTGTAAACACTTCTTGCCATAAAGTTAATTTATTAGCAAGTATGCGTATAAAAAAAACAAACACCAATATTGGGATCCTCACCAACGACCTCCGCATGACACGTACGGTGCTCTACCAACTGAGCCACGGCGGCGGCTCTCCATTCGCTTCCTTTTGCTGTGCGTAGCTGAACCTCGGGAATCGCCACTCTAGACTAAAGGAACAGACGTGGAACGCCCTGCAAAACCGCATGTCCCACGTGGGATGTGACCGAACGGCAACTCTGCGACGACCCACGATGCTTCCTATAGCAACAAAACCACAAGAGCTCCAGCCCACGTTAGTTATTCGGCAGACAAGACTAGGCAAATGAGGAGCTCATTACGTAAATATAAAGAAAGCAAATAATCAATCAATCAATCAATCAATCAAATCTTTGTTCACATCATCCAGATGTTAAAGGCGCAGACAAAAAGCTCCCACTGAAGCTTTATTGCGCGCTTGCGCTGCCGTACAAGATTACAGGTGTGATTTAGTCTGTGCCTTTAGTCTGTCTGCTGCCTCATTTCTATTATCATCCGCGCTCACGCCACGCAAAGCTAGAACCCCCCCACAGGACGTCTAGCCGCTTGAACCATAATCATAGCATCGCTCGCATCAACTGTCGCACGTTACCACTATGGAATGCCCTGCCAAACACCATTGTATCATGCACCAATCGCAAATCATTCCGTGAAATACTAAGGGACCATTTTTCGAGAAAGAAATCTTGTCAACTGTATGTTGTACTTTATACAGCCAATTGTCCTTGCTTTTTTATATCATTCCTTGGCCTGTGTTTACTCATGTGTTCAATTTTTTTTTACTTCTTACATATTGTATAACATTTTCGGCGCCACTTACCTGCTGTACATTCTTATTCCTTTTTGCTGGTTTTTTTCTCTCTCTCTTTCTCTGCAGTGTTCTTGTCTTCGTTGGTACCAATTTTAAGTTTGCTCCCCCCTTATGTAATGCCCTCGAACCTTTAAGGAAAAAATGAATGAAATGAAATCAATCGGCAACAACATCACAAAGTAACTGTATCTGAGGGAAATAAACGGAAAAAACAACAGGAGAAAAAAAAGGACAGCGTTATATCGTTATTTTTATTTGTGGTGCTGATGAATGGGAAGTCAATGAAAGCTAATTCAGTAGTAGGTAGAAGGCAAACAGCCAAATGCCGCTGATGGGATCAGACCTGGCGTTTCTTCTTCCGCAAGGCTAGCCTCGCAGAGTGGCCGCAAAGCCACGCACCGTCAGCTGGTGTCGAGAAGCCGCCGCCCATCATTGTAAACAAGTCGCGGCCTGAGAGCGGTTTAACTCTTTCAGGTCCATAAACATTCTAACCAGGAAGCTGTAATATATTTGTTCTGTTATTGTTCTTTAAGTTCGACTCACAATACGTCTACCATCAAAACACGGAACTTAAATCCTTGTTAGGATATTGAACCCACAAAAATATGTGGGTTGGTTTCTTACTGATGACCGCAGCTGAAATCGACGGCAAATCAAATTTACAGCATACCTTGGCTTTGGTACGAAAACTGTAAGGCGGTTTCCTTCACATAATCAAACACAGGTAAACGTCCCTCGTCTTGAAGCGTGCAGGCGTCCTTCAACGCCGTCCAGCGAGTCCTCAGTTGCAAAACACTTTTCGGAGGCTCAGTCATAGGGGCCATATATCTGACCCACATTACGTGTGTTGTCTTTTTTGCTTGTTTCTATTCATTTTGGTTAGGCAGCCCCATCTCTCATATTAATAAAGAACTACTGTACTAGTTGGCACTGTTGGCTGACACGTATGGGTTGGCAAGAGCGGGAGGTTTTTGTGCCAGTGGTTTACACATTGACAAAAAAGGGCTGCTGTACTCTGGCCCCATTTTATATCAGCTGTTTTCTGTTCCCTGCAAGTTAGGAACCTGTTTAGCATTGCTCATAAGCACACTTTATTTTGCCTATGTCGTTTGTCAGCACGTTTTTATGCGCCCGTGCAATTAGGTACAGTGGGACATGCACCTGTGTGCAAGCTGAACTCCGTTAAATGGACCCGCCTCCCTCTTCCAGCTAGAGCTGTTATCCATACGGGCAGCCCGATCACCTGCAGTATAGCAGGGGAGCGCCCATGCATAGATGACAGCGTCGATGAGTACATGGGCTCTCAGGCAACTTTGTTATAAGGAGGAGCGCAATGAGAGGGTGTACTTACTGCAAGGGCAGCAGGCAATTCCAGGCGTAGCAAGGATTGCCCCACCATCTTTCGAGATATGTTTCGGTTCTCAGTGCGCGGTTGCGAGAGAGACGCCACCCTACAATAGCGCTGTGTTTCCTAGACCCTAGGGCAAGGAGGCTTATCGTTCTCTGACCACCTAGTTTCAGTGCGAACTACAGTGTAAATAAGCGGTTCGTATCACTTAATTCATTCTTCCGGAGCTCCTCTAGCGGACCTGCACCTCAGTCCAAGCGAGTCACAACAGCGTCGCAGTAATATGTCTCTCACTCAAAGAAGAGAACCGTCCAAGCGGCGACGTTTGGATGCATGCATGTAAATTAGCAGCCAAAATCACACCTCATCGTTTTCCTCCTCGGATGCGCATCCGCAGGCACTACGCTGCTTCTGTACGTCACTCTTGCTCCGGACGTCACGTGACCCCCGCAAGACTGCCCCGACAGCGCTCCGTGCGCGCGCCTTGTCCGAGTTTTTGCCGTGAGCGGCGCAACGCTGCGCCAGAACGAAGCGCTTCTCCATTGCGCCATCGCGCACTAGACGGTGCGGCGCGCAGACCTGATTGGGCCATTACTGCGGCCAAGATAAACACCAAAGTGGAGAGGGCAGCCTCGCTATATATCTTGCGTCGCAAACGCGAGAGCAACGCGGGCCCTGCTGGGGGACAAAAAAAAAAGGAGACCAAACGTGAAATGTGCGCGCGCACGCGATAAACGCTTGTTATTCATCGGCCATTCGGCGCACGTATCGTACGGGAATAGCGGCCGCGCGACACTCTACTGCGACGCGCGACACGCCCATGAAGCTTCGCGATTAGGGCGCATATTGGACAGCTCCTCTGAGCCCGCGTACGAGTTGGTTTTTCTTTCTTGTTTGTTCTTCGGCAAACCGCGCGCGCATTTCTCTGCAGTAAGGGAGTAACACTGGCTCGACCCAACAGGATGCGCAGGTTTAAACGGATGAACCAGCGATCGTTGAGACAAACGCACGCACAGAGGGCAAAACACATGCCTAGAACGAACGAACTCTGTGTTCCGCAGCTCCCGTAGCCTCTGCGACCAGGAAGGCAAGAGATTGCGATGAAATCCTGCGAGTTTAACTGCACATGGTTGCAACCAGGCCATTTTTAACCAAATGTTATCGCTAGATATCGCGTGGTCAGCCCGAAACACGCCCAGAGCGTGTTCTAGACAAGCATTTTGCCCGAGAAGAACTCTAGTTTGGGCTAGTTGGTTCACGATTCAGGAGGAAAACGGCGCAGAAAAACGTGGACAAAAGAGATACAAACACGACAGGACCAGCGCCAACTCGGGACTGGCATGTAGACACTGCTATGAGATTGACACACACAATGGCTGGTTCGGTGCGAGAGCTTCCAGACAGTAAAGGGCCCATTGCAGAAGAAATATGCTGAAGAAGAACTCTAGTTTGGACTAGTTGGTTCATGATTCAGGAGGAAAACGGTGCAAAAAAACGTGGACAAAAGAGAGAAAAACTCGACAGGGCCAGCGCCCTCTGTACATGTCCGACAGCAGTACGCACTATCTGGGAGTCGTATGGCCTGTTTGCTCCGATTAACCTCTCATCGCGTTGCGTCGATTAAAATCAACAAGTTGGCCCGGCTGAAATGACCTCTCTTTTTACAAATGAACCGGAGTTGCGGTTAGCGAACGCGATAGCATCGCCCTCGTCAGGGTGGGATCGGCCAGGAAAAAACACGGCCAAGACACGAACGACGCGAGCACACCCGGAGGGGGGGCAGCTAACGAGTGGCCCTGCAACTCTCGACCTGCCCCCGTACCTTTCCCGCGGCCATAAACAAAAGCGCAAGCGGCCGAAAAAGAAAAACAGCACTCGAGTTCTCGCCAAGCGTCTGTCCCTCGCTTCTTGCGGCAGTGGACGATAATTGTCCGGCTCCCATTTCGGATGCTAGCCGGGAGAGAACACGCTCTTTTCCGAGTCAATTATATCAACCGGCGAGCACCGCTCCCGGACGCCAACCGATTTTTTACGACGTCGCGCGGCAAGGGGAAGCCCGCCGTTTATACCGGCGGCACAAGAAGCCTGTCACAAGGGAGCGAGGACGCCGATGGCCAGCAGTGCGGGGCCATTCCGCTGAATAAACAGCGACAGGACCGCAGGGCCACTTGTGGCCGCAGCGCGGGGCCGGCGTAATAAACTCGGGCCCAATATGGCCGCCGAATAAGACGGCGTCCCGACAGACGGCAGTCGGGTCGCCTTCCAGCGCGACACGCACCACCCTCCCCCGGCGACCCCCCTACTGTGTCCGGAACGATCCGTGGCGGATGATGCGTGCGGGATGAGCCCCAGAAAGCAATTCGTTTTTCGCGTCGGACTGCCGGCTTTCCTTTTGTGAGCACAGCAACGCGATAAGCTAATGTAAGTAAAAGAAGACGCGCTTATCGCCGCACCCGAGCCGAGATTGCGTCGAGTGCTCTCTCTCGATAGATCCCGCGGGACGCTCGCCCTCCTTTCCGATCCTCGGCGTTGCCATGGAAACATCCCGAGGGGGAGGCGTGGCTTCGGGCGATTGGCTGCGCATCCCGGGAGAACCGCCACTTTTACCCGCGCCGGAAGGAGCACCGCGCTGCGTCGATTTGTTGCACCCTTCTGGAAGTTTATTTGGGCGCCATAGCCGCTCTCGTAGTCCGCACCCTCCCGCGTCTCGCTTCCTTTTTGCTTCGCCGCCGGCGGGGCGTAACGGCGGTGGTCGGGTCCCGGCCCAGTCGCTCATTGTTTTCACGGCCCGGTTTCGGGGTGGGGGGGAATGGGAGGCCATCGCCCGAGAGAGCGGGGGCCACCCGTGTTTGCACTGCGCTCGTCGTTGGTTATGGGCTGCCGAGACGGCTCTGCTCTTGGCGCCGAGAGCATGCGCGTGATATCGCGGCGCGTTTTAGGGACAGCCGCCTGGGATCGCGTCCGCTGATGACGCTGCCGATTGAGCTACTCAAAGGGCGCCACGCGGCAATATGCTGAGCTGGCACTCGCCGCTGTTTTGACAGGCGTCCGATGTTGTGCCATTGAGATAGGAGCACTCAGTACTCCTAATTTAACTTGCGGGCTTTCGAAGGCACGGCCGCCTACGAAGCCGCCTAAAGAGGTCGAAAAAGGCTGAAGGAGCGCGCTTGCCAAGGGCTTGATATTTCTCCTTTTGTGAGGGCGCTCTGTTTACGCGACAGCAGTGGAAGCTTCTGGCACTCCGCGGAATCGCAGGTTTTGGTAAAGTTTACGAACACCATTCAAATTGCAGTTAACTCTCTATAGCTAGTTTAGACCTGGTGTCTATTAGAGGTCCTGCTTCTCAAAAAGATTTTTGAGGTGTTGGTTTATCATATATATCGTTTTACCATTTATATTTATAACAGGTGTTGGTTTTTCATGAGCGGTTGAGGTTTGGTTCATACACACGGAGTGCGATTCCATACAAACTATGTACTGGTTTCTCTAAATGCATTAACTGATGCAATCAGAGTTTCCCTTTTGCTGACCTTGGTGACGTCCTTATTAGCGTTAATTATCGAGGCCCTGATGCTACCGCGATGTTTTTCTGCATCACCTTGAGATAATACGTCTTCACTATTCTCATATTTCTAAACACGTCATAATAACTAAAGATATCAATATTGGTATGTTAGGTAGTAGAAATAGTGATTATTCAGGTCTCATGCGCCTTCAAGAATTACGTTTCATGTCCCACGCGTGTCACAAGTACTACATCAAACTGTTCTGATCATATATTATGTAATTTTGAGCCTGTGAATTGTCTAGTTGCTGCCTTCAACACAATTTTTGCTCGCCACTTCCCTATTGCTTTATTATATTCTCCCACAGCTAAACCAAAGCAGTCAGAATTCAAATTTCAAGCAAAAAATTAAAATCGACTTTATGATGTTTTCAAGGCTAATTTTAGAGGTACATTTTCCCAAGTTCCAATTCTTGGATGCCAATGCGCACTGTAATCTGTCTGTTCATTGAAAAGATCAAGTCACTGATGAAAGAATGCAGCAAGCCATTAATAATAAAGGATTATTATAAGAAAACAATATGCCCTTGGATGACATCTGCTGTACTAAATGTTATGAAAGAACATGATCATTGGCTTAATAAAATGAAACAGAATAGGAGTACTGAATATTACAGCATGCAGTATCGCACCTATGGAATTAAAACTGCTAGCCTGATGAGAATGCACAAGAAGCAGTATCACTGCGGGGGAAAAAGTAAATTTAGTAATTATTCTAGAATGGTGTGGAATATTATAAATTCAGTTATTTGACCCGTCAGCAAAAGGGTACTGCCCGCGCCCGATGATTGTTGACATAAGCACAATATAGTCGATCGCTTTAATGATTATGTCTACTCATTACGCGTTTAACTACAATCTTCCATGCCTGTGCATTACGATGTTACTATGCTAACACGGAAAGAATATTGTTTCGTTTACGAATATGTAGAGCTGATGAGATCATAAATACTGTGAAAAAAATTGAGTCAGGAAAGGCTGCGAGCATCGATGAAATTTCTATATCACTTATTCAATACAACATCCACCCTCTTGGCCCTACTTTGGCCTCATTGATCAATAAAGCATTTTACTCTGCTACCTACCCCGACGCATTGGTGGTGGGCAAAGTTGTTCCAATATTTAAAGATGGCGGCCCTAATGAACTGGGAAACTGCAGACCAAGAAATTACTAGTCCGTCGTATCACGCAGTTTTCAGATAAGAATAACTTTCTTTTCCCTAACCAACATGGTTTTCGAAGTAACATACCAACGTCTACAGCTACATTATCCGTGTACGCAACTATTTACGAGACTCTTTACAACCACAACATTACCATTTTGGTATTTTTAGATTTTGAAAAAGCATTAGACACTCTAGATAATTATATTTTGCGTCCTATACTTGAAAGATATGGATTTAGGACTATAGTGTTTGAATTTTTAAAAAGCTATTTGTGTGGTCATAGACAGTGCGTAATTGTAGACGGCAAAGCTTGCAGCCTTCTTCCGATACGTATGGTGCATGGTACCACAAGGCTCAGTTCTGGGACCTTCGCTTTTTGCTCTTTATGCAACTGATTTGCCAGATTGTCTAATAAGTGCTTGCAATAGTGTACGCCGACGATACAGCTGATTTAGTAACCTCACAAAATGAAACTCAGAGTGAACTAACTATAAACAGGGAGCGTCAGAAGTTAAATGACTGGTTTCTTTAAGAGACTATCTTTAAATGTTGCCAAAGTAAATACACCATTTTTAAATCACTTATAAGAGCAGGAATATGCAACCTAGCAATATACAGACAGGCAGGAAGGAATTGCAACAAGTATCAACAGCGCTTTGCCTGGGCATTACGCTCGACAGTGAACTAAACTGGAAACCACATTTAGGCAATTTTTCTAAAAAAAACGTCCTATCCATGCTTCGCTGTGTCGAGAGCACGGAAATATTTCGACACGGCAACTTTATTTTGACAGCACTGCCAGGCACATCTACAGTTATAGGTGACATGATGGAGAATCCGTGCCGCGGTATATGGGGACGATGAACATTCGAAGTCGAGGAAAAGCTTTCAATGAATGCCTGGTTTAGTACAGTAGCACAAAGATCATTGGGTATAAGGTTAATGTAATTAAAGGGTCATGTTCAGGTTGTATAACGCGCCAAAACTTCTTAACATTTGTTTTCAAGATAGATGGTAACGTGGAAGAAAAGAAAATTTTTAAAGTTTAAGCGCGTTCACACAATCTTCAGAGGCAGACTTGCACGTCGCCCATCTTGCATTAGAAGGTGAAAGCTCGGCAAGGTAGTATAACCTTTTCTTCTTTGTTAGATAATCGCCTGACGTGTGAATTGTACCAGGGTGCTTGCGGATTGAGAAGTGATCATGCGATTAGGGATAGACTTATCGAATAGTTAATAAACCTTGGTTTTGAACAATATCCAGTTTTCTTCGACAGAGCGAGTGTCAAAATTTTCAAGAAAATAATCAATAAATGTGCATAGTCTATTATTAATGCCGACAAAGTTAGCACGTTTGTAATCTAGGGTGGCTTTTCTTATTTTATTCATTTTCGGAGAAGGTGTATTAAGCAGATGTTGAGTAGGTGATCACTGATTCCTGGTAGATATGTTAGGTCTGTGGCTAATTCTGGATTACTTGTTAAGAATAAGCCGAGTATTCGCAGTGCTTGCAAGAGTCCTAGTGGCTTGCGTTACCGAGTGAGCGAAAACAATGTGCAGTCAGGCCGGAATGAAACGCGAACACATATGTGGCGTACCTTATTACTTTTCAACGAGATATTCATTTATATAGGCTTCATAAATGTGTACTTCAGTATGTACTTTACCCTGAAGCATGAATCAGGAGCTGCGTGCTGTACCTGAAAGCACACAATTAAAATATTTTGTTTTGTTCATAGGCGCTGTTCGTATTTAATTCCGGCTGGACAGTACAGCGATATAAGAACTCCATAGCTTGTGACGAAGGCGGTGAAGAATAAGGTGGCTGGGCAGTCCACGAGATAGCAGGAAAGTTGAGGTCTCCGAGTAGAAAAGTCCGTGATGAGGGAAATCATGTGCGAACAAGAATAGTAGCATCATGAAGTTCATTAGTAAATGTGGGCGAATAGGAATGAGAACGGTAGCGCGTGCCAATAAATATTTTTAGATGACCTATTACCACTGAAGCAAAAATTATTTCTAACTGGGTGAAAATCTGAAGCCATGAAGAAGGAATGTCTTTTGAAATGGCAAGTAGGACACCACCGCCACGTCTTGCCGTTCTATCGCAAAGATTAACTGAGTAATGATGAGCATTGCGAAAGATTTCAGTATCAGAAACATGCGATGGAAGCCAGGTTTCTCTTAGCGCAACAAAGGCAGCTGCATACGTGTCAATGGCGGCCGATAAGGAAGTTTGTTGAGAAGGCTTCTGACGTTGGTAAAAACAACTGATACAGGAGATGACAACTGTCCACTGCCCCTCGCGAACCCCTGCAATGCAGCTGAAGATGCAGAACCGTCATCTAATCTAACAGCTTCACGACATGCCTCTATCTCTCCGACAGCAGCAGTTGGCACTTCTTCCGGCACGCTAGTTTTGGCACGTGTCTCGATCTCGTCGACAACAGTGTCAGTGGTTGCGTTACACATGAAGCATTTGCTATTGAAGCATAGTTGTTGTATCGTAGTTTAAAAGAGCGACGGCCAGCGTGAGTGCTTCCGAATTCAGTGTTTTTTTCGAGTCAGGCGGGTAGCAGGTGAAAAATCTTTACTGATAATGATGTCTTTCGACTTAAATTCATTACGTAGTGATAGTATATTTTCCTTCGTTTTTGAGTCAGTAAATTTAACTATGACGGGACAGCACCTTTCATGCGAAAAAACGACAGGTGATGCGCACGTTGGATTGAAGAAGCAGGGCACGAATCGACGACCTCAGTCAAGGCTTTCAGCAGTTTAGTTTCGGTATCAGCCCAGCATTCTTCAGCATCTGGTATACCCCGAAATATTAAGCCTTGACGTCGCGATCTATCTTCAGCTTCATCAAGACGAGGCTGCAGAAAATCATTTCTAGTACGTTGGTCTTCCATCGATTTCTTTAGCGTGCAAGCTTTTGACTGATGTCGTCAAATTTCCTGGCCTTTTCCTCAAGTTCATCAAGTGTCCTGTGCATTCCAGCTAAGTTCGATTCAATGTTTTTTTGACTATTTTTAATTACTTTTATATCAGCAGTTATTTCAGCTTGACTTTTCGAGCTTTGCAGCGTACGAGAGTGTACTACTTCTTTACGGAGCTTAAACATGACTTTCATTTTCAGCGCCCACTGAAGGGAAGTCCTGCGCGTTGGCTCGTTAAATCCGATGCGAGTGATGCCAGTGTCGATGACGGTGGGTGGCTGTAGACGAGCGATTCCATCAGCGGAAAAGCCTGGCCGGGTGCGCAGGTGAAGTTGTGAGTGTGGCAAAACCCAGGAAGTGCCGCCGCTGGAAGAAGAAAAAACGCAGAGGCACAAGAGGCAGCCGAGGATGCTGTTCCCATGAGCGGCAGCAGAGGCTGCACGGTGAAAAAACGAAGCATTGGAGCTATGCCGATGTAACTGTTCCCGCGCCCACACATGAAGGTTTCACGTTTTTTTTTTTAGCCATCTTGTTTACCGGCAGTAGTGCTTCGAATTTCTGTTTTCTAGGAAACCTTCTATGGCTGTTGTATTTGCTGATGTATAATGTTCCTCATTACGACTGCTGGCGCTCCTTTTTATTTTTGTTCGTCCGACACGATATTTTATCCATTTGTAACAGATGCGGTGTATTGCTTTGTGACATGTCTTGCTTTTCTGTTTAGATTAGGTTTGGAGACCGGATTATGGATGATGTAGTTTGCTGTATACGCACATCCATGTATTTTGCGTGTAACATCTACCTACGATACAATAGCCACATACAGTTTTACACGCAATTAGCTGGTCGCTTCAGCTATGCACGAAAGATACTTTCCTGCTGAGTCAAACTTGTGGATTTAATTCCCTAAGAGCTGTGTTTATTTCCTCAGGCACCGGTCTCATCATTTATATATGCACGCTACGAGCTTTGACAATGCATTATTTGCAATTGGGGCTTTATTTGGTGTTTACCGACTTGGACCAGTGTTCTGAAATGTAATAGATTGTACTGCGCGTTGGGAACTGGAAACTAACATGCAGTGGTATATATCTCTCCAATTTTATTTCCCGCAAAACTACAACTGCATTGGAGTTTTGAGTATACCAAACACTTGAATCTAGTACAGCATACCACGTTGTGGCAAGTCATTAAGTAGCAAAAAAATGTGAACTGCAAATTGATAATCAAGCTGTCAAATATCAAAGGAAGTAAGTTGAATGTTGAAAATTAGTCAATAGTCTGAGCCGCTGCGGTTGCTCAGTGGTTATGGCGCACGGCTGGTGATCCGAAAGGCGTGGGTTCGATTCCGGCCGCGGAGGCCAAATTTCGGTGGAAGCAAAATTCTAGAGGCCCATGTACTGTGCGATGTCAGTGCACATTAAAGAACCCGCGGTGGTCGAAATGATTCCGGAACCCTTCACTACAGCGTCCCTAATCGCCTGAGCCATTTTGGGACGTTCAACCCCTTAAACAATACACTAGTAACCATCTGAACTCTGTGAATTTCCAGTTAAATTACTAGTCAATACACATGCAGCTAAAATAGAACTGTAATTTCAACTACAGTCGATTTTATATGGATCCATAGCCCATAACACCTTGACGTATCGAGTTGCAGGTTATACATTGAGTGAAGCACGTGAATTCAGTGAATTTTTAATTGGAACCGAACACAGAAAATCAATTAGCTCAAATCAAAGCTCGTAAGAATACGTTGCTGGGAGTAAATAAATTTTTTTATTTAAACTCGGTACAAATTTTGTAAGGAATTCCCACAAAATGCAACCTATCTTCGCAAGAACTCTAAGATATCAAACTTCGCCCTTAATATTGTGAAAGCGGTACTCGTTGGTTAATGACATAGCTACCCAAATTGATTTATGTAATTTTCAAACGGAACTTTCAAACATCTTGACGCATGGCAGTGGCAACGCCGCGGGCAAGCGACGAGCGGTATGGAAAATATCAGAAGGCTTTACTTGGCGGACCTGCGCCACAAATAACTGAATAGCTCTGCTGTCCTCGAATAGTATGCGCGCCGCACTAGGCCGAGCTGAATTTAAAGCTGGCTAAGAACTACCGATACAAGGCCTCAAACCAACTAGAACGATGTGGAACTAGTTTGAAGGAGTTGCGCGTAGTTGCCAGTAATCGAGATAAATCTTGTCGCATCTCGCGCCACAAGAAAAATGATAAAGCCGACTGCCGGCAGCTTTGAGCGTGAACCAACAGTACAAAGATTCGCGTCATTGCTCTCGTCTTAAAGAAGCATCGACACTATCGTCATCGTCATCAGCCTGCCCACTGCAGGACAAAGGCCTCTCCTATATCTCTGGAATTAACCCTGTCCTGTGCCAGCTGCGGCCACCCTATCCCCGCGAATCTCTTAATCTCATCCGCCCACCTTAAAAAATAAATATGACGAGAATGCAAAAATAGGAACTGAGAATGCAAACACAGCGTTCATTAGCGCGCATAACAAGGCTTCAGGCGCACAAGCACAACTTCTGGCCGTGCGCAGTGACGCTGTGATGCTGTCGCTCCGTCGGGGGCCACTTCATAGGCAAGCCCTCAAGGTCGAAAAACGACCTTGTATGAGCCGAAGTAGCGGCGGAGAAGCTTTTCACTCAGTATAGGGCGGTGAATAGGCGTTCACGCCCATACACGCTCACCTCGCTCATATTCTACGTGGCGTCGGCGTAGGTTATGGCGTTACGTCGACGGCATCGGCGACGGTCGGTAACGTCGGGCAGCATGGCGTCGAGCGTGGCCGCGCCTACCCTAGCATGGACGTGCCCAAAAAGCCTCTTGCACTGCGGTGTTGTAGGCGAAGACTACGTAAGGCAGGATGCAGTCCCAATTTTGTGTTCGGCTTCGACACACATGGCAACCATGTTTGCTATGGCCTTTTTTAAAGGGCCACTGACCAGGGTCCGGACATTTTTGAAAAACAAGCCCACTGCATAGATGAGGCATCGAAGATAACCTCTGCAAAATACTAGAGCCATGCGCACCCCGAAAAGCTGCAAAAATTCAAATCAAAGCCCGTTCGTTCTTTCCTTCAACAAAAACGTCCCCGCCCCACTACTCTGAACCCCGTTGACGTCATGGGGGTTACCTTCGCTAAAGGCACTCCATTGGTGCATCGTTCTGACTGACGGGAGAAGGTTGGGCGTAGCCTTGGCGTCGCGTCGTCTGCACAACTCTTTCCGCAGCGCCTTCTGTTTTGCACATGCCTACAAACCCGCATGAAGGAACAACAACAAAAAAAAACTGCGGAGGGAGCGTACGGCGACAGCCTTCAACCCTAGCCATAAAAAGTAAAAAATAGTCGAACTGAGTGAGTTGGTTTGCCCCCCCCCCCCCCCCCCCCCCCCCGCCGTGATCGCGTCATGAGACGCTCTGCGTGCGCGCTCCCTTCTCAGTTTTTTTTTCTTCTATGCAAGCCCCCCAAACCAAGGTTTTAATTACTAGTGCAGCAGAGCCTTTCCATCGCTCGCCCACTTGACCGCTCCGCACACACACCGCTTATCGTTCGTGCATCTTGTGTACGCCTCGACTCCAATGAATGACATGGGCTTTGGAGCGGAGAAAAGACACAAACACACAGAACACAAACACACATGGAGAAAAGCAAACGGGAGGTTGCCGGGTCCGCGCTTCACCGTGTGTTTCGAACACAACCGACTTCCGCCCCTCCGCTCGTGAAACGGTGGGGAGGCCTAAAAAAATGAAAGGTGGCTGGCTAACTGGGAATGACAAACAGATATGAAAGGATGCGCTCGCTAACAAGTCTAGGTGGTCGAGCCGATCGCGACTCTCGATCGTTCAGTGTGCGGAGAAAAATGCAAAAACCAAGAAAAGAATTCTATTGAAAGCGGGGCCATGACGTAGCAATGTGACGCACTCCACAGACACCACGCCTCCGGCTTACATCGGAGAAAGAAGGGGTGATTTTGCCTTGCCGAGCCTACTCGACGAGGAGCGGGAGAGAAAAATATCGAGGAGGGAACGGAAGGAGAGGAGGCTCGCTCCAAGAGCGGTAGAGAGTGTTTGCGACCCGAGGGTGGTCAGTTGTCCTTTAAGCACTTTGTAAGACCGTTGGTTTCCGGATGGCATGCAGTTCTTATCCGGAGCTAGTTTGACTGATGCGCTTTTTCCTCGGCGTAGCGTGTCAGGTTGTCGATCGCTACGATGATCCACTTGTTTCGAAACGTTGACTTTGGAACAGAGAAAAGCAGGTTTATGCCGATCGGCTGAAAGGGCATGGATGAGGATTCAGATGGGCTCAGGAATCCCGCTGGTGGGATGGGCGGGGGTCTTTCGTCGTTGACAATCTTGGCTGGTTTTCACATTACTTACGACATCGGCAAACAGTCCTGGCCAAGATGCTCAGCTCTCCGCTCGCCGTGTGCGCCTGTAGAATTTCTTCGCGAAGACTTGCGGGTACAACCAGGAGGTAATCGGTTTTCTTCGGTGCAAAATTGTTCACGAGGACATCATTCTGTACGCAGAACGAAGACAATCCGCGCATAAAAAAGGCTAGGGGTGAAGAAACCTTGCTTTCCAAGTACTCGATGAGGCGTTGGAGGTGCAGTCCGAGCTTTTCTGCTATGCACATGTGCTGGAGTTGATAGGTTCTAGAAAGGCGTCGTCATCGTCGTCTTGTGGAGGTGCATCTGCGGGGCTTGTGACAAGCAATCAGCGTCAGAATGCTTGCGCCCGGACTTTTAAACGACGTTGACATCAAACTTTTGGAGTCGTAGGCTCCATCGAGTGAGGCGTACAGACGGGTGCTTCAAGTTGGCGAGCCAGCACAGAGCGTAATGGTCAGCCACAACTTTGAAAAGCCTGCCGTACAAGTACGGGTGGAATTTCGACGTGGCCCATACTATCCCCAGGTAGTGCTTCTCTGTCGTGGAATAAATAGTTCGCCTCTGCTTTTGTAAAAGAGCGGTTGGCGTACGTTATTACTCTTTCGTTGCCTTGCTGTTTCTCTGCGAGAACGGCATCTAGGACCACGTTGCTTGCGTCTGTATGAATTTCAGTTTCTGTGTTTTCGTCGAAGTGTCCAAGCATGGGCGGCGACTGCAAGCAATTCTTAAGTTTCTGCAATACTTCATGTTGCGGAGCTTCCCACTTGAATGGTACATCCGACTCAGCTGCGTCAAGGGTCCGGGGATGCGCGAAAAATTCTTTACTAATCGTTGGTAATATGTACACAGCCCCAGGAATCGGCGACAACATTCTTGTCAATCGGCTGTGGAAACTGCTCGACAGCGACGGTTTTCTACGGGTCCGGTTGTATTCCATAGCTGCTTACCATGTGGCCTAGAAACAGCAGCTGCTCTTAAATGAAATGGCAGATCTCTAGCTTCAGGTTGAGGGCTGATGGCTCGGTTGCCTCTAGCATGGTTCCAAGCCTTTTAGATGACCTTCAAAGGAATAGGAGAAGACGACGACGTCATCTAAGTATATGAAACAAATTTGCCATTTGAGGCCTGCCAGCACTGTCTCCATTACACGCTGGAACGCTGCTGGGGCAGAACAAATTCCGAATGGTCTTGTCGTAAACTCGTAGAGGCCGACGGGTGTGATGAAGGTGATCTTCTCATGGTCCCTTTCATCGACCTCGATTTGTCAATGCCCGCTAGTTAAGCCCATGGATGAGAAGTATTTGGCGTCGCAGAGGAAGTGTATAGGTATCGTCGATGCGCGGTAGGGGGCAGACATTTCATTATTACGTCGTTCAGTCGGCGGTAATTGACGCAAAAGCACAGGTTACCAGTCTCCTACTTCACTACGACGACCGAGGTTGCCTAGCGATTCTTCAGTGGCTGGTGGCATCATCGCAGAGCATTTCCTCAGCTTGATCCCGGATGTCTTGGCGTTCACGCGTTGAGGCACGGTAGGGGGCTTTCTCGCAGAGGGCGGGTGTATTCACCGGTTATAAAGTGATGTTTTGTAACAGATGTGCGTCGAACCTTTGATGAGGCAGAAAAACAGCTGCTGCAACTCTGAAGAAGACTGCGGATCAGGTCTTGTCTCTCCCCGGCCAGAGCTTGGTTCATGTCAAATGTGGGTGTGGGATCTTGGGAAAGCGGGTCTTCTCCAGATGAGTCAGACAAGGCGACGGCGTCTCGTATGTTGAGGAGTTCGTCGAGAAATGCTATCCTCGTGCCTTTATTGACGTGTCGATATTCTTCACCAAGGTTTGTCACCAGCACTTCAGTTTGGCCTTTGCAGATGATCGCTTTCGTGTTGTCGACTTCCGTGGCAACTACGGTGACCGTGACGCTTGAGCCGGGTGTGAAGCTCACTTCTTCACCCAGGACACTCAAGGCACCGTGGTGCTTCGAGCTGTCATCGAAGGATGGCTTCGTCAGTCCCAAGCGGTCGTGAGTTACCTCATTTGCGCGGCGAGTGTTGCATTCACTATCGAGTAATCGATTCCAGCGTCTACTAGTGTGGTAACCTTCCAGCCGTTGATACTTCTAACTCAGCTGTCCGGCCTCTTATTTTGCACGTCGTCCTCTGCGTCGGATCAGCGCGTCGTCTGGTATATGAATCAAGGGTAGGAAGCGTCGTCGGGGCTTTTCGGAATGACAGCATCATTCTGAAGTCGTTTCGCGTCCTGGTCAAACTCGTGTTTGTATGCGGCATCGGCGTAGCAGGTGGTCGGCGTGGTCGGAGGACCACGCCGCAGACCAGAACGGTGGCCCTGAAAGTTAATATGCAGAAAACCACTGTAATGTTCAACCATCTTAAAAGGGAACAACAGTTCACAACTAGTAGCGAGGGGCGGGAAGTGGTAAGGGAATGTGTCTACTTAGGGCAGGTAGTGACCGCAGGTCCTGATCAGTACAGGGCGTAGATTGCGAACAGCCCCTTTTATTTTCAATTGGTTCGCCTGCGATGAACTCTGGTAGGGTGCGGGCTTCCTCTCGAATTTTTTTTTATTTCATTTCATTTGTTGAGAGTTTTACAATAAAAGGGGTGGAGCGCATGTGGGAGGTTCTCTCAGATTGTGAATGGCAGTTTGCCAATATCAGTCAAAAGAAAAGTATATAACAGCTGTATCTCACCAGCACTTACCTATGGGACAGAAACATACAGGCTAACGAGAAAGACAACGCAGCGAGTTATGGAAAAAAATATAAGTGCAACGTCGTGAGAGGAAAAGTCCCCCAAGCAGATTCTAGCGTCCTCCGAGGTGGGGCTCCGGATGATCAAGAAAACTATCCCAGACCGAGCATGTGAGGCGAAAGAATAAAAATGGTTGTAATTAAAATTAAGCACTTACTATTAAGCAGAGTACTGTGCGGCCGGTGGTCAGTGAGTGGTCCCGGCGGAGGATGTTCCTGTCCGTCGCCAGAGAGGCGGCGGGGCCAAGTACTGCCGCAGGCCTGATCTTGCAGCGGCAGGAAACCGGGCGCGGAGCTCTCGCAGCAGGGGCTTCATTGACGCACAAGCCTGTGCACTTCAGGCAGGAGACGGCCGCCCAGGTCCGGGCACCCGGGCACGGCGAGGGAGGTACCTTCTCACGCAGCAGGCCTTGACCACGGGACGGCAGGCACGAACCGTCTGCAGGGCCGGCAGGATCCCCGGACGAGCACCACCTGGCTGTGCCCAGCACGACGCCCACTCTCCAAGAGGAAGGCGGGAGACAGGAGGCAGCAGGTCCCCGGTTGAGTTGAACCGAGCGAGGACAGCTTCCCAGGCCTGGTCACCCGGGTTCACAGAAGCCGTTCAGCCGCAACCCTGCCTGTACGTCGCTCGTGCTCGTCTGCTCGCGCCGTTCGCGCCACGCTCTGTGCCTGCCGTTTTTTCCCCTTTGCCGAGCGGGCGTGAAGCAGCCGCTAGTACTGCAGGGGCGCTGGTGTCTCCACAAACGTTAAGAGACAGGACGAGGGCAGAGTGGCTGAGGGGTCAAACACGAGTTAATTAAATCCTAGTCGAAATCAACGAGAATAAACGGGTTGGGGAGGGCAAGGGTAGCAGACTGGATCCCAAGGAGAGGGAAGTGTAGCAGAGGGCGGCAGAAAGTTAGGCAGGCGGATGAGGTTAAGTTTGCGGGGATAGAATTTTCGCGGCTGGCGCAGGATGGGGTTATGTGGAGAGATATGGAAGATGCCTTCGTCCTGCAGAGAACGCAGTTAGGCTGCTTCTACTGCAGCTGCTGATGATGATGACTAAAGTTTAAAATGATGATACAACTTCTAAAGGAATAAACGCCGCTGCGGTGGCTCAGTGGTTAGGCAGCTCGGCTGCTTACCCGAAAGAAGCGGGTCCAATCCCGGCCGCGGCTGTCGAGTTTCGATGTGGGGAAAATCCTACAGGCCCGTGTACTGTACGCTGTCAGAGCACGTTAGAGAACCCCAGGTGGTCGAAATTTGCGGAGCCCTTCACTACCCCCAATAAATCCATTAAGGGACAAGCCTGAAACTTATATCCCTGGTTAGATGAACTAGTGTGTTCTTAGCTCTGAAAATGGTAACTTTTGTATAGAAATATTTTATTAGAAATGTCTTTTTTCGAGCCCATGAGTGCAAATCTGTTAATGTGTGCTTGGCTAAATTCATTAAATTTTCAACGTTATCTCCCATATACGTCTCAAAAAATTATGAACTTAAGAAGTTGTGCAATGTAGATTGTATCATTAACACGTACTCAATATATTTCCTTGCCCCACGCCGCTGAAGATGGAGAATGTTTGAGAGTGGAAATTGTTTGCATTGACTGCTTGTTTGCGGCACTGCATTATAATTTCAAGAGTGATGTGTGTTCCGACGTTTACCATTATAATCTAGTTAATGGAGGTTATGGAGTTTATAGTTTATCAAGTTAAATGTTTTGGGGAAATCTGTGCAGGTGCCAGTCATCATCCTGTTTGTTTTTAACCTCATTTAATGCGTACTCTTTTTGTCGTAGCGACGGAAGCTCTTTTAATAAGCGTTTTCTGAAAGCTGTGAATCACCGGATATATGTTAGTTTTCTAAGGAAACTAAACCTCAATGAATAACCATTTCTTATCACATTTAAAATATTGGAGAAACTGATATCGGCACCTATTTAACAAAATTATTCCGACCGTGTTCTTAAAAAGCACCCTCAAACGCGCAACTTGCAATAGAGAAGCATATATTTTCATCACGTGTGTAATATAATGAAATATTAATTCATTGACCTAAGCAGTAGGCTTCATTTTTTAATCATCGATGTCGAATGTCGTTCAGCTATTTAGTTCAGTGAAAGTCACCCTTAACTCGCAATTATCAACCTGATTAAGAAATTATCACCGTGCACGTAATCGTTAAGTTTATTTCATACCGTCATAATTCCAGATAGGTACACAAAACATTTCTTAAACACTGGCTAATTCTTCACCCATTAAGAATTTCCACCAGTCTTAGCAGACATTTTTTGTTTTCCTTTTTGAAGTCTAGTTCGTTGTTCATATTATTCCCCATTATTTCTGTTCGAACAAATGCTCAAACTGATTAGTGTAGTAATCTTTTTTACCTTTAATTCTTTCTCCGAAACGTTTCTATAATCGTTAAAAGAATTCAGGTCGTTTAATTCTTTTATTTTGACCAATTGGTTATAAAAATGCTCCTCGTTCCTAGTTTATTAACAAGTCATATCTGATCCAAAGCTTTGGCCCCGCCGTGTTCTTTTCACGGTTTTCACTAGAAAACAATTAGTATAAATGGGTCCCAGGCTGCTTAAAAAAGGTTTGCATACTTTTTCGTCATTATTGTCCCTGATGGGATCAGCTCGATTTCCTAAATTTAGAGCATGTGCTCAGAATTATTTAGGCATCCTCATCTATCATTACACATCGTTTTGTGCCCTGAGGCAATCATCATCGCTCAAATAAAAATAAAGAAATAAGCTGAGAAGAAAATTTGTGATATTTTCCTTGGATGGTCACTCATACCGGATATGACTACACCGGATCTTACATTACTAATGTCAAGATTCGTTACGAATACCTCTAATAACGATGATTACCTAGCTGTGATTCGTATTTGATGTTTAATGACATCAAAAGCTCATTTGCTTTTAGCAATAAATTCATATCCTTATTGGAGCTTTGACAACTCAACATGGTGATGTTGACAAGACCACTACACACAAGCTTCGCGCCTGTGTCACGAATATATGGAAGTCATAGAATCAAGGAAAGTAAAGAATCTGGGTGACCAGCCCTCTGGCGGGTGGTAACGTATATACAACAAAAAGTGTGTTTTGTGAGCATACGGATGACACTTCGTAATCAGGGCCAGAGACAGTAAACTGCGGTAATGGGTCAGGTTTCCATCGTTTCTCAAAGAGCGTGCAAACACCACGGCCGCAGCTCACGTTACGGTTTATAAAAAACGTTTAAAAATTTGCAAGACGAACAAGGTCGACTCATTCGTAGACCCGGTTTCTGTAATCATAATAACTACAAATCGTGTATTCAGCTCCTGTACAAGTGCTGTTGCATCCAATTCTTTCTAATATACTGTGCGTATAAAAGGACGCCCTCAAAAAGAATTGTGATGGCTATGTGTCACGTGTTACCATCCCAGTGTGCAGCACTTCTGCCTCTCTACTATGTCTCCCTTGGCTTCCTTCGTGCATAACCGAAACATCCAACGCGGCCATTTGAAGCGTTCAACAACCTCGGAGCAGGACGTCGCTAGCGCCTGATCTAATCATGTCTCTCAAACATGCCTATCAGCAGGTCTCATCCTCAAAATTGCAGTGTTCTCATTTATCCACTAATTGATAATCATGTTCGATTTTATTGCCTGAATGGCAGTGTTGGCTGAAAGTGGGGTCAAATACGCGTTATCCAAGAATCCGAGAACCAGGCCCGAAGAAAGCTTATACAAAGAGGAAACCAGTGGGTACCCAACCGCATTAGAGGGTCAATTCCTGCAGATACCGCATGCAATGACGATGCTCAGGCAACTAGGCCATCGCTGCAACGCGCTTAAGCCATAGTTCGGAGAACGTGCGTCAAAAGAATTTCAGTGATGAGGAATGAAAGCATTCCTCTGTAATAAGTACAAGGTGTTCGCTAGTCTTCATGACGCGCGTTCAGCTTTATGCACTCTCAGATGCGCTCTCTTGAAAGTGCGTTTCGGATAGAAATATACTTTACTCGAAAACGAAAGAACTTAAATCTACGAACGCATACTCTAAAGGGATACATATCGTTATTTACCTTGTAAAGAGGAAGATGAGCAGCGGCGGCAGCCGCACCGCTAGCGGTTTTGCGTCGATTATCGGCGGCTTAACATTTTAAGATCACCCGCAAAGACGTTTACCCGCTGCCGCGAATCGATGACGCCCTTGACTGCCTCCAGGGCGCGGAGTTCTTTTCATCTTTAGACCTGCGTTCGGGGTATTGACAGGTTCCTGTGGCGGAGGCTGACCGTGCCAAGACGGCTTTTGTTACACCAGATGGCCTGTACGAATTTCCCGTAATGCCTTTCGGCCTTTGTAATGGCCCAACGACTTTCGAGCGAATGATGGACTCCATTTTACGCGCCCTAAAGAGGACCACATACCTGTGCTACTTAGACGACATTGTCGTTTTCGCACCTGATTTTGAGACGCACCTTCACCGCGTGGAGCACGTGTTGACATGTTTACCTGCGGCGGGACTCCAACTTAATCTCAAAATGTGTCGCTTTGGCGCCCGCCAACTGACAATTTTAGGTCACGTCGTCTCTAAGGACGGCGTGCTTCCTGACGCCAGCCAAACTTCGTGCCGTCGCTGAGTTCCCCGAGCCGTCGACTCTGAAAGAACTTCGCAGCTTTCTCGGCCTGTGTTCTTATTTCCGACGTTTCGTACGAAATTTTGCCTCTATCATCGGGCCACTTACGAACCTCCTTCGGGGCGCCAACGACCTGTCCGATTGGTCACCTGACTGCGACGACGCCTTCATCACCTTATGCCGGCTGCTCACATCACCTCCCATTTTACGCCACTTCGACCCCACTGCTCCCACTGAAATTCACACTGATGCCAGTGGCGTTGGCCTCGGTGCTGTCCTTACGCAACGTAAACCCGGATTTCCCGAGTATGTGGTTGCCTAGGCGAGCCGTGCACTGACAAAAGCGGAATCCAACTACTCAGTAACCGAGAAGGAATGCTTGGCCATTGTTTTGGGCGATCGGAAAGTTTCGCCCTTACGTTTATGGCCGCCCTTTCGATATCGTCACGGACCATCATTCCCTGTGCTGGCTGGCCTCCTTGAAAGCCCCTACAGGCCGCCTTGCTCGCTGGGCCCTACGCCTACAAGAATATGATATCCGTGCCGTCTATCGCTCCGGCCGAAAACATAACGGCGCCGACGCTTTGTCCCGCTCTCCACTGCCGCCAGACGTTGTCTGCCACTCGCCAGCCGGTTGCGCTTCGCTGTCGTTTCCAACAGATACCATGGGCAGCGAGCAACAAAAGGACCCCTGGATATCTTCGCTTGTACGTTTTCTCTCAAATTCCTCGGCGGCGCACGTGCCTCGTGCCCTACGCCGCCAGGCTGCTCACCTCGCCATTCGTAATGGCCTCCTGTACCACCGCAACTACGTCTCTACCGGCAGGAAGTGGTTGCTTGTCGTCCCTGCCCATCTGCGGTCGACATTCTGCGCCCTGTTTCACAACGACCCGCAGTCTGCTCATGCCGGTGCCTTTAAAACGTACACACTAACTCCGTCTCCGCTATTATTGGCGCGGTATGTTCACCTACGTCCGCAAATACGTCCGCTCGTGCCCTGACTGTCAATGTCGCAAGCCGGTTCCTCACCACTCAGTCGGCCAGATGCCCTTGCCCTTCCCGTCCTTTTGACAGAGTTGAGATTGACCTCTATGGCCCCCTTCCTTACACTGCTGCTGGCAACCGTTGGGTTATTGTAGCCGTCGACCACCTCACGGGTTACGCCGAAACCGCGGCTCTTCCTGCTGCTACGGCACCACACGTTGTCTCTTTCATCTTGCATCACTTCATTCTTCGACATGGAGTGCCCCGGGTACTGCTGAGCGACCGTGGGCGCGTCTTTCTGTCCGAGGTCGTGGAATCTCTTCTCAAACAGTGTAAGATCACTCACCATACCGCCACGGCCTACCATCCTCAGACTAACGGTTTGACGGAACGGTTTAACCGCACCTTGGGCGATATGCTGTCGATGTATTTGTCTTCCGACTGGGACCGGATCCTGCCGTTCATCACCTACTCCTACAACACCGCCACGCAGACCACCACCGGCTTCTCGCCGTTTTTTCTCCTCTACGGGCGAGAGCCTTCCTCACCGCTCGACACAGTACTTCGTTACCGGCCCGACGTGTCTGAGTGCACCACTATTTCGGAGGCTTCCAAGCATGCCGAGGAGTGCCGTCAGCTCGCTCGATCGTTAGCATCCGGCGAGCAGGAGCCTGAAAAATTCCGTTTCGACACAAGCCACACTGCTGACAGTTTTCTACCCGGCTCGCTTGTCTGGCTTCTTGTGCCGTCTACAACACCCGGCCTTTCCTCCAAACTTCTTCCCAAGTACCACGGTCCTTACCGCATCGTAGAGCGCACTTCCCCGGTCAACTACGTTGTCGACCCCGTGACACCCGCCACAGATCAACGCCGACGTAGCCGCGAGACTGTTCATGTGTCACGCCTGAAGCCGTACTATGACCCGTGTGTATTGTCGTCTCCCTGACTCCCCAGGATAGCTTCGCCTTCAGCCCGGGGGGGATTGTAAAGAGGAAGATGAGTAGCGGCGGCAGCCGCACCTCTAGCGCGCGGCGCGAGGTCGCTGGTTGGATGACCGAAGCTCGGACCGGCATTTTGGCTAGCTGTCGTTAAGCTATTTCCTCAGAAATCCTGCTACAACTTATCTTTTTTCATAACATCCTGTGAACACCCCACTATGACATGGTAGAGGTTTGATGACTACGGCTTAAGGGAACACTCTTGGAAGCTTTCGGGACTGATCTGTCTGTACCTGACAACCAGAGGGGAAACCTGGACATAATAGCGACATTCTGGTACATAATTTGTATCTACAGAACATTAGGGTGACCTCGGTAGGGATGAACTCTATCAGTACACCGCTCAGTACCATCGGATAAATTTCCTGCTTCTTTCGCTGATTCATGAAGTCAAGAAACTGTTCCAGTCACACAATCGGTTCATTGTGGCAGTAAACGGAAAAAGTACTGCGTGTACGTAATTCGCAGCAACGAAACACGTGACATAGTATTTGGTACGTACAGGCGAAGCACCACAGTTTCCAAGGTGTTATTTTGATGTCCTGCAGGTTAGATATTCACACTACGAAGGTCATGCGAATTCCGCCAAGGAAGGCAGTCATACTATGCGACCAGTTTACTTAAAGCCCGACATTTACCCTAAAATATCTCAATTTGAGGTATTTATGCCATAGAGCAAGATTGCGCCATGCAATGGCTTGTTCTTTATTATCTTCCAAGCTCACTTGGATTAAATTTCCCCATCTTGTGTATGACACTGTATTCTCCTCAGCCTACACCGGACTTCAAAAATTCTTAAATATTAGCCCTCTACATCCTTCGCACTTAGATGTTCGAATTTTGCGTAACATAGAGGCGTTGTGACAAACCCGTCGCCGGAGGAGTTCATTAAGCTCGGCTGATAATCCGTGAAAAGTTAGCCCGGGATAATTCTCGACTCTTTCATGCTTCGTCTTGTCGCATAAACTGCCAGATTATTTCAGCCAATTTCTGCAGCTAACGACGCGCGGGAGAGACGGGTGGCATTTTGCAGCGCAAAATTCGTCCTCCATTATCGCTACCAAACTTTCTCAGAGTCGTGGTAATGAACGTCTCAGTTTGCGTGCGAATGGCACTGAGTAAATGTCGGATGGCTGTCGTGCTAAGGAGTGGAGGTGCAGATGAATTTAAAAGACCGGTGGCATAGATTTAACACTGCCACGTGGTTTTCCTCAACACCAAGTGCCGTTAAACTGGTAAGTATCTTGGATCTGGCAGCATTTTGCGCCTCCATCTATTGGTTGCATCGAAGTGGACGAACCTCTCTGACATTCTAATCTTCTGCCCACCAGTGTCGATTAAAGCTCGTATGCTGGGATTGCAGTACAGTGCTGTTATGCTACAGTTAACACAGTTAGGAAAGCATATGGCAGCATAATCATCGGAATTCAGGCAAAGCTCATCAGCGTCCAATCAATACTCTTTACAACATTAGTTGCTGAACTGCTCACAAGTGCGTAAAGTAGTGAGCAGCGTAATTTAGTTCATAGTTTTAAAAACCGCTACACAGCCGCAAGAGACAGCGGCAGCATACAGATGTCTCAATACATTCTTTCATAGTTATGTGCAGTTTAATTCAGGGACATTGTATACTTTGAAAATCACTGGCACCATGAGATCATAGGCATAACGTGGATTTCTTGTTGACCCTTTCAGTGAATTTAATGCTCTTAACAAGACCAGAAAATCTACAACCTGCCTCCCGCACACGGATAAGTGTAAACATAGAACGCCCATATGATTGCTACATATTCCTTAAAAGTCAGTTCTTTCAATATTTAAATGTTTGCCTTGTAATGTTTATTCTAACTTCTTCTCGACATAAAGACTGTGAGTGTCAAACGACACGGCCGAGAACAGTATAGTTTTCCAGCAAAAGAATTTTAAAGATAGCCCTCCATCTTCCCGATTTGTGCTGGTAAATAGGCGGTTATTACGGTTCACCCTTTCCACGGAGGACAGCATGGCCCAAAGCGGATAAACGGCGGCCTGGTAGCGAATCGTCTAATCGGCGGCCTGGAAGAGAATCACGTGATAATTGAATTAAACTTCATAACGTAGCTGTTTTGAACACGGTAAATTCATTTAACTTTTCTCCTCACCTATCCTGCATGTTGCCTGGGTGGCACAGCATTATGAAGTGCCTTTTACATTTAGTATCACTATCCGGGCAGTCCAATTTCCACTCCGCGTTCTTGCACTTGAGGATGAAGACATCCATGATTCCCAAGTTAACTGTTTCTGCATACAAATACTTCTCCCCCGTTATGCCTGGATACTGTGACAGTTTACGAGAATGAAGACGGCGAAGCGCTTCAGTCCAAGGACGCCATCTTTCCACCTCTGCAGCCCCTTAGTTTGTAGCAAAAATCCGGGACCCGGTGGGCCGACAGCGACTGCCCATCAGAAGGGTCTTCATCACTCCAGCTACTCTGGCAGCCAAAACACTGTGCTTCTCACATCGAAGACTGCTGGATTGAGAACAGCTCAGTGCCAGTACTGGGCACGGAAGACGATAGAGGTTTCTGTAGAAAATAAGACTCGTCCAGTAGGTCAACAGTCATCACGGTCTCCCGTCACGTATACCGTCCTGTGTGCGCCCGACGACAACCTGAACCTCACCAACAGGGAAGCTCCATTCGTACTCCTTTAGGCTCTTCCGGACGTGATTAACGACGTCGAGATTAGTTGTCACATATAACGTTGCCCATTGCTGATGTCACTAACCGAATTGCACTAAAAGTTTGAGCACCAAGAAGAAGCTCGGTGACATTAGCGTCCGCCCCCACGGCCAATGTCATTTATGACGCAGCCATGGCCGTCTGTGGATCATCTGTGTACCAAGGCCGTCACTTGTGCAGGTCCAAGTGCGTCGGCCATTTGAGACACGACGTGCGGTCCTTCGTCCCGAAACCACTTCATTTCCGGTACTGAATGGTGTCTGCTGTCCCATAACTATGTGCGCAAGGTGAGCCCCAAAGCGGTGATATTTGCCGCGTAGCTGTCCTGGAGTGCGCTTATGGCCATGCCCCTCGTGATTCCCCCAGACAAGTTCAATTTCGCAAACTTACGTTGCGCGCCTACCCACGCGCCTTCACTCCGTGCTTCGTCGTAGATTTAAAATTTACAATAAAGACTAATTTCTACGCAGTCCATGCATGCGGCCACGAACTGAAGGATGTGACTTGTACTGTCCTGCGCGACTCGCACAGTGTAACCCCTCAATAGCTGGCGGCGCCTCCAGGCGGCGAGTAAATTCACGTTTTTCTTGTATTTGGTGTTCCGAAAATTGTGTGGGCCCCTGCACATTTCGCGAAGAGGAACGAAAATGAACACAAAACACCCGCAGTCGAGTCGCGCGTTAGCGGCCATAGCGTGCTGGCAGGCAGCGCGCGAGTTTATATTATAGCTCACCCTTGCAAGCGTTTACGCTGCGTGCGCGGACGGCTCAATAAGCGCTGCTCACCTCGTAACCCCGGCGCCTGTAAATCAGGTCGTTTCCGAGCAGTAAACGAGCGTCTCCTCGGCCGCCCATCCGGCTTCGAAGAGTGCGTCCGCCGCGCCGGCCGAACGCGTGCGCGCATTGGGACGTGGCCAGCCGCTATCAAACTTATCCCGGCTCGATGGCTCCGGCGGCACGCATACGCGTGGAGCTCGGGTGACGGCGGGAGGTCCGAGAGACCTTTTTGGGGCCTGCAGGATGGGGACAGTGGAGCTACCGTCACCGCCTTGCTTTCCAAAACGCTCGCGACAGGCCACTTATTTCCCGCGTTCCGTAATTTTCGCATGGATTTGCAGAACGGCGCCCAACTATGCGACTCGCCGTTTCACCCTTGCGCACGGTAGTCTAACATAGCGGCATCCTTCCCTGTGCGGCAGCCTCGTTAAAATGTTAAATTTTTCGGCGGGTGAGCGTGCAGGGATAATAATTTACTGCACGTCTACAAATATGCAACGCACAGTTAAGAATCACACTGACGTATAATGCTGGGGAAATAGCTGCTACAGAAAATAGCCGCGCTGCGGTATTAAGTTTCAAATCGCAATAAAATCTGGCGCAGTCCTCACGACAGGACGCTGTTAAGTTCAAGAGAATTGCGAAGATAAATGACCAAATAAGCAAACTAAAATATAGGAATAAACGCAAGCGCTCAATATTAAACATGTCGCTCTACCAGCTAACGAAGAAAAAATTGCCTATTATGAATGAGCGGCGAAGACAGTGCTTTGTTATGCACTCAAACTCATAGCACACGTAGCTGCTTCTTTCATCCTATTCTTACTGCAAATATTTAAGGTCTGGGCGACGGCCAGAAGTTTACTAAAGAAAGATGTTTCCTCTCCGCGTGTAACATTTCAGGCATCACTACACAGTGTTTTTGCAGCAGCACCTGTGCGAGCCACGTTCGGCAGAAAAAATAATGTCGCGTGCCGCACCACCATTGCCTCCCGCCTTAGTACCTCTCACTTGCGTCAGTGTTTCAGTGCTCCGCATCAGAGTGCAATTTTCCCCTTACTATGCGATAACATAAGCGCCTCGTGTACCCGCACCCAGGTGTCCAACTTGACCAACAGCAAGGTGTCAAGTGGAACCTTGGAAAGTGGCTGTTGGAACCTGCCAAGATTGATGCACGGTACAGCTAGGTGCTACCTGGCGCGGTTGGCGGGGGACAAAATGGAGATAAATTCCCCTGTCCTTCTCTAGGAGACAAAGACCGAAAGAACGCTGACCTGCCTCATGCCAAGGTTAGTACACGAAAGAGCCGGCTGCCCTACCACGGTTAGCAGGTGAGGGAGCGAAATCCCCCTCTTCCATTTAATGTTATGTGTGGCCGTGCATGGCAGCTCACAACGATGTTGTTATGCTGTCGCATTATCGCAGCTAATGAAATCAGTTGTCCTGCAAGTTTTTCTATGCATCGTCCACCACTCAGGCGAGATCCGTGCACAATATCGACTATTTTTTTTTTCTTTCGTACATGCTGTTGATACACATCCAAAGTGACGAGATGGAGAACTCCCAGTAAGTTTCTGGTCGACAGCAGCAGTGACATATCGCTACGTAGCACTCAAATGCCACATACACGCAAGCAGTATAGCGCTGATGAAGCGCATGACCACCAGCGGCGACACTGTGTTGGGAACGGTCATACACCACTTGCTCTCCCAAAGAGCAATAGCGCAACTCCGTAACAAAATGGCTTAGTAACAGAATGACATAATGACACAGAGGAGTAGTACGATTCATTTATGAGTTGGTGGAATGCATTTCTCTGACTCGCGGCGGCCAGAGGATGCACGCGCACCGATATGCACAAAAGCGCGACAGGAGTACGCTGGACTGCTGCCGCGGAAAGCAGACCGTTCAGTAGGTGAAAAAGCACGCTTTTCCTCCCCTCTCCCTCTACTTTGATAGGTGGGCTCCCCCCTAGCGTTTCTTTTGGAGCGCACCCGATTTGTGTCAAACAGACGCTGTAATCAGATCATGCACCATAGCGAGCAACAGGCGCTGCCTCCATGCGCAGGCTGACACTGGCCACCAACTCTACGAAGTGCGTAGTCACAAAAAGTAAAATGGAGTGAGTCTCCCCCCCCCCCCCCCCCCATGATCATATCATGTGATAGCGTGCATTGGTATCTATCCCTCTTGAGCGAGCGCGCATGCGCGGAATAGCAGGGCAAACTGGCTGTAGATCGACCTCTACGCTGTAGACACACGCGCCAATGGCCGCGCAGACCCGCGCACTAAAACTACCAACACCTAAACATTAGTGACTGACTCGGAGAGCGAGAAACGGGGAAGAGAGCGGCTTCGTGAGCGCTTTGGTTGCGAAGGCTAGCAGCGTGGTGTCGCGCTCCCTTCCGAGTTCTTTTTTTTTTTCCCCTCCATGCATAATACCATTCGGTGCTCAGATGCCGCCTTCAACTGTCTAAAAAGTATAAGGAAAAAGTGCGCAACCAATGCCCATGAAAATTGGGGGTGAATGTCGCCGGCTACGCACCCTTCGTCGCTAGCATGCGCCGCTTGGCCGCTGCCTTTTTTTGGCTCTATTTTATCGCGAAACCGAGCCACGTCTTCGTGCAGCTTTCGCAGAGAAGCCTCCTCGGCTTACGACTGTCCGTGCGGCAGCGTCCGGGAGAGCGGTCACGGTGTGGCGTCATCGCGGCTAAAGCACGGCTTGAACAAGTCGTTTACGGCGATGCGCCGAGATGGCCGTCACTGATAGACCTCCGGAGCCGCAAGCAACGAGCGCCTCCGACCGAAGCAGCATGGGCGAGCGACCGGCGGGACCTTTTATGGGATTGCGTGCAGGAACAGGCGAAGAACGAACGAGCGCCGGACCGTACGCGGGACCTCCCCTCTGGTTCGGACGCGTAGTTTCTTTGCCGTTGTTGGGCATGCCGCCTCCGCTGCTGCAGCCGGAGAACCGCCATGGGCAGGGCCGTGGAGAGCGAGGACGCCGCGCGGGGACGAGTAACGTCCTTCCCCCTGGAAACGTCATCCCGAGCACCACGTTCACGTGACCCATCAAATGTACTACCTACGGGGAGGAGCAGCTCTTCCTGCCAGTAGACTGGGCTTCTCTGCCGGCGCTGTCTGCGGCAAAATGGGTGCGTTCCATCGATCGGTGCCCGTCAAGCTAGATAAAAACAGTCACCTCCTTATCGCCTGGCTAGACAGTCGGCTCGGAGATCAAGTCTGGAGGAGCGCGAGTGGTATACGACCGATAGTTATTCCTCTCTCCCGAGCTTCGCGCTGTACGAAATCAGGGATATCGGTGTTAAGTCACGCAGTTAAGCTTGCTGCATAGCAGTGCGATACAACCGGAGCTATGCCGCCGCGGTGGCTCAGCGGTTATGGTGCTCGGCTGCTGACCCGAAAGACGCGGGTTCGATCCCGGCCGCGGCGGCTGGAATTTCTTTGGAGGAGAAATTCTGGAGGCCCGTGTACTGTGCGATGTCAGTGCACGTTAAAGAACCCCAGGTGGTCGAAATTTCCGGAGCCCTCCACTACGGCGTCTCTCATAGCCTTAGTCGCTTTGGGACGTTAAACCCCATATACCAAACCATAAACCAAACAACCGGAGCTATATTCATGGAGATGGGCGCCATCAGGGTCGGCGCCATTGTCGCAGCAGATGGTTTACGAACCTCGGGTGTCAGCCATCGTTGTGTCAGCTACGGCGTCCATATCCTCTGCGTCGTCTACGATCCAAGCCGGAGCCAAAGGTCGCCTTCGTCGCGCAAATCTGCCGTTTTGGCAACACGCTGCACAAAGTCTTTATTCGAGGAAGGCTGGATGTATTCGAGATGACCATTTGGCGGGACCTTAGCCTGATAAGGCTGTCTTTTACTTTCCAGGGCCTCAACAATGCAGCAGATCTGGCCAATGCGAACTGCTTATTTTAAATCATTTAAATCGCTGGGACATTCCCTAGGACTAGCCATTATGTGGCTACGGCTCAGAGAAACCCAGAAGTGGCGGACATTGACTGATCTCAGGTGATGAACTTTGAGGTACGTCTCTAAAATTGAATTGGTCCCTTAAGGCCGCGCACTCTTTCAGGGGAGCAACAACACTTACTTGTGTAACTGTTTGGTCTAGTCAGTCCAATCCCTCTAATATAGAATCACCAAAATACCCAGCCATCACTCCCACACAGCCTTCGGCGATACGCTATACCTAAGTCGTCAACATATTCTCCCAGACTACCTTCCGTATAAAAAAAAAATCTTTCCAAACCAATCGCTATTCATATCAGGGGGTGGAGAGTTAATCTATTTTGGGTATTTTTTAGATTAGCCAGAGAGCAATCCCGGCTGAGGAAACCCTCCGTCCCCAAATAAAAGAGGCGAACCTCCCTACAGACGGCTCCATGGGAAAGACCCACCAGGGATACTTCTGAACGGACACTCATAGCTCCATGAAAGCCGAACCACAAACAACCTTAAACTATCTTAATTACCCCTTCACCTACCGCACTACAATACAATTCCAAAAGGCAACAATTTGCTGAGTAGCCATTGCGTCTCCTGGCATCATAGGAGATGATTTTCTCTCTTTTTGTGAACACTGCAGTAAAAAAATGAAACTCGAAGTCTACTTTATCTGCGTACTCAGTAACAAGACTGTTTCTACTTAACTAAGACTTGGGCAACCAATGTTTTGTCCCGGAGACTAAATTAAACGATACATGGCATCATTCCTTTAAAGGTAATGAGCGGTTGATGTTGTTGCTTTTTGTATGGAATTCGCCATTACAGATGTGAACACAAAGTTTGCTACATCATCCAGGGTAGAAAATCGGCAATAAATACGAACTCAGAATGCTGCCTGAAATTTTGCACAGCTGTGTGTTGGCAAGCAGCCAATCAGAGTTTGCTGTTTTGCGAGAAATTGGGATCAGATCCAGGGCCGAATTCGTTTGCTCCATGTATCTCGGCAGGCTTCGCCGCCAGAGGACCCTTTACTTAGCCTAAGGTTTCATTGCACAGTCTCCCTGTTTAGCAGCCACGCAGAACTCTGGGAGCAGTTCAGCGTCACGCGGCATTATTCCTATGTTCTGCACGCTGGCGCCGCAGCTTTAAATTATTTAGACACACACAAGACACACAATGGTCGGGACATGTAGAACAAGTTCCAGCGGTAAATATACGAGTTCATATTCCTCTTCAGTGCACCTTAAAGCATGGATTAGCGAGGCAAGGAAATAACTCGATTCCCAATGTTTAAAACCACTTCTAGTTCTTCATGGTATAGTGTTGATGTCCGTGGGCCGCAGTCTGTATTTAAAAAAAAACTTGATGGTCCAAGTGGCGTGCTTATGTGTCTTAATAGTTGAATTTGCAACAGCTTCAGAGCAGGAGGAGACAACACATCTATTAAGAGCATAAATACTGGGTAGGTTCAGTAGAACTAATTGGTGCCATCATAATCTGCCCCTTTTGAACCAACAGTTTCTGGTCGAGGGGACTGTCGCTATGAAGGGCTGCCTCCCAGCGCTCATATGTCAGATCGAGATTTTTGTCCAAGGTTTTAGAAAACCGTTTTAAGAGTTTAGTGTCGGTGACAGTTAGCCTAATAGCAGCGAAGCCTGTCCGGTGGTGTCATTTTCCGCAGAGCTCTGCTCGAGCACTGCATTTAGTGCAACATGGCGTATTCTGGCATCCGGTGATATCAGTAGATCACTACTAGCGCTGCCAAGTGCGTGGCGTAAATGCCCCTCTTAAATTTGTGCTAAACGTAAGAAAATAAACCGCCTTTGATTACTGCTATGCCCTCCCAGACAAGTCGCCATTTGGGAAGAAGAGATAGAGATTAACTCGCATTGTCAGAACTTCTCATTCAGATTTTCACAAGAGCTTTGTTGCCGCCACTCTGAAGTATATGATATCCACGTAAACACTACAGGGTTCCCAGTTGGGAGATACAGTGGAGTATGATCACCGAGGTCCGAACGGCTGTAGCCCACTTTATTATCATTTTATAAGTGTTCGAAAGGAGGTTTGTGTTTTGAGGTCATGACCATTTATTTCATAAGCCGCATTTCTGATAGAAGCACTGACAAACAATGCCGCTCGTTTTGCCAGTTTTCTGTACATTCACACAGCTCGTATTGTGTCTCTTCGTTGAGTGCCTCTTAGAAGTGGGTTTAAAAGAAGTTTCCCAGAAAGCTGTATAGCTTTCCTTTGTAGCCGTTGGCTGCGCTCAGGTGGATGTCAATGAGTAATTACTCCCTTATTACAAATCTACTCCGCCTTGGGGGATTCCCCTAAACATTTGACCAACTCTGTTCCCACTTCGAGTTCTTGATCAATTCGCTCTCGCCCTACCGTAAGCTTGCCGTATACTTACCGACCTTTTAGTTCTAATATGTTTACTATCATGTTTGTGCCATGTAGCGCCTACCTGGGTTCTATGTAAATAGATTTTGTGTGTGTGTGCGTATACATACACACATATGTATATATATCCTTTCTGTACAAAACCGTGTAAATAAATACCATGAAAAAAAAAGTCCCGGTTAGCTCAATTGGTAGAGCGACTGCTCCGGTTAAGCGGTGGTTCCGGCTTTGAACCCGGGTGCAGGACGAATGTTGGCGCTGCGCTCGGGTGAATGTGAATGAGTAATTACTCCCTTAATTATCACAAATCTACTCCACCTTCGCGGATTCCCCTAAACATTTGATCAACTAGAAGTGTGTTAGGGACACTAGGTTTTCCAACACTAATTTTACGCAGATATTACCACCCACAGGAAAGTATTGTTTCACGGAGAGAGTGGTTGTAACTTAGCTGAGTCCTGCCCAACAGTGCTGAATCACTACTGCCCAGAACGTCGCTAGCACGGTATGAGAACAGTAAGCTGCAAGAGTGGTTGGGTGTGCCCGCTGAGCAGTGGTGCCAGGCAATTTTTTTATTGAGAAAGCAATACTACTCCCAAGAACGGCCTTTCGCGTAGCGGCGGCCGCTTGGCACGTTTGACCTATACAATGACCCGTGACGTCATACCATGTCTAGTGATGTCGCAGCATGACGTCATACCAGGAGCTACCAATACGGGCTACCAACTCGGCTCGTCGGGTAACGGCGGCCCCTTGCCACGGCGCTGTATATGCAGTATAAAACACCTGCTTTCGCAACCTACCAGGCTTCACCAAAGCTAAGCCCCCGCCAATTTTTTAAGAAGGGTCTCCTTACTGGCTCAACCCCTAGAAGCAAGTCCGACCTGGAGCGCGGCTGCTTGGAGTGATCTTCAAAATATAGCCAGGACGATGTTCCAAATACGCTTGTGTTGAACGCTGTTCCACTTAGGCATCTTAATTTACTGGAACATTGTTGTACATATTGTTACGAGGTGGCAAGCCTAGGAAAAGCACGACATGATGACAGATGATAATATGGTTTAATGGCTGAGGGCCTAGCACGAGCGCTCCGTCCCGCGCCACTGCCGTCTTCTTCTTCGTAACACGACCCGGGTCCTCCGAGCGATCGTCCCGATCGATGGCTTAAATTCTCGAAGATGAGGTGGTGATGACCATGAACACAAAGGATAGAAGAAGATGAAAGGCTTGCCACCAAGATGAACGAGATGATCCGATGAATGGTTGTCCCTGGAGCTTCAGGTCCAGTGGTCGGTCGCCCACAGCCGAAGGTCAGGGGTGAAGGACTCGCCGGACAGCTTGGGCGGGGGTGCCATCTTGATTTGGGTCGTCGTCGGGTCATGCTGCGTCTGGTCCTGGTCGTCGTGTCTTGTGGCCGGGGCTGGGGATGGGGCTGGGGAAAGCGGCTGGTCGGTTCTGGTCAGGTCGGGCTCGGGTTGAGCTGGCGGCGGAGTCCAGGTCCCCTCGGCCAACGACGAAGGCGAGCAGAAGGTGGCGATGCTCCAGGGACTAGGATGACGAGGAGGAACCCGTACCTCACACCAAATTACGAAGAAGAAGAGGGCAGTGGCGCGGGACGGAGCGCTCGTGCTAGGCTCGCAGACATTAAATCATATCATCGCCATCGGTCATGCAGTCCTTTCTTCATCGCTTGCCCTCACGTAACATTTGGTGTGAGGTGCTGGAGTCCCTTCATCGCCATCCCGGTCCCGGAGCTTCGGTGTCCTGCGCCTGCCGTGGACGTCGGCCGTGAGTGCCTGGTCCGCGCCGCCCGGCCATGCCCCAGCCCGTCCGACCTGAACCGACCTCGCCGCTCACCCCAGCCCCGTCCCCCGCCCGGACCACAAGGCACGAAGACCCAAGACCCCACCGACCCAAGACCGAAGACCCACACGTGAAGACACCGCCCCCCTGCCCCTGCTGTCCGGTGCGTCCAAGGACCTCGGCCGTCAGCTCCTGGCACCCTCCGGCCCGGATGCTTCGTGGACCGGGTCTCATTCTCTCATCTTTCTCATCGTGGCGGCCAGCACTGCACCATCTTCTACATATTGTTCGATCCTTCCCTCAAGACCATCGCCATTTCGCCGTCTGTTCGTCACCGATCGGGACGATCGCGCGGAGGCCCCGGGTAGTGTGACGAAGACGATGCTGGCCGTGGCGCGGGACGGAGCGCCCGCGCTAGGCCAGCGGCCATTAAACCATCTCATAGCCATCGTTCACCACGCCTCATTCTTCGGCTGGCCGCCGCGTAACAATATTTTATTAAATGCTGTATCGTGACCGCAGCTTCACGTATTACGAACAACTTTTTTAAAAGGTTCGCTTAGCTGGAGATTAAATAGCACCGCAAGTTTAAGTAAACAAAAAAGCGATGGTCGTACTCGCAGTTGTGACAAATGATTTGTACCACACCGGCGCACCGAACATCTCTGTCAGTCCCTACAGTATACCTGCTTCCTTTTCTTCTGAATGATTATGAAAAGAGGATGTACATTTCGAGACCTTCAGTAAAAAAAAACTGCGACAATATTTTGTAACCCATTAAGCAACCTATGTACAATAATCATGCTAACATTGTATTAGAGTCCGATTGACATGCGTGAATTCCGCAATGTTTTCTAATGTTCTGGGTGGATTGAGGCAGAACGCCGATTACCTGAAATTTTCATGAATAATAATTGTCTTGTTAATTATTGTACTCTATATTTGTATGAATCATTGTTTGAAGATGTGTACTCCCACTGTAATTTAGTCTGTAACCACTGCTGCCTTGTAAGGGCCCCAGGCACTTTACAAGCTGTCGTAAAACAACTTCGCCTGGGGGCCTTCAACCTCGAGTTGAAAAATAAATGAATTGAATTGAACCAATGTGGAACCAGATTAAATGGGCTCTGAACGGGGCTCTCAATAAAGGCGCGTTGTTTTTGTAGAAGCTGATATAACTGTAGTGAAAAAAATTAATTTCCTCGTCTTTGCGCCTTTCCCCTCCTCTCGTCACTTTTTCCCGCGTTCAACGGCTCCTCCGTTGGTCATACATAGCGCGGATGCGTACGGAGCTTCCTCAGCCCCCGGAGCGAAGCTGCTGAGTGGGCGCGGCCATGGTAGCTGTTTGGCGCCAGAAAGAATCTAACAAATGTCCATTTCCGAACGGAATTACGGAGGAGCATGTGGCGGAAAAGGACGCGCGAGCATGAAAATTCCCCGGAAAGAGCTCGCCAACTTTCACGCTTGATTGTGTGTTAGCTGCTGCGTGTAGAAATCCCTTGTTTGGCTTAGGTGTTCATGAGGAGAGAATGTAGTGATTGAGTGTGTTTATGCATTCCCCTCAGAAGGTGGTTTGAAGCCCCTTTAAGAGTGAAGGTGCTTATGTCCATAGGACGTTATTGTGTGTTGTTTTACTGTTTTCTTTGTGTGTGGGGTTTAACGTCCCAAAGCGACTAAGGCTATGAGAGACGCCGTAGTGAAGGGCTCCGGAAATTTCGACCACCTGGGGTTCTTTAACGTGCACTGACATCGCACAGTACACGGGCCTCTAGAATTTCTCCTCCAAAGAAATTCTAGCCGCCGCGGCCGGGATCGAACCCGCGTCTTTTGGGTCAGCAGCCGAGCACCATACCCACTGAGCCACCGCGGCGGCTTTTTACTGTTTGCATGTTCTCTAGCATGGCGCACAGTTTTGATACGATCAGAGCCCCACCTGGTTGCGGGGTGCGTGTATGTGCACCATGTGTATATCTCGTTGAGCTGATCCAAGCCGCGATAATGCAATCATTTGTACTGCTGGCAGCAATAGTGATATGTACCATTTAACTTAGACTAAACTTCATTGTGCAAATAAAAATTTGTGCCCGTGCATTTCGCCTCCACCGAAACGCAAAGACCCCCGTGTGCTGTGCGATATCAACGCACTCTAAGCAGCCCCTGAGAGTGGAAATGAATACGATGCCCTCAATTACGACTTCTCTCATAGCCCGCGAGCAACTTTGGGACGTTAAACGCGACACACCATTAGCATTACCCCACAACAGTGGCAGAAAGGTGCATGTGTCCGACTTCGCAGAGGTTTCCAGCTGCGTGAAGTTTTTCTTAGGAAGCCTAGCTATTATGAAATACGTTGTGGGTAAAATTTCAGCGGGCTGAACAAATTTTGCGGGCATTTCTGCGTGGCTACTACAGCTTAACTTAGCGCTGTTAACATTCAATAGCGCAAAGCGTTATTCAAAGCTGTTATTCAAAAAAGCGCTGTTATTCATTTTCCGTCTGCGTGTACCAACCAACCCGTATTTTACTAACGCGTTAAGTCCCGTGTCGCAGAAAAAAACCGGCGTCTGTGTAGCACGGTGGTGTGGCCGAGTATTCAAGCCTAACCGACCGCTGCGTGCCGTCTCAACCACATGCCCTCGTGCAGGTAATTCGAACATCCCAGTGCGATCACTCCTGCTTCCTGTATATAGTATATGCTGCTCCGTTAACGCACGCAACCGGCACGGTGAAGGACATAAATTGGTGCTAACATTCGTCGAAAACGTCTTAACGACGTTTATAATGCAAAGTAAAGTGGCTGCGGCGAAAAGTGAGATAGGGAATAAGGTGGGACTCGAACCCATGCCCTTTTGAGTGCGAGACGAGTTTAAGCGGGATAGAGATGTACTGTCTTTGTCAAAAGTATGCAGCCGAAGGGGTCTCCTTTTAAGCCATGCCGCGTGGCTTCTCTTGCATATACAGGGACCGTGATCTCACGAAGGCGAGAGGAACTCAAGTCCTCAACGCTCCCAAGCTTAGCACTGTCAAATATGCTTAACAGCCCCGCTACACGACTTGGAAGCAGACCCCTTGGGCTGTATATTTTTGACAAAGATTGTACCTGACAAATGTGTTGGGGTCTTCGGCTTCCTGTGGGGTCTCAGGGAGATGCACTGATGCGTGCATAGTGAATTGAGAATGTGCTAATTAGTGATTAGGTAATTCAACCGGATTAGTTTGATTTATGAGAATACGTGTACGGTTTGATATGTGTGTACGTGTGATGCATCGATGTGTAAGGTGTGATTGGGGCATCACCAATCGGGGAAAGAGAGAGAGGTATAAACCCGCTGCGAGGGTGCCGAGTGTGCCGCACGTGGTGATGCGATACTAATTTGACATTAGGTATCATCTGCCTGGCGGAAAGTGGCCATCCGTGGCGGGGTACGCCGAGGGGCGCTGCGTTTCCCGTTCGTCTGTGGAGGCGGGCCAATTAGCGGCTGCGATTAGGGGCTACCGATTCGCAGGCCGATAAAGGCTCACCAAGTGGGACGGATTAGGCTAAGCGTTCTACACTTAAAGGCGAAGCTTAAGCGTCTAGCTGCCAACTTTTACGCACAGTATGGCGAATGCAAGGAGAGATGGCGCACCGACCGCGTTTTATAAATACACGGGACTGAGCGCTCTGTGTCCGTACCACCTGCGCGGAGGCATACTGGTGCATCTAATGCTCCTGCCCTGCGTCTGGAACGCCGAGCTCTGTTGCCCCTCCGCTTGCCCTGCACCATTCCTCTCAGAGCAGGCATTATTCGGCTCTCATGGCGTACTGACATTGTTCTGTCATACCTGCGTCAAAACGCAGATGTCGGTCCTGTAGGTAACTATTGTCTGCTTTATATCTGGCTGCTTCCGACAATATACGGCTGGCATCAAAATCGTGCCAACAGCTTAAATTTGAGCGCTCAGCCGCTTCTGTTGATCGCACGAAAAAGAAGCGGACGATATTAGCGAGTGTGGGCAATTGCGGCGAGCCCTGCAAATTTCCTTCTCCGCCGTGCACAGCGCTTGCGACATCGCCGGCTTAGCGCGCCGTGGCATCCCGGCGGCCACTGCGCGGAGGAGTCCTGCAGAGCCAGACATCTCGCGCGCCCCTTAAAGCAAAGCGGTTTATTAGTACCGCTGTCAGCCGCGCGCATTCGTTTTCCCCGGAGCTCGCTCATTACGGGAGGAGGCGCGAAGCCTCATAAAACGCCTCGGCGGAATAGATGGCCCTTCGCATGAATGAAGGCGCGCGCCAGATAAGTCGTCCGGCGGCGAGGGAGCGCGCTACCCAGGGAAAACAAGCTCGACGGGGGTGTTTAAACAAGCAATTTTCTCCGCCGCGAAGACTGCGGACCGCACCTCAGCCATGCGCGCGCTCTGCCCGGGCTCGGCGGGGGTTAGTGTGCGTGGGGAGCGCGGGCGCGCCCCCTGTTAAACGTTTTCGCTGCCCCGCCGCTTCTGCCGAGAAGCGGCAAGACAGAAGAAAAAAAAAAACCCGCAACGGAGAAGCGCTGCGCCACGGGGAGAGAATACAGCGAAAGAAGCCACAGAGACGATCTAGAGCAAAGCGCTGCCCAGAGAAAAACGAAAAGAAAGCGCTCCCAAAAAGGGCAAGATTTATGGCCTACCGCGAGGGGGCAATTTTCTTGCTTTTTTTTTTTCGCGACCGGTCGCGCGCGCAGGAGGCGCTGGAGGTTGCGGAGGCGGTAGAAGATACCCCTCCTCCTCTAGCAGCGAAGAAGAAATCCGGGAGGACAGCCTGCTTTTTCTCCGAGACACTCTCGCTGACCCCCTGGCCGCTTCGCGCATTCGCCACGTCGCTAATTTCGTGCAGCGCGGAGTGGAAAGGCGCGCTCACCCTGGCGCGCAGCCGTTCGCAAACTGGCGGGCTTTCCTTTCGCTGCAGGCGCGATGCCGTGAAAGGGCCGATTCCTGGCGTAGTCCGAGCGGCGGCGGTGTTAGTGCACAGTGGCTGACTACGCCGCCTCGCGCGCAAAACTGCCGACAGCAAGATGCAATGGGGCACACAACTTTAGCCCTCCCGTCTGCCGCGAGTGTGGGAATGTAGCGAAGCTGACCGGCTCTGTCTACTTAGGAGGCGAGCTTTGCTTTCTGGCGCCTGGCGTGCGTTGTTTTAGATTAAGTTTCGCCCGGTCGCAATCACTTAGGTTTTCCGAGGCAGCTCGTGGCCTCGCTTGTATATACGCTCCTCTCTATGTTGTTCTTCCTTCCGTCTCTGGAAAAGCGTGGGGCATAAATGCAGTGTTTGTACTCGTACCACGGCTGTGAAAAGCGCCAATCTCTCCTTCAGTTACGCTCATAGCAGGCGGCGGACGCATTAATGGCATATTAATCTCAGTGACAACGGATGACCGGAACATACGGGTGCGGGGGAAGTGTCCCTACGACATTTGCTTCACGCGTGGACTTGCCCAAAGCAGCCCCGCTAGGGGAGATGGGCGGATGGAGAGTTTTAGCTGAGCGTTTTTACGGCCAGCGGAGCGGAGCGGACGAGCGGATACACCAGCGGAGCGTCGAGCGAGAAAAGACTTTTAGCTCGGCGGGTCCGGAACCCGCCCGAGCGGAAAAGATCGGCGCGCTCTGTTGCGCCATCTCGTGGTCAGAATTGGAGCTAGCGTAATATGAATACGCGTCGCGCTTGTTTTTATTGTGCTATAACAGCGGAATGAATGTAATTTTCTTTTGTTTTCTCTATATTAGTTTAAAATAGGGGTGTTTTGGATGCAGTAGAGGAATATTTGTGTTAGAAAAATGTTTGCGACTGCGACGCTACGAAAATGAAGCCAAGTGCTAACCGCCAGGTCAGTTCTTTCGCGCGCTTTTTTAGTTGCTTCTGCTCTGCTTATATCCGTTTCCAAGATGCCGAAAAGCATATTGCAAGATCCGCTACTCCTGTCGAGACTTAAATGGTCCGAGATAGAAGATTTGTTGTGCCTGGAAGTGTTTGGACAGACGCGCCGTGACCCACTTTCCGTACGTGGACTTCTCAACATTGACGCGATGGACAGTGGTGTTTTCAGGACCTATTTTCGTTTTGAAAAGGATGATGTGCGGCGACTAAGGGTGGCCTTGCGCATCCCCGAACACGTGGTAACCCCGCAGAGGGTTTCAGTACCTGGCGACGAGGCTCTGTGCATAACGCTTAGACGGCTGGCTTATCCAAACCGGTTAATGGATCTCGAGGACCTTTTCGGGCGGCACAGTTCGACGATGTCCTCCTTGGCAAATCAAGTCCTCCGGCACATCGACGAATGTTTCTTTCACTTGCTGGATGACGTAAATAATCACAGCTGGCTCAACATCGACACACTGGAGAAATTCTCGCAGGTAAGTGGCTAATACATCATAATTAGGTTTGAAACCTACTCAGGCTAGGAAAAACGGCCGCCTTGGCCGAGATTTGATCCCGATCCTCAGGCACACTAGTCGAGCGCCCTAACCACTGCGCCAGCACGGCGGGGCTGTACATCATAACTAGGATCACAGATCAATTTGTAGAAATTTTGAACCCACTTGTTTGTTCTTTCAGGCCATTCATTCCAAAGGAGCCCCTCTGACGAACTGCTGGGCTTTCATCGATGGCACAGCACGGGCAATTTGCCGACCCTCAAGGGACCAAAAACTTTATTTCAGCGGCCACAAACGATTCCATGCCCTGAAGTATCAAGCCATAATGTGCCCCAATGGAATCATTTGCCAATTGGATGGGTCATATCCCGGCAGTAAACATGATGCTGGTGAGTGAATAACCAACTTCAGCAAAAACAAATGAGCCCAGCTGTCCTAACCAAGTGCTGCTGACTCATATAATACTTTTTTTTTTGCTCTTTCAGGTAACTTTGGGATCAGCAAAGTGTACTCTAAACTGGAAAAGCTTGTTCAAGGGCATGATTACTGCATTTATGGAGACCCTGCCTACCCACTGCGGCCCCTTCTGCTCAAGCCCTATGGCGGTGCATCCTTGACTCCGGAGCAGTGCGAATTTAATAAGGCTATGAGTAGTGTGAGGCAGGCCGTGGAGTGGGGTTTCGGTAAAATTGCAGGGCTGTTTGCTTTTGTAGACTTTAAGAAGAACCAAAAGATGTACCTCCAGAACTTGCCCCGAATCTACAAAGCGAGTGCTCTTCTTGCAAACTGCCATACCTGTTTATACAGTGCCCAGGTATCGCAATATTTCGGACTTGATCCACCAGATCTTGAAGCTTACCTCACTCCTCTGTAGTTCTAGCAAACCAGACATATTCCGAAATCTGAGCTTTTGCAAAACCTTATCCTAAAATACAGTCTAAACGCAAACACTTAGCACAGGAGTCACGTATTTTTATTCAAAAAGTGAAAAATTGCTTGGCTTTGCGCGTTGATCATTTTCTGAAGGCTTTCAAGTAGTTTTTCATGCTCTCTTTCATGGCGAGAGACTTCAAGCTGGTGTTTTTTTTCTTCTAAATCCAGCTTCCGCTCCTCAAGAGCGAGTCGCCGTGCCTCATTTTCCACTTTTGCATTTTCAATTTTCATCTTTTCTTTCTCAATTTCCATCTCCTTCAGGCGTATTTCATATTCGCGCGTCTCACGCATGGTCAGCAGCTGGAGGCCCATATGTTGCAGTCCTCTGCCTCCTGCAAAGACAGGCACAGAAGGCTTTTTTTAAATTTAATTCATACCTCTGCGACAACCTTTGTGAAACTGGACTTTACTGCTTCTTTTAACTTTCTATCTCCTGAATTCCATTCCCCCTTTCTCAGCTTATGCCTTGTGAAAAACTTCTCGAATAAAAAAATAATTCATGTAAGAGCATCTACTAAAGCACAAAAGTCAGCATTGCATTTTTCCACAAAACATAATGAATTGGCATTCCACAACTGAAGCTGACTGATTTTTATGAAATCAGTGTTGAAGTACTAATTTGCACACAAATGGAAAAAAGAAACCATAGCAAGAAGAGTAGAACATTTAGAAATCTCTTTTTTTTCTTTTTTCATTATGACTTTTCAACTATGACTGGATGTTGTTATGCTGTAATTGCCTTGCAATCATGTTCCGAATGTGTATAGCTCTTTTAATGTGTATCTGCAAGTGTTGACATGTCGCTATGCAACATCTAATTCTCTGTTGTTAGCCAATATATAAGCCATGGGCCAAACTTTCTCTTATCTTGTTTTATAAAAAAATTGTGTAAGGGGTTGCAGCTTTTCTTAGGTGTTCTGTCATCACCTTTACCCCAGTCACCTCTTTGTCTGTGTCTGAAAATATGAGAAAAGAAAGAAAGAACAGAGTTTCTCTTGAAATGTCTCTTCAGTGCTAAATGCATAAACACTAAAGGCGGCTTTAAAGCTTGTGTTTTTAGCTCTGTGCACGTCATTCTATCTTGCAGAGTTCAGAAAAAATGTCTCTGGGTGTGTGAGCAAACTATATGGTTGCTTCCTTACTATCCACCAAGACAAGACTACATTTGTGCCGAGGAAAAAGAAACTAATGCCAGTAATCTGTGGTACTGGAATTATTGTAGTTGTTGAACAATGTGCAGGCAATGTGTATAAATTTCCTTGTTAGCTATCCAGAGGTTTTTGACACTGACTACGCATGTGAATGCATAAACATTTCTTGAAATCTCGCCTGTAGTAATGAGAGGCAGGAGTTGTCGCCTAGCTGCAGGCTGGCGCTCTCCTCCTTGGTCCGTTCCATTTGTGGGCTGGGGCTGCGTTCGCCCGGCGGGGATGTGTTGCTGCTCTGGACTAACATTTGCAGAGTGCTGGTTATGCACTTGTCCCTGCACATGTTGCTCATAGCGGTCGCCACCACCACCAGCAGCTGCAGCAGCCGAGGTCTCTGGAGGATCCGGCTCGTACATATTGAGGAGCAGCTGAGCAGCCGGGGATTGTGGTTCTAACGTGTAAAGAAAGGTAGACACAAAAATGTAGCAGCCTTCCTAGGAGCCGCTTTTCATTCGCACAGATAAGTAATGTATATCGTCTGTTAATTCTTACAAACCTCAGTATTTGCATAATTAGTTGAGCCCACATTAAAATAAGCGTTATTATGGTTGCCAATCGTCGCCCTTCGCTCTGCGAACTCCTGACGCTGTGGTTTACTTTCAGTTATTAAGCATGCTAAGTTCCCTCTAAAGGAACCCACGGAACTAAATTACTTATCGGGCTTAAGTCCTTAGGAGTCACCATACAAATCATGCGGTAACCGAAACCCGAAACGAGGCGCAGCGCCTTTTCTTAGGCGGTGGGCTTGCTTTGTTATAAAGTAAGCGAAGCCACTTTCCACAGCCACAGTACGGCAGCCCGCAATCGTGTTTCACGCTTTATAACATGTGAGTACGGCTTTTCATTCCTGCTGCTGCTTCATCGAGAAATGTATTTTTTTTTTATCATTCATCCGAGGCCGGCCGCGCGGCACTGACGATGATCGACTCGGTTTTGAAAGACTGCATAAGCTTTCTCTCATTTCGCGTCAATTGCCTTTTTCTGTTTGTGCTGTTTTATTTACGAGCCATTCTAGACAGCACGCAAACTGAAAAAATCAACGCAGTTTGATTTGCCAATTTTTGCGCGGGTTATTTTTGGAGGCTCGCAGCCAAAGCAAAAAAACAGTAAGGACATCCACAGTAATGATGAGTGAAGTGAGCCCTAAAGACTTTCAGTATGAAAAGCTCAGGCACTCGACTGCTCTGACGAATCGAACGTATTTACAGTGCATAGAATACCCGCAACAATTACCACTCATAAGCGTTTTTATATTTCAGCAGAGAAAATCAAAACCTAGAACATGCAAGGTTAGACACACACATGGTAAGACTTACCATGCGTTGATTCAATTTCGCAACTTCGGTCGGCAGCCACGCTAGGATTACTGCTGCAGCCAGTCGTTTCCTGCACCAAAGTCGCACCTTCCCGTGGACCCGTTAGGGACACGGAAACTGAACACTCAGCTGTTGCGGGCCGTTTTCTGTTCATAATGCCCCCACTTCTTGGGGCTATCCTCGGCTCATAATTGATTGTCCGAACGTAGTCGGAGAGGTCATGGAGTATCTGCTCTTTCTCCGCGTATTGATCTTCAGTACCAGACCTGAATAATGTGAAAACAGCATGCACGTTAATTAACGACTGCCTATCAGTGTGCCCGGCATTTAGTTGTGCAGAAATAAAACTCACTTTTTCAGGTTCTTGGCGTCCTGCTGTCGCCAGTATCCGATTAGTAAATCCACGCGGTCTTTTGCTCCACGCAGAGTAAGTTCGCGGCCCACCGCGTGCTTCACGATGCGCACAACTTCGATCCACTTATGGTCATCTCCAAACGGCCTGGTCGCTGCCACCTCCCGCAAAAGACACAAGTCTTCCTCAGTTGTGAAACATCTCCGCGCTTTCTTAGCTTGTAAACGGGCCTGAGCTGTGGTCGCCGTCGACAACGCAGCAGCGCCGGTGCTTGTGTTGACGGCTGCCATCTTGATTACCCATACACGCCCGCGCGCTCTTACGCACGCTCGCGCGCTGCCCATCGCTCCGCTGGAGAGGGCTTCCCAGCGGGCGTAAGCTTCGCTCCGTAAAAACGCTGGCCGGCCCAGCGATGTGCGCATGCGCAGTGGCGTCCGCGCTCGTCCGCTCCGCTCCGCTGGCCGTAAAAACGCTCAGCTAAAACTCTCTCCTGCTCTGCGCACTTTCGTTGGGTTTTCGTACACCATGCAGATGGAAAGCATTTAGGAGGGGCGGTTATGTCACGTTTATTTATTTATGTATTTATTTTGAAGCCAGGCGGCGCGAGCAGCCGTTCCCTAGTTTGCCGCCGCCTGAGAGCGCTTGCGCATGCTCCGCAGAAATTAAGCCGACTAGCCAAATACTCCCACTAGTCCTTAGGATACACCTCACTTCCGGCATATTTTTTGTCATGCAGCTCGGATGACGATGGCACCTCCTAGCCTTTCATTTCCCCATGGCGGAGACCCTTTTTTTTTTGCTGTTGTGGCATATGTTAAAATTGCTCACGCTGCTGGTCAGCCAAGGTAACTGCAGCGCTGGGCCAATTGATGCGGAAAGAACAGATTACATATTTTGCATATCTTTATTTACACATCGTTCCTGTTACTTTAGTCGAAAAGAAAGAATTATTTTTCAAAATGCACTATATATATATATATATATATATATATATATGCTGATGAACACTCTCAAGATTAGGTTACTTGTAAACATAAATACCCCCGAAAGCAGAAGAATTGACAGCCGTCGCCGTAGCTCAGAGGTAGAGCACCGGACGCGTAATTCGGAGGTCGTGGGTTCGGATCCCACCGGCGGCATGTGGTTGTTTTTTCTTCTGCTTTTCTAATCAATTATCTTTAAGCAATAACATATTCTGTAATATTCTAAATTGATCAACACCACAAACTAAATAAATAAATTATAAAAAAAAATATCCCCTGTGCCCCTTGGTTTCTGTGGCTGTTGGCTTCTGTCATATATATATATAATCGTAGACGCAGCACTGATTTCATGTTTAGCTCTCAGCTCGCATTTCCTGTGAGTCATTCCGTGCTTAGTGGTTCGCACAATGCATTCCATGCGTACTCAGCTCACACAATACGTGAATTATCATTTTGTGCACACTAAGGCTCCGCTATTTAATGCATGCACGGTCTACCTTAAAAGCGTAGATAACTGCAAAAAAAAAAGGTTCAGTATTTATGCAAACATATGAAAACAAACCACAGTCACGTAAGGCCTTCAGTGTCGAAGCTAATACATGCAACACCAATAAATTCATTTAGCGAACAGTTGTATAATCGGTTTCCACGATGCGGTGACTCTTCTACGAACCAAACAACAGTGACTACATCATCGTTCATGGTCCACGGCGCCGAAATGAGTGGCGAAGCCCGAGAAAGCGTACACAACAGTCGAGCACAAAACCAAACGCTGCACCGACATCGCAGGCATATGGAGGAACATGAGGTCAGAGTGACCGACGCCGCAAAGCGTAGAGAGAGAACGCCACTGACGGAGCTTACGAAACAAGCAAAGGCGAGCGGCGGTTGTAACCGCCGAAAATTCAAAAGCGATGGAGAGAGGGAGAGAGACCTTTCCTCCTTTCGGAAACATCTCGCTCTTTATCCGTCCCCCAAATGTAAAGACCCTCCCGCTCGTATTCGGCTTGCCGGCTGAGGCTGCATGCTTCTGCTGCTGCTGCCGTTCAGCGCGCGCGTGCAGACTCCATCGTTCAGGCCGGAACATTTGGAAGATGCGAAAGCGCGCGCAATCGCACAGATAGGCGACAATCAGCAGGCCAAACGTAACGTAACCTAATGAGCAGTTTCACTGCGCTGTTCCACTCGGCAAAAGCGCTCGTTATGAATGCCGAATGCCGGGCGGGCAGTAGGCTGGTGGGGTGTGTACCGGCAAAATTCTTGTGAACAGCGAGGGTAGGCGGGACAAAGAAGAGCTCTCTAAACCCCCCGCCCTACAACCGGTGCACGGGAATAAATGTCGCGCTTGCTCCCAACCCCGATTCCATGAGTTCGCCCACGCTGAAAAACAAGAAAACTTTTTTACGCTATTCTCCAGGCCTACCTACCATGACAGCACCATGCAGATTGAATTTTCGAGAGCCCCGACTCCACAGTCCACCTCGGCATGACTTAAAGGGACCCTGAAATGATTTTGATGGTCGTATTCTAATGCAACAGATCTCTACAGGTGGTCGCTCTAAGTACTACAATCACATTTAAAAGCGCTGCATGGGCTGTTCAATTTACAAATAATGTTTTGTTAAAATGGGGTGTTCCCAACCAATTACGGCAACACCGCTTCCCCGATGATGTGACTCTGCGCTTGTCAAGCTGAGTACCGACCTGTTTCCTTTCTAGCAAGAGGGGGCGAGAAGGGGCAACATTATATCTCGGGTGTTAATGAAGCTGGCTTAGAAATGTTTTTGCGGTGCGCTGAGGAGTGATGGAACACCCATCGCTCGTGCGCTTATCCTAACCTCCGTAAATACCATTTCAGGGCCCCCTTTATTTACAGTGCCTTGCAGGGGTGCAGGCAGGTTTACCGTTACAAAGCAATGGAAGATCTCAGTGGGCTTTACCGATGTCGTTTCGAAATATTGCTGGGCCTACTCCACCAAACCGATCCAGGCTTTGCAGGCCTGTACATGACAATGTAATATTGTAAACTGGCTACATAGAATGTTATTGCTATTGTTATTATTTTAGTGGCAAATGATACAGGGCACATGAGATTCAACGGTGTATTTTCTTTCATGGAGTGTATTTCCTTTTCAATTTGTGCTAGCTATGGCATCGAGACTACCAGAACCGAGGCCCTTATTAAGCAGTTAAGCAGACAGGGAAAGGGAAATGAGGGGCTCGTTATGACACACACAAGAAGGAAACCAAAAGCCACTGAAACCCAGGTGCATAGAGGAATGTTTCTGGCCTTCGGTTCGGATCCCTTGACCGAAGTTAGGAATTGTCCAAGTTAGATGTCGAGTGGTAGCGCTGTTAGCATAGAAGCCCAAACGTTGAGAACATGGCGACTCACGGTGCGGAGCCGCTGCAGTCTGCGAAGGGTAAGGCGAGCTAAGCAATGACGTCATAACTAAAAAGAAAAGAAACAAAATTTTCACGCCATAAAATGTGTTTTTTGGCGGTAAAAATAAATTTTCGAGCGTCTAGGGATCCCTTGTGACACGCGAGACAAGGGCGAAGAAGAGCAGTCTTGTGTTATTTCAGTTTTTTTTATACAGCCATCTACCAACTCCGCCCTACATTACATGGTCCCACCGGCCCACATATCGCACCGCACTCGCCCTCAATTCCACGTCTGCCGTCCTCGTGCACACATCGTCACCTGAGCAGCTTCGTTTTTCTCTTGTACCGCCGCGGACATGAATGGTCTTCCCGACGACATTGTAACAACAGCCTGTCTCGCGAACTTCGCGTGCCGAGGCAACAGCTATTTATCATCATCATAACACATGACTGCAGAGTGTGGCACGTAACACGTTGTATCCACCCTTTATGTAATGCCCTTGACAGGCGGTCTTTAAGGAAGTAAAAATGGAATGAAATGAAACCAGAAAACAAGGGGAGGTACAGGAAAATGAGCAAATGCAAATAATGACCGTGTAGCCGCAGGAAACGTACAAGCAACCATATGCGCGAGGAGACTACCGAGGAAGATTTCAAGAAAACAGGTGACCACATTACACACGGCTCTGTGCGTAACACACAAATAGATATAGCACCTGAGTGCCCGAGATTTTATAAAGGACCATGACATGTGACCCCTAACACTCTCTTCTTTCATCTATAAAGCAATATAAAAATGCAGCAACCCATCAACATAACATCTGAAAAACTCAATATGCGGCATGTACTTGTTGTAATGTTCAGTGCTCAGCAACGCAGGTGCAGAGTAAACTTTGCAAGCAGCATTCCCTTCTGGTTTGAAGGAGGTAGAGTGATAAATTTCTCCACTATTCAAGCGTTCCTCAATATTTAGAGTGATATAAAGCATATATATTGGTCAAATAACTGCCAAGTGCACCTTCATCGTAGCGTCTCTTCGCCACAATCAAATCTCATGCAATATTTCACCGAGCAGCGTCAATACAAAGCACAATCAGTGAGTCCCACTGCACGCGCCAGGAAATTTAAAAGAATTCGTTTTGGAGCATGCGCTTTCGTATAAACTACGAAGCGATCACCCGGAAGTCGCGTCTGATACTTCTCACAAAATTGTTATGAGATACCTTTCTGGTTGGTATAGGCACTGAGTGGCAACGGCATACCACAGAACCAAAGCGACTGTAAGACCCCACCGCTGTAACGTGATGCCACCGGAGCAGTTCTCACATCGACACTTACCTGCGTAGCATCAGTTCTTCGCGCGGTACGCTCTTCGTCTAGAGCCACGCCGTTTTTGTGAAGGCAGCGGCATCAAAACCGTACCACTGGCGCTGTGGCTGGTATGGCAAAAAACAAGCGCGCCCACGTAGCCGACGAGAACGCAGCAAGAGGACAAAAAGTAACCAAGCGCCTCAAATTAACGCTGGTAAAAGGCGAGCAGCCGCAAGACACGAAGTCGCGAGATGACGCGATACGTCGACCAAGACCGGCAGTAGCCGGGAGCTAGCGGCAAGCAAGCAGCCGAACAGTCAAGGTGAATACCATAACAGCCACTGCTTGCTGCTGTGAAAAAAAGCAAACAAATTTTTATCAATTAGAAAGCGTTGCACTTTCCCACCAAATGTACACTACATAACATTTTTAAGCGATAACGCCAGTGCTGTCGTAAAAGGTGAAAACACCAAAAATATATAAACAATTATTTTTCCCTCATTTGTATCGTCTTCGCCGACAATTTTGGCTCTTCAGTTACGCTCCCCAGTTGATGTCACTATAACACTGGCAATTGGTTGTAGATAGCTATCGAGCCCCGCCTTCGCGACCTGTGTCAACTGACCTTGAATTTCCGAAGATTATTTAGGATTTCAAGCGTGAGATCAGGGCTAAACGTTGTAGCCTCATGGAAAGCGTGTAGTTTTTTAGTGGTACCGGTGATAAATTTCGTGCTATCGGATCGGAGGTCAAAGAGCTTCATAAAAAAAAATAAACGATTTAATGACGCGCAACGAAAGTTTGACGACTGGAAGCAACAAGCTAAAGGTAATAATCAAAGAAATGGAGTAGTACAGTCGAATACATATACAGGAGATAAAGGGTGTCACATCACAGGAGAAGCCTTTCGATATGGTAAAAAGATTGCTGATGTTATCAAAGAACCTCTTACCGCCTCTGATATTGACACGTGCCATAGTCACCACCATCATCATCAGCAGCAGCCTGACTACGCCCACAGCATGGCAAAGGCCTCTTCCATGTCTCTCCAATTAACCCTGTCCTTTCCCAGCTGCGGCCACCGTATCCCCTCAAACTTCTTAATCTCATCCGCCCACCTAACTTTCTGCCGTCCCCTGCTACGTTTGCTTTCTCTTGGAATCAATTCGGTTACCCTTAAGGACCAGCGGTTATCTTGCCTTCGCATTACATGCCCTGCACAAGTCCACTTCTTCCTCTTGATTTAGACTAGGATGTCATTAACCCGCGTTTGTTCCCTCACCCACTCTGCCCGCTTCCGATCTCTTAACGTTACACCTATCGTTTTTATTTCTACAGCTCGCTGCGCTCCCGTTAACTTAAGGTGAACCACTTTCGTTCGCTCCCATGTTTCTGCCCCATAGGTGAGTACCGGTAAGACACAGCTGTTGTAGACTTTTCTCTTGAGGGATATTGACAAACTGCCATTCATTTTCTGAGAGAACCTGCCATATACGCTCCACCTATTCTTATTTTATCGAGCTCGGCTGCTAACCCGAAAGAGGCGTGTTCGATCACGGCCGCGGGGGTCGAATTTCGCTGGAGGCGAAATTCTAGAGGCCCGTCTATTGTGCGATGTCAATGCATGTTAAAGAACCTCAGGTTGTTTAAATTACCGGAGCCCTAGAGTACGGCATCATAGCCTGAGCCGCATCGGGACGTTATGCGCGACAAAACCAAGACTATTCTTACTCTTCCAGCTATTTCCCTCTCACGATCCGGATCAGGGGTCACTACCTTCCCTAAGTGGATGTATTCCCTTACAACTTCTAGTACCTCGCTAGCAGTTGTGAACTGCTGTTCCCTTGCAAGACTTCCCTTGGGAGTTCTATTCTGTCCGTAGGGTTAGACACTTTCATGTTTTGCCGTTTCTTAATGATATCTTTCGGTCTGTAATTGTTCAACTCCTTCACGTCTCCTTTGTTATGAATTAAGACAATGTGAGTGTTCTTTCAAGTTTCTGGTACCCTCGAGGCCATAAGGCATTGCATGTACAGGGTGACTAGTTTTTCTAGCACAATTTCCCCTCCGTTATACAAAAGAACTGCTGTTACCTGACCCTCGCCAGCTGCTTCCCGCCTTTGCATTGCTCCTAAGGCTTTATTTACTTCTATTTCGGTACTGCCGACATTCCCCATTGCATGCCTCTCTCAGTCACGTTCTGATGACATTCGCTAATGTATAGATTTGTGCAAAAGTCTTCGGCTACTTTAACTATTTTATCCGTATTGCTAATGACATTGCCCTCTTTGCCTCTTAGCGCATGCATCTCGTTTTTCCCTATAAATAGTTTCCTCTTCATTGCATTTAGGCTACCCCAGTTATACAGAGCATTCTCGATTTTCTCCCCATTGAACTTCCTTATGTCGGCTACCTTGCGCTTATTTATTGGCTTTGATAGTCCTGCCAGTTCTCTTCTGTCCGTAGGGTGAGAGGGTTTCATGCTTTGGCATTTCTTAACCAGATTTTTCGTCTACTGAGATAGCGTGCCGGTATCCTGTCGAACCTTCCTACCTCCTACTTCTATTGCGCACTCCATAATTATAGCCGTGAGATTATTGTTCTTTCTTTGAACATTGAGATCGTCTTGTTGAGTTAGAGCCCAATATCTGTTCTGCGGCGATATCCTGAATTCCTGCACATTCCTTCTTACCGCTAACTCTTTAATGGGCTTCCGTTTCGCTAATTTCTTGCGTTCCCTTCTCAGGTCTAAGCCAATACGAGACGTTACCATTCTGTGGTCGCTACAGTGGACATTTTCGAGGACCTTCACATCCTCTACGATGCCATGGTGAGCGCACAGTATGAAGTATGTTTTATTTTTAGTCTCACCATTTGGGCTCTTCCGCGACCACTTCCTGTTCTTTCGTTTCCGGAAGAAGGTATTCATTACCCGCAAATTATTGCTCTCGGCGAACTGTACTAATAACTCCCCCCCTGCTATTCCTGGAGCCTATGCCATAGTCGCCTATCGCATAGGCTCCAGGCATAGGCTTAATCGTCGGTGCCAATTTACCCAATGCACGCCGGCGGCCTATGCTCCAGTGCCGTATTTCTGCCACGACGTCGTCCATACCAACGCATGCAGCGCACATCTCTCTGTCATTGCCGCCACGTAGCTCAAAGCGCGAATATTAGTTTGATAGTAGTATTTTTTGATCAAGAAGGTGATGTGCAATTCACGGCGCGAGAGTGGGTTGCAGTTTAACACGAGGCGTGTTCGGCTACGGCGATGCCTATGCATTTAATACTGTACCGCAGCGCATGTCTTTTTGAAAGTGTAGCTGCTTACTGAAATGTGACCGGCACGTTGTGCTAATGGGTCACTTTAATTGTGTGTGCGACCCAGTTGATCGTTCCGGTCCTGATACACCCAGGGATAGAAGCGGTGAAGTTTTGTCATTTGTTACAGAAGATGCAGGCCTCTAGCCCTCATTGATACCGAGGCTTCATGTCCTGGTTCCCGCTTATTCGCACGCATTCAGGGCCATTCTCACGCTCGCCTAGATCCAATTTATGCATCTTTAACACTTGTTTCCCGAAGATTGATCTGTGACACTGTTCCAGTTACATTCTCTGATCAATGTATGGTGGTTGCTCGTTTCGGAGGCAGTGATTGTTCAAAATTTAGGCCGAAATGGGCGCTTTGGAAGCTGAACTCGACCGTAATTAATGATGAAGAATTTGTCATTCGTGTCCGCTCGCAACTGGAATCCTGTTTCTCGAGCAAGATGCCGTTGTTCGCCGCTTGGGAAATGTTTAAGCAGGACGTATGTGCTAGAGCTATAGAAATTGGTTCCGTGAGGTCGTTTTACAGTAAACATCAGGAGCAGACACTCAGGAAAAATTTGTACAGCCTGTATAAATTGCGATGCGAGGCACCTGGCTTACATACGGATGAATTTGCTAGTCCCAAAAGTGAGTTACAAAGCTTTGGTGCAGAACATTACAGGGGTGCCCGTGTTCGATCTCGTACCACGCGCGATTTGCAATATGAGCATCCGACACGACAAGCTTTGCTTGATGAGCGCCGTCATGCGACTGCAAAGTTTATTTCGGGGATGATGTCCAATGGCAAACTAATGACCAGTACATTTTGGTCTCTTCGCGCCGCCGCGGGTTCAAATCCCAGTGGTGGATGTTTATTTGACCTATTTTTACTTATTTCTTTGACTTGACAAAAATCCACAAACATCGCAAGGTCTCGCTTGGGGTTTCCCCATCGGAATAATACTTTCGCACTTAAAGACGAACTTCTCAGACAAGAAGTCTGCAAGAAATGTAGACGACAGACTCGTGAAGAACTATGTGTAAAAAATTAGGCTTGCGGGAGCCACTGGTTCTCCGCAATCGATTCCCCGCATTGGGAGTAGCGATTATCAATAGCAATGAAACAAGAAGAGAACAATAGAAGAGTCGGAATTTCAATAGAATCAAAACAGATTGATGAGTCTCAGAAGGGACTCTTAATTGGAATCGAAACCGAATTGGAACAGAGTGGCGAGTTGAAAAAGAATGCTGTCGCATTAATCCAATTGATCGCCCCTAATTTCTTTTCCAGCCGCCTTTAGTTGGAATGCGCGCTCAATTCGTCTATTTTTTTTTTTCGCAAACGTCGGCTGGCTCGTCCTCGTCGCTTTCGGTGCCCGACGACGGATCCTCGCTGGCTGTTGTTTGTATCGTAAAACGGTTCTGTTTATCCGCAATCGCTACCCCTTTGCGAAAGCGCTGTCTTTGGGTGGCACGCTTTTGATCGGAGATGGGCATGAGTACATTCGGCGCAACTTGCGTGGCTCCATTGTATTTAGGTGGCTTCCTGTCCAGAAACAATGTGTCGCCCGCTTGCTACTCTTAGTTCCACTTTGTTTTCGATCGCCTTCTCCCGTCTCGTATTTAGTCAGTACGCAACTCGGAGTCAATAGGCCGCAAGTGCAGTCCGCCTTACAGTAATAGTTCTTGTTTAGTTGTTTTCCTTTAGGCGCCGAGTCCGCATCCACGTCCACGCGTGTTCAGGAATAGGCTGCTCCTCGGACGGGAAACTTAAGGAAAGGCCAGGGATGGGATGAATTTTGAGACACAGACTCACCCTCGACCTCAAATATTTTCCTGCACCAACAGTTCCTCACCCTGACTTCACCGAGTGAAGCCCTCATGAGGTGAGGACGCCCTCATGAGGTTGCCCATGCCTGGTCATAGCATTCTCACAAAAAAGTCAGATGAGTTCAGTATTGTTGTTCTGCTTGTGAGGTGAGATAAGCGGCATGAATTTCTTGCCAAGGCCGGGAAGCATAGGATTACGAAGGAAACGCTTGGTTTCTCGAAGGTCGGACCTGCGTATGTGAACGAGCACCTCACGCCGGCTAACAAACACAGTTGCTGGGACCAGTAATTGTGTGCCAGAAGGAAGCGGCTTGGAGTATTTGTTTGGATCAACAGAGGGGAGATCTTGGCGTGGAAAGATGAAACAGGTGACGTCATCGGGACAGCTGAATGGGCCGAATTTAAAAAAAAAATGTCCCTATATAGTTCTCGCCTGCAAATACCGCTGAAGGCTTGCGAAGTTTTCATGGATTACCATTATCGGTGTCTTCTTTTTTTTACGATTCATCCGCATTCAGAAACAAAGTCCATTCGCAAAAAAAGAACGTTTTTTTGCACTGCATTTACATTTCCGTAGCATGACTAGTAAGGATGGCAACCTTAACATGATGCATCATTCTTTGGGCGTGCGATTCAATGTCATCTTGCTCACTGAAACTTAGTTAGAACCACATGAAGATCATACCTGTACGAAAATTGATCAATATAATGGCCTAATTAATACTTCAACATGGAAGAGGTGGAGGCGTATTGGCTGCAAAAGCGCAACCGGAAGAAAGACAGAAATAGCAAGGTAATAGCACGGACGAGCGCTGACTCGCAACTACACTTTTTTTATTCAGAAAGCCGCATTTTTAGAGCTAAAAATCTAAAGACCCGACAACTCTCGGGCATATGCTCATAGTACAACATAAAAAACAGCACATCACCAGTCCATGGCACCACCCTTAAAGCAAAAGATCCTACAAACACGAAAAAAATACACGCCACGTAATGTAATGTCAAGGAAAGCAACTTCTTTAGTTACTATAGCAGTAAGGATGGTTGACCAACTCACCATTCTTTCTAACTCACTTTCTGGCTAATTCACATCCATGTTGTCTGATTTCTATGATGAAATAAAATTCTACTGTAGATGACTAATGGTATGCGCACTTTCTTGTTTTAGTTCGAAAGCACAACTTAACGCAGTCCAACCGCTAACCAAGAATCTTGCGTGAAGCCTTGGAGTAACTACACAATTACACAAACAAATTTAAATCGAATATATGCACTACAAAAAAAAAAGCTATTCCCCATATAGCTGGAAAAGTCTACTGCACTCATACCGCGCCGATTTTAAGAATTTTAAAATAATGTCAGTACACTATCTCTAATCGTATAACTTAGCAGTTCGCTACAAATAGCACATGACTACCTCTGAGAGAACAATGCTTTCGATCGCCAATTTAACAACAATGCCGCCGTGGTGGCTCAGCGGTTATGGTGCTCGGCTGCTGACCCAAAAGACGCGGGTTCGATCCCGGCCGCGGCGGCTGGAATTTCTTTGGAGGAGAAATTCTAGAGGCCCGTGTACTGTGCGATGTCAGTGCACGTTAAAGAACCCCAGGTGGTCGAAATTTCAGGAGCCCTCCACTACGGCGTCTCTCATAGCCTTAGTCGCTTTGGGACGTTAAACTCTATAAACTAAACTAATTTAACAACACTTACACGAACATACCCTTCGCGTTCTGCTCATAACTGGACGGTACCTTTCGTAGGAACGACATTCGGCCAGAAAATGCTCGCCCATACTCTGCCCACTCTGTTAAACTATTTTCGCCAAAATAAAGTCAATATTTAAAGTGATAATAAGAAATTAATACATTCATTCTTTCTCTCGCAAGTGTAATTGTTTTCTTGTTTCCTGCAGTGTGTTCCTCCTATATCCTTTTGTATTTTTTGCGGGTTTGTTGCTATGCACAATTGCTGTTATTCGCTCATCATGTTTGTCATTCACATTGTGCCTTTACCCTTAACCCAAACACAAAAAAAAAACTGAACTGTGTGTAGCAAGAGGTACAATGTCTGTAAATGTACTCGTACAACTGTTATTACCGACACCTGGCTGTCTTGCTATGTAATGGGGCCCGAGCGCCGTCAAGTGAATTAACGTTCACTTTTTGTCTCGGATCCCTCATTTCTTACCGAAATGGAAATAAACTTCAACTTCAACTCAGGTTAGTTCGCAGCAGCGTCGCACAAGCTGCAGCCAATGGAAGGAAGCGCGAGCTCGGAGGAGCGGCGCGCCACCTGTAGCCAATGAGGGGGTGACCTTGAAGATGACCTTGGCCAAACGTAGCATAACAACAGCCCATGCAGAAATTAAATAAATACTTCCGCGACTGCGTTTTGAACCCGCGACGGCGCAGATCAGCTTTTCTGGCTACTGCACAAGAGTACTATACTATCGCCGCAGCCGGTCACGCCCCGTGCTAAACTACAACAGACGATTATGACGATGATGATGATCTCCTCAGGCTTAATGGCACACACCCACGGCGGGGTATTGGCCAGGGTGCATAGAGGATACAAATGGCACAACTGACTCTCGCGCTGTGCACTGCACATCGTCATCTTCATCAACCTCCATCTGCAGAGCGAAGAGCTCAGGTCAGCTTAACCTTGATCACAGCCTAACCTGAATCTGAACCCGAAAGGCGGGAACCCGAACCTGAACCGAATCCGAAAAAATTCCGGTTCGACACCATGGTTGGGACCAATGCGTGAGACCTGCCTGTTGAACCGTCTTTTGAACTAACCCGACGTCGCGCTGATGCCGCCTTGATCGCCGCCTTGCCGCTGCCTTCTGCTCTTCACCCAGAACTCCCTAGCCCTATCACAATATCATTTTTTTCGCTGCTTTATGTATGACAGATCCTCATCATCATCATCATCAACAACCTGACTACGCTCACTGCAGGGCAAAGGCCGCTCTCATTTCTTTTCTCTTTTTTAATAGCAGTCGAAAAGCTCCTGATTCAAGAACTAAGATTAATATGCATGATAAGCATCAATTAAAGGAATAAAATTGCTCAAAGGGATTGAGATGCGTGAGGACAGGACAGAGCGCAATGCCTCATGCGTTTTCTTCTTCAATCCATTTGCGCAATTTTATTCCTTTAATTGCTGGTATGAACCAACTCGCCCAGGCGAAAGTGCTTAATGATAAGCATGGCGCGATCATGTCGATTACATATTTAACCGTCTTTATTTGCAAATTGTCAACGTCTTTCGCATTTCGGTTCTTTAGGGTCAGAAATGTGCAACAGATTTCCGCCTCACCAGTTGGCTGAAGAAACACTGTTTCATTGCAGTAAGGTTCAAACGAAATATGATTCCATACTCTCTGATGTATTTCCGATCTTGACAAAGTGCGTGTTAAAGTGGTCTGCTAAGCCAACACCTAAGAGCTTTTCATTACCGAGTGATTCTGGTGCCAAAAACCTTTGATTTCGGCCTTGCAACTTTTCATGCTTTGTGGAGGACGATTTTTTACGCTATCTGTAAAGAAGTTATTGTAATACGATTCCCTTGCTTTTCTTAACTTCGCATTTATTTTATTTCTATATTTCTTGAATGTTAAGAAAACAGTTTTATCTTGTCGAAGAATTTTTGAATAGCCTATATTTCCTTCATCATTCTAAGGTACTCAGGCCTTATCCAAGGCCCTCTTATTTTGCTTGCTTTTCAATTTCAGGCTTTTATAAGGAAAGCAGGTGGCATAGTGTCGCCGAGAAATAGACAGCAACGCGGTATAGGCACGCTCGCATTTGTGCTTCAGCACACAAGTGATCACTCTTCATCAGAAACACGCGCACGTAAAGAATCCATGTTAGTTATCGTTATCGATGGGCACCGATACGTTGCTACCAGCTTAAGCATTTTTTTTTATTTGTCTGATTGCTGGAGTAGGATATAAAGATGGTATAGAAATCTCTCATGTCGTAGCTTATAGGGAGCGCAGTTCCAACGGATCTGTCCGCATTTAGGGAGAAATGATCAAGCAGTGATCCACTGTCAAGCGAAACATGACTTGGCGTCAAAATTATATTTTTGAAGCCGCTTGAGATCACGATATTATTCGATCTCACAGAATGAACGCCATCACTTCCCATGTCTATGTTGAAGTCACCACCCCGTAGTAATCAATAATTTTGACTCCTGGCATGTTCAAGCGTCTTTTCAACAATCTAAAAAAATGCCATGACGACCACATGACGGCCGATATACCATAGCAAACATTTGCTTGCCGGCTTGTACATATAACGATGCATAATCCGTTGTTATCCGCGTAAACGACTTCACAATGCCGCAAGGTACGTCGAGTTTGACGTGATCGCGTACACCGCGATAAGCTAGGTAGCTAACTATTTAGCTTATCTAGATAGCTAGATAACTGCTACCTAGATAAGCTTGGCAGCCAAGAAGATGCATCAAACTTGTGCCCCAGCAACCATCAACAGCCCCGTCCAAGCCAGCGTTTGTGGCTTCACAGATAAGATCCATGGATCCCAGAAGAGCCGATCGTTGAGAGTGGGATGCATACCAGCTCCGAGGTACCATAAAAATCCGTCACACAACCCCTAGAACCCCGCAGGATTTCAAGACCTGTTGGCAGATGAAAAGCCTGAATAACATTTTTTTTTAAAGACGAAGAGGGTGACTTAATATTCTATAATTAAGTAAAGAGCCCCGAGCAGTTGTGTGTTTAGGCTTAGGTTTAATAGTGATTGCCATCACTGCAAAAAATTCAAGCCTCGTTTTGCTGGCACCACCATTCTAGCTCACGCAAAGACTGAAATTGAAAGGGAACTTATCGAAGAGATCAGGTCTGCCAGGAAAGAAAATCGTGTCGCCACCGCAACCGTTAATCTTTCGGGTTGTGAATTTGAATGCCTGAGGATACCGCGATGATCGCGTGAGGAGGGTGCGCTTTTTTCTTTTGGATGTCGAGTTTTTGGTTCGTGTTGTAACCTCACATCTTGCTGTCACACCTACGTCTCTGAATGTAACGTAAGCTCGTTTGAGAGGAATAAAATCAGCGCGGTTCCCTGCACAATAAGGAACCAACTTTATTGATACTCAAGTGGGCAACGTAAGTCCTGACAGTAAGACTCGTGGTGATCTGTTCCCAAAAGCAGTACATCACCAACATTAGTAAGACATGCAGAAATCAGCGTCCCAGTGAGGACGCCGTAGTGGAGGGCTCCAGTTCAGTCTCAGCCACCTGGAGTTCCTCCGTCTCATCCAGACTACAAACAAGGAATCAAAACGACTTCGTGGGGTCTGCTTCAATTCAAGAACTTATTTCAAGGCAGCGCCCATAAACAGCACCAGCCTTGTAATAGAAGATTATGTATGTACACTAAGCTGGACGCCTCAAAGTGGGCGCCGGTTATGAGTAATCTCTGTAGTGCTAGCCTCCAGTGCATTTTTTCCCGGGGGTATATTCGTTAAAAACGCGTCATTTCCAGATCGCGTTGCTCTTGCGGCCAGAATTACATTGACCGCCCGGAGATAACGCGGAAGCCCACCCTATTTACTGCAGTGTGTGCTGCTGTCGTCGTCTCCGAGCGTCTGTCTTTCGTTACGAGTGCAAGCTACGCCACTGAAACAGTGCGCTACCATGTGATAGTGCGCAATCATGGCGACAGTTTACGGATCGAACGAGAATGAGCGACAGCTGCTCACAGTAGCGGTCTTCTTCTCTGGTAAGGTGCGCGCGACGCCACTCTGATCTCACCCGTGACGTCACTCTGTCGGGACACTTCAGTTGTCAGGCTGCCATAACGCGTTGCTGTGACGTCTCTATGGCGTCACTGGTGAGGTCATTGTGCCAGTCAGCGCCAGCGCGGACGCCGCAGAAGCGGGAAACGTGCCATTAACAGCTGCCGCTGTAGTGACAGCTGACAACTACTGACAGGACACGGCACGCATCACGGAGAAGAGCGCCGTGACGTACCCTATAGGTGGACTGCAGGCATGTTAGTACGCGAAGTGGCCACTTGCTGGCAGTGTTCGCAATAAGCTCCCTAAGAACGTGTACAAGGGTGAAGGCTAACCTGCCACAGGTGGCGCAGCGAACGCAAACACGACCGAACCGGAATTCAATATCTGCAGCCGTATACCACTGATGACCCATCCGCAGTAAGCGATTTGTGCGGCGGATATCCTGCTAGGTGTTTGTGTCCGCCGCGGTAACTTTGAAGCCGCGTCATGCGGGGGGACCCCCGGTGCAACAGCGATCGCTTACAAACAGCAGCTGTCTAGGGTGCGTTTTTCTCGTGTGGAGTCACTGGAATATCAAGGTTTCAAATAATCAACCAAAGCCCATTACTGTAAAGTGGAGTTAATGTTAGTGTATTAAGCCTGAGAGGTTAACACAATATGAAATAAATGAAGCAGCCACTCAAAGGTACTCGCAACCTGGCGCACCCCCCCCCCCCCCCCCCCCCCTCAGCGTTGTCAAGTTGTCGTAGTACCTTAGTAATATTAATAATGATTGTTTATGTACAGTGCCCATAGGAACAACGAGACCCCTTGTGCTGGCGCGATTTGATAGCAGAAAAAAAACCATGAGCGAAATACAGTTCAAATCACGCACACCCGGCCGCAGTATCGCGCAACCATCGACCGGCCAGCTTGTCCGCGACTTATCACGGTGCTGAGTGGCGAAACAAGTGCGCATGAGTGCGTGTGATGCGCGCGCTTATTGTCTCATGTTTTGCGGCTGATTAGCTGAGTTTCGGTTTTGCTGTGAAAAAAAAAACGCGAATTTCTCGTTCTACAGGACTTCAGAGAACGACTTTACCAACCTGCTAAAAACGGATACGGCGTCGTCTTCAACATGGCTATAATCACGCCATTGGCCATAACCGCCGTTCTCCGGTATTTAAAAAGTTAGTAAATTTTACTGATGTGCTAGATAGTCTGCATGTTTTTTGCCATTACTGGCATCCACCGCACGACTACTGACGTCCTCCTTTTGTGGTTTTCATTTTTCCTCGAAAAGCTTATTTTTAACTGTTTTTGAAAGTGCTTGCTTAAACACCCGGTATATTATTACAACCGCCGCGGTTGCTGGCTGGTTTTTGCGTTCGGCTGTTGGCCCGAAAGAAGCGGGTTCGGTCCCGGCCGCGGCGGATCTGAAAACGGTGGCGGCGGTAGCATTTCGATGGAGGCGAAATTCTAGAGGCCCGTGTACTGTGCGATGTCAGCGCACGTTAAAGAACCCCAGGCGGTCGAAATTGGCGGAGCCCTCCACTGCGGCGTGCCTCATAGCCTATAAAACCACATATTTATCTTCTTTTGCCTCTCACTGGCGAATAAAACTCGTCGAATTTGTGTTTGCCACCTTTGGCCATGTCATAGCTGACAATGCCCGGCCCGTTCGCTGCAACCGGCACCGTCACGCTTGCAGACTGGCTCGCGCGGGCGCCGCAACCACCGTTGACATATCGGCCTGCCGGCGCATTGAGGTCGTCGCGCCTTCCCAGCAGCTGATTTCGTTCACTCAAGCCACGGTTGAGAACAGCACAATCATGGCGCACGAATGCGCTAGTCACGTGATTTTTGATATTTCGCGGGCTTTTTTTGGAGCTCGGAAAAAAAATACACGTGAGGCTTCCTTTACTGCAAAAAAATGGATTGGGGGTTTCTGAAGGTGCTCTCCAACTTTGCTATTCACATTTGCTGCCTAAAGTCAGTGTTTACTCATTTAGAAAAAAATATCTTAATTGCTAATTTATTCATTGCAAAAAAAAATTGTCTATGATTCTCAAGCCGGGTTGGTAGATGTATGTAAGTGGTTTCCCTGGCCTACCTCGAATATTTTATTTTTTAACCCTTGGCTAAAGTTAGCGTGGACACCCTGTATAAAGCATGCAAGTGGTAAATGTAGGAATTTCGTCATTTCTCAAACCTATTGCTGTAATTTGTGCAAACTGCTGCTGTTTTATTCTTATACACTGCCGTAGCAGGCCTTTATAGTCATAAAAACATAGCCTGATCTCTTGTAGCGGCGTTCTGTGCGCAAAAAAATTCGCTTGAGCCACGTGTGTATTCACGCACACTGCTTCGCATCGTGGCACCGTACACTGAATGTCGCCCGACGCCGTGTCTGTGTGGCCTTCTTCCGTCGCCACGGGCGTTCGGTCTCCTCTTTCGCCGAGCAGGGCGATGTTGCGCCGGGCGGTCTAAAGTGAACGGTGCCACGATGTCGACGAGACATTTGCCACTTTTGAGCGTCGCTTGGATGACGTGCAGTATAAAATTATACCGCACTTACAGGAAAGAAATCGCGTGGCGCGTATTCTTGACGCGATCTCACGAAAGTGACAAGCTGCAAGCATGAAGTCAAAGTTGGCCACTTACAGCTCTCCGGAGAGAAAGCGGAGCAACTGAATAACGGGAACCAAAACTCTGGGGACGGTTAAGTCACCTTAATAGAAGAACTCGGTAGCATTAGGTGTCACGCTTTTCGCAGCTTGTGATCTGTGTGAGTTTGCAGTCAGTGTCATTGCAATTGTCGGTCTATCAACCGCCATATTCGGACTGCTAGCTGCAGTAGCAGTATCCGCTAGGTTGTGACGATGCTGACATTTGCAGATATCGTGTTATTTTCCAATTTTCGACCGCGATTCTCTATCTAGGTTTCAGTCTAAACTAAGTTTATCACAACAATGTGGGCAGGTTCGGACTACGTCACAAGGCCACGTCACCTCTCTCGAGGAATCAGCTAATTTCGTGACGCCGGACACTGCCGCCGTTTCGATGTGACGACAACTCCATGCTACAGCATAAAAAATGACGCTGTTGGTCTCTCCGGTCGTCTTTTTCCTAGCGGGAGAAAAATATTTAGTGCTTGATACCTGCACAGGTTGGCCGCGCCCGGCAGTTCGCCTTTTCACTAATAAAACATCCTATTCGGAGGCTAACGGTCGTCGCTGCTCCAGGAAAAAAAAAAAAAAAAGGGAAATCGTTTCAGTGAACCTGTCTAAGTAGTGGGAGCCTAAGTCACAGTTTGATTATTTGCGACCTAGCTGCGATAAGATTGCCGCTGGAGCTGGGGTGGGCAGCCCGTTTTGTTTATATCCCATTGCAGGATGTTCAGACCTTGTCTTTTGTTTTTGCGTAAAAGGAAGAAAAGGCGCTCTCCTCAGCATTACCTTTTCTTTGGGTGTTCAAAATGGGACATTCGAGCCTTCCACTCGACAGCCGGCATACGGAACAAAGGACGTATCTATTTCAGAGTTCTGTCTCAGTTCGATCGAAAGCCCTTTTCTGGGGCCTCCTTCACACGCCAAACGTTGTCAATCTCCTGCAAGCATAGGTTTTCGGTCCGTTCCAACGTATCGTCACCTTCAGAGGACCTTCATTTGCGGCCGTCGTCCCCAACAGGCCGGGCACGTGTAGACCTTTATGAGGGCGGACTGCGTGAGCCAGATCGTCGCATTTTTCAACCTTCACATCTCGAAAAGGGCACAACTACTCCTCCGCTGGCTGATTCACCTGACAGTTGGTACCAACATTGCCTCACCTAGCCCGACCCGGGAATTATTAACCATACCCACTCCCGCTGCAGTGGCTCAGTGGCTATGGCGTTAGACAGCAGATCCCAAAATCGTGGGATCGAGCCCAGACCGCATTTCAATGGAGGTGGAAAGAAAGCCCGTACAGTTAATCCAGAGCCCTCCCCTACGCCGTCTCTCAAGACCCATGTGTCGCTTCGGGACGTTATACTGCACTTACGTTTATTATTAACCGTAATTAACCAGCAGTACCTCGTCTCCTGCGAAAATTCGAGTCAGGGCCGCTAAGTATGAAGAGCAGTACAGACAACAATAGAGAAATAGAAGGAAATCAGAACTTGTTTTCAGGTCGGCCATACCTAGGAAAGAGAGACGTAAAAACGATAGCAAGAAGGTTATTAAAGAGGCAAAAACAGACTAGAAATCGAAGGCGCAAAATCCCCTGGGAAGGCAAAGCCGTCAGACAGACCATACGCCTCTCCACCAATGTCACTGCACTGGACACCAACCTAAAGCCGTCACTCGAGCTACGATCATGCGGCAACGATTACTTGCGGAAGCAGGGCGTCAAACCTTGAGCATTACAGAATGCTTTTTACATCTCTCCCTGAAGTGTTAACGGGAAACAGCAGCTTGAACCTCCACTGCCGATCATTAGGAGCGCTGTCCCGCCTTTATGAATAGCGCACGAGTGGCCAAAACTTGCACTGCCCGAAAGATTACTTGAACTTTTCGTCTAGAAAAAAAAATGCCCATATGGCGTAAACGTCTCTTCAGTCACAGACAGCGAAAAATAGGCAATGTTCAAGTGGACACTTAATGTTAAAAGGGTAGAGACACACGATTTCTAATGCAAGCAAACAATATCATTTGTTTCGTGGGGGCAAGGAGATGCCTTCCAGCCAGTTTCTGTTGCAGGAGTAGAGTAGAACGTAATTTAATATGATTCTGAATGTTGTCTCAGGAGCCGCTCGGCATTTCCACCCGCATCGAGTGACGTCAAAGTGCGCTTGCCCAAATTATTGCGGTGTCACTGAACTCAGTGGTTGTTCAGGGGAGGAACCAGTGCAATCCGACCGCCGCGGCCGGGATTATTCACGCTTTTGGTGTCGTCAAAAGCGTTCCCCAATGGTCTTCTATGGGAGTCTTAACTGTTCGATGCCATCGATGGAAGCAGTTTAAAAGAAAGATTTTGCTACATATCAGGAAAATGGACCATTATTTTGAATATTTCTGTAAAAGTATCTCCCAATTTTTTCAATTTTCAAAATTTTTGTCCTAAATTGTAGGACAAGTTCGAATAGTGATAATGGGTTAATGTCCATATTGGTCATTCGCTCCTTTACATTCGTAGATCCCTGGGAGTCCTCGCGCCACTCCAGGCGCAGGGGTGAAGCGATGCACAACTGCCCTTTTGTGGCAGGTGCTGCCACGGACGGGACTTGGGTTGCTTGGGTTGGGGCCAGGTCGCTCTACCCGAGCAGCCTCTCGTGGTTAACTGTGCTGCCACCTGGCACGGTGGGCAGGTCTCTATAATATACACATATATGCCTGGGCAGGTTGCCTACCACCCGGTGGACAGGCGAGCAGCCTCTCACAAAACTAGGCAGACAAACAAAGGCAGCGGCTAAATGCGGGGAACGAGCACTATAAGTGCTAGCCCACTAGAACAGTTGCCGTTGGTTTGTCCCTGCCGCTCGCGCTGCTCACACTCACTGATCCGAACCACTCGAGGGAACAAACACCCGCTGAATCGCTTTGATTTGATTCGGGCCTGGATGACCATCTCGCCTTCTGCGGAAGCGCTCCTCGCCGAGTCGCACTGCCTCTTTTTACGTGCTCGGTCTCCTCTCGGCGCGCAACTTGTGCCGGAGGGGGGCTTGTCACCTGAGTGGGCGTTATTTATACGCGGAGGTGAGGCCGGGGGAAAGGGGGGGGGGGGGGGGGGGGGTGCAGCGTGTCGCGAAGCAGGTTCGCGACCTTCGGCGCTTCCCCTGGCGGACGCAGGAGGGAGGATTCGCGACGGGGAGTCAGCGCGCGGTGGGAGGGCCATCAATAAAGTGCCGGCCGATACCCGATTCTCGGGACCCCCGTCGACGGAGCGTCGCCTCCCCGTCAGGTGGTGCCGCGCAGACACCGCCCTCCGCTGCGACTGCTCCTTTGTTTGGCGACCAAGACTAGCGGCTTTCATTTTCCGCCTGTTAGCCGAGAAGGGAGTCGGCAGCGTCTTCCTTTTGCGTGGAAAGGACGCGCATTCCGCCGTATTAAAACTCGAAGGCCATTTTTCCGGCGTTCCTCCGAATAGTAAAACTGCAGCGTTACCGCCGGGTCTGCTTTCCATCGTCCTGGTTCCGTGACGCCGCTATTGCAGGCTCCCTGTTTTCAGCGTTGTCGAAAGATGCATCACGGGGGGCAGGAAGATGAGCTGGCAACTGCCACAGACACGATTCCAAGGCTCGGTTCTAAGCCTGGGACAGAAAAGTAACCTAGATATTCTTGTTGAACTCTAAACCAACAGGCTAAATGCGGGTAATTTATCCCAACGCATTCTGATAAAGAGACGTTCTATACCTTGTGCTGGCTTCGCACCAAGACTACATTTCATCCCTGGTGCATATCTGCAACTTGGCAGCAATTCATGCCTAAGTGGAACTGAGGGCTTTTCTTGAACAAGAGGGGAAAGTTGTGGAAACAGCAGTACGGCCATGTGATAAAAGAGAAGTTGAAGGTCATCAACAACGAAGTGTATAGCCTTTGTTCTTGACGTCTTCATGTCCAGCCGTAGCTCACTGCCCCCCCCCCCCCCCCCCACCTTCCTACAGCAATAAATATCCCTAACCTAATCAAGACGCCAGATTATAGCATTCTCTTCGTTTATGAACTCAGTAATATGCCTAAAGAGCAAAGCAGATCATTTTCTTCATTGAAGCAGTCTAGCAGCCTTTATGCCTGACAGATGCATCCTGCTGCCTAAAGGCTTTTTTGGTTCTTTGATATGGACAACCCTTTTGTGTCTGAGCACGTTCTTTGATTGGGCGATTCTACCAAGCAGCCTCGCAAAATAACACGCGCGAACTCGTGGCTTTTTGAAAAGCCAGTCAAATATGAATAGTGTAGATTTGCTACCAAATCGTATACAAATAGTGCACCTAACGAATCGAATAGTGAATGAACCAAATTTAATACTCATAGAATGTTTATGCGAAATTCGATTCTGCTTGTTGCCTGAGGGTGAAGCAGCGAAGTGCTAGTGGCCGAGCTATAACTCATTGAGTTTATAGGTATAGCGACCAAAAAACGCAACAGTCACCTCCACTAGGGGGACGCTACATACAGTCAGTGTATTCTCTCTATAAACGCCATGTGATGCGCGTGGGAAAATTCTCTTTCGTCACTGCTCGCGACATCGAATGAACTGAAAACATCTTACTTGATGAGAGGGTCGAGATATAAGGGCCACGGCCTCAGAGATCGGATACACTGCGGCAAGGTTAAGTTAACCTGGCTAAAGCCTGCGGCGACGCCCATTCTCGGAGGTCATGTATAAGCGAACCGAGAGTGTGGCGGCGCTAACCGTCCTGCCGCACGCTGTGCCGCAGTGAAGTGGGCACTTTTTCGGAACCTTCATGGAAGAAAATTATTCGAACACTTTCGAATCATTTATAACAAGGGAATCGAATAGGATGATATTCGATTCGCTATTGCCAGTCGTCGCACACTCCTACTGTATACCTCGAAAAGCTCTGAGAGCCATGTGACGGCAAAAAAGAGCTTTCCTGTATCAACATGTGCCTAAGTAATGCTTAAAACATGGGGCAGATTCACAAGGTCCTTAGTTGGTCGTTATGCGACAGGTTTAATCTCATGCGCTGACCACTACGCCGGCGCATCGTCTTTCCTTTTACTTTGCCAGTGTATATCTGGAGTTCAGTTGCTGATAGCTGATTCCTAGGTGGCCGGATTTAATCCCGGCCACAGGGCCGCCATTTCTATGGAAGGAGGAAAAGAATATCTTGCAAGTCAGTGCATGGTATGGAGCCCCAGGTGGTCGAAGTTCAACCGAAGCCTCCCACTGCGGCGTCCGTCAAAGCCTGCGCGCTGATTCAGGTGATCAAAGCCAACACACATCCTGCTTCCTATGGGAGTGAAAGGCGGCAAGGCTATCCCTGTAACAAGTACAATCACCGGCTTGCCTTTTGGAGGATGGAGAAGGCTCCGTACGGCTACTTTGAACGGGTGAAAATAGAGGTTTCAAGGGCAAAAATGAAGTGGCGAGGAAAGAAGGGCGTCAGGGATGGACGTGCTTGTACAAAGCTGATAATGCATGTCCCATGCTGTTGTATTATAAACGCTCCTCGCCTCCGTTAGTCGAAAAAGCACGGTTGTTGAAGGTGCACTCTACGACACTCACTGGGCCTAACTCATTATGGATCTAACTTCAAGTACCGGTCAGAACGCATGTGTTCCTACCTTGTTCTAATGGTTTAACAATATCCGTGACATTGTAACCGTTAGATAGGTATTCTTAAACCAGTCACGTCTAAATATTCACCTCTTTTTTTTTTGTACTTGACCTGCAACTTTCCGACTTTGCCGCTCTTTCGTTCCTCCATAACAGTCGTAATTGTTCTGCCCTTCTGTTTTCCCTAATTCTTGTGAACACTTCCCGAGCAGCATGTGACCGTGTTTCGACGACATCCTTATACCGGGTGTTTCGCCTAAGATGTGCTGCAGTTTTCAGGCGAAAGCCTTTAATGCCTCATCGTTGTCGACAGAAGGTTGTCGACAGAGGTGTCACGCTTTTTTAGGCAGATCAGAAAAAAAAATCTTTGTGCACGATGGGATTGGAGCCACGATCCTTCCGTTCCGCTGCCGAGCGTGCTAATGGCTTCCTGCCAACGCATATGTAGTCCTCCTTGTCTAGGACTCTGGAGAGTGTTTGCAGAAAGGCGTCGAATCAGACGGATGCCTCCCAAACGCCCTCCAGTGTCTCCAGCATTTAAGATTCACAAACAATTGTGTAAGTAATTAACATCTTAACCACACATCAGTGACACAAGCAGCAACACCGCGCTAAAGGCTGTCGCCTCACCGAACTTTAGGTCAGCAAAGTGCCCCCTTGAATTTTTTTTTTAATATGCTTTTTGAGTTAGAAGAGCGCTTTTTTTTCGGCATAGCATTTTCAGCGGTGTAGCGTACCAGCATACAGCTAGAACGTGCCAACTAGTGGGCTTGTTGACTAACATTGAAGAACTTTTTTTAACTGTTATTTTTAGTTCTCAATTATTTAGAGGTGAGCTCACCATAAATTATATCCATATCGGTTTTTAGAATTTCTACAATGCAGTTACCATCGGCGCTGTGGCCCAACCAATCCTGGCTAAATCGCGCCGAAATACATGCGCTTTCGAGAAGCTTGCAGGCAAAGCAACCCCTTCATTGGACGTAACTTGTCGAAATAGATAAAATTTTACTGAGCAACAGGGCCGAGGATAATGGCGTTATTGAAATTAAAAAAACTATGTTTATTGCTTAGGGTCAGCTACACGCCTTTCAATAAATAAGGGGACTAACAGTAATAGTTAAAGAGTTGACACTCCTTACTAGTGGACCAGCTGTTAGTACGTCATCGCTGTATTCCAATGCGCTACACCGCTGATTATGCTACATTTAAAAAAGCGCTCTTATAACTTAAAAAGCATATTTTTGAAAATTGCAGAAGCTGTTACGTGGAACACCCGGTATATTGCCGTAGTGCTAGTAAGCGTTCTGCAACCAGTCATGTGTTCAGATTAGGCGCAAATGTTCGCTAAAAGCGCTTTGCATATGGGGAAACCTTTTTCATTGGCATTTCACGTTGTTCAACCATACTAGGGAGCAAACAAGCGTATCCATAACCCTGGTAGGTAACATGCTTGGCCTACTGGGTTATACACTACCGCACCATTGTGCGTGGCGGTCTTCCACCACTCCAGTGACTGCTGAACAAAAAGGCAGTACCGAGAATCTACCACGACGCCGTTATTCGACCACTGCCACCGCTGCGCGTCTTGTTGCGAAAGCAACACTAAGCTAGTCGCCGAGCCATTTCGCGGAGCTGAGGGAAGGCCACACTGCGCATGCGCGAGGAGCAGTGACGTCACATGGCGCACAGCTGGCGCGCTGCCGCCGTCGCTGCGCGGGTGACTCAGAGGTGCCGCTGCCGCGACCGCCAGTCGCGCATGTGCAGAATAACGGCGCGTAGCTAGCGTGCCGGGGCCGCCGGCACGCCAGCTGTGCGTAGTGACGTCACTTGCTCCTCTCGCATGTGCAGTACGGTCGTTCAAGAGCACGCGAAACGGCGACACTTTGGGCAATATAGCTCACGCAAAAATATATGGCTACGCGCATAAGTTGCTTTCGCAATCCTCCAGGTTTAACCAGAGCTAAACCGCAGCCAATTTTTTCATAAAGTTCTTTACAAAACGATATAGCACTAGACGAGACATGAGGAGTGCACCTTTCGGCAATGGGCTTTGAAAAGCGCTGCTCCCTAGCTGATAAAGTATTTCTGCAAATAAAAATAATTAATATAATGCCAAAATTAAAAAAAAAATCATTTCTCAATACAAATGAATAAACGAAAATAATTTATTTCAATATGGTATTTTCTTTCTCACGCCTTTTTCTATGGAAATAGCAAATTCTTTAAAAGAGTAAACTACTCGGCTATTTGGTATTCTGGCATCGCATTCATCTTATTTAGCGCAAATGACAGGACAGCATAAAATAACAAGAGTAGTCGCATAGAGTGAAGCTGAAATTTGGGGCAGTTGGCATGCATTCATTGTGGGGGAACAGCGCAGCAGCAGCAGAACAGAGAAAGGATAGCGCTTGTCTTATCCGTGTCCTGCCGCTTTTGCGCTGTTAGCCTACAATGAACAAGAGAAGGTTTAACGCCCGTATTCGTTTTATTTATTTTTTTTCTGTTGCCCGCTCCTTCGCGCTCAACAAATGTAACGTGGTAAATTCCTTGACGTCAAAATGTTGTGTAATTGGCCATAATGCCAACAAAAACAGCAGTGGACTTTGTTTCGAACACGGCATTGTTATGCCGACATGACGCGGGCAGTTTAGGAAGCCGGTCCAGTTTCGAAGTGTATACAAATCACATACCTTTGCTGCGGCTATCGTTGCGCTCAACTGCGCAAGTAAGCACCGAAATATAACACAAGCTCACTTTATTTCGGGGATTTATTTATTTATTTCGTAATACTATCTATCCCAAAGAGAATCATTGCAGGAAGGTGGTATATACAGGGTGTTTCACATAAAATGAACCAAGGATTTAAAAAAAAAAAGTGGTTTCCCGGAGCTTGGCGAAATCGAGATATTGTTTCTAGTCGTGTAGGGCTCCTCAGAGTATTTTTAAATTATGCTTAATAAGCTTATTAGCTAAGAATAATTATGCAAAAATTTATATTATTCACTTTAGGGTCACATGCGTTACCTGAAGTTGTGGAGGGAGTTAAGAACCGATGCAGTTTTTTGCATCAACGTATCTCCTACGTGGTTCTTTTTTTTCTGGCATTTAAAGAAAGACTGCGAAAAAGGGATAAAAAAAAAACACGTGACTGCGCTCATGAGCTACTTACTATATTCCAGCGCTGCCAACCAAGCGTGCGCGCTGACCGTGACCATGTTATCTGCCGTCGCTCAGTTCGAAGGGCTGCTAAATGATAAAAATAAAAACAAAACGAAGGTACCGCTGAAATAGGCGACTTCACTGTTTTCCCTTCCTATTTTGTTCTACCTATGCGATGGCTCAATAGAAGCTCCGTCTGAATTGGCTTTAGGTGGCCTGCTTATCGCTTATCGCAGATCACGGCGCGCGCTTTTCATGTTCAGGAAGAATATGCTGACGCACTTTCCAGAGTATGCCGAGAGCGACGTCGGCCGCTCACTTCGAGACGGTGAGCGCGAACGCTTCGTTCACTCAGGACTCGCTTGGAAGCGCTGCGTTACGGTAGCGCGAGAGTGCAATCACGTGTTTTTTTATTCATATTTCACGGGCTTTCTTTAAATATTGGAAAAAAGGACCGCGTGAAATATATGTTGCTACAAAAAACTGGATTGGCTGTTTCGTAACTCCCTGTACAGCTTAACGAAGCGCAAGAGACTCTAAAGTGAGTATTATTTTTTTTACATGTTTGATCTAATTACCTAATTAAGAGGAAATTAAACATACCCTGAGGTGCGCCACGCGACGGGAATATGCATTTTGTTTCACCCATCTCCAGTGCGCCACTTCTTTTTAATCCTTGGTTCAAGTTACGTGAAATACCCTGTATATTCAGAGTACAAGAATGAAAATACGGAGGCGCATTAAAAATGAATCATGCTAGTTCAGTTAAAGCATTGAAATCATTCGGCTACAGTTAGCATTAGAGCAACTAGCAGATAGTCTAAAACGATATCTTGGCACGTGACACTCATGAAACGGTTGTCTTAAAGTGTTAAAGGGAATTCATGGTGATAATCCACATTGCAAAACCCGTAGGTGTGTTTGATATCTCACTGAAAAGCTGTTTTAACTATTAAGAATTAAGTACACGATCTGTTAAGTTATAAAATTCTTTAATTGCTAGCGGAAAAAAAAATGAGTATATCAAGGAGTCTGTGTTGAAATTTATATTCTTTCAATAAATGAGAATGCTTATGACGCGATTATCTCGTTTAGGATTTATAAATGTGCCTTGAACTAGGTTTATCATGCTATGAATTACTTGGCAGATTAATTTATGTCGTGCAAGCCCGGCTCGGTTTTGCAGCGTGAGTATTCGGCATCTATGTATATAAGCACCTTGGGTGATTGAGTATGTTTGTACTTGCAATAGATAAATCTGATGACCTTTCTCTGAACTCCCTTAAGCTTGTTGATTAACTTATCTGTATATGGAAACAAGGTGAGAGCATAGATGACGGGTGACGAAAATGCTATAGGAAAGTAATTTAATACCTGACACTGCATTTTCCAGGCGTCTCTTAAAAAAGAATAGTCGTTTTAGTGCTGATGATATAAATAAGATCACATGAGTTCCCTCGCAACCTTTTGTTATTGCTATACCAAGGATTTTATGCCGTTTAACGGCATGAACACCTTGGTCATGCAGTTGATATTGCAAGGGTCATGTTAAAGATAGTCCTTACTGGAGTCGCTAAATTTTCTGCGTATACATATATTGCCACGACGCCTTGTACAGTTTGTTTATTGACGTTCAAAGCCCCTGACACTCGCCTTCACAATTTTGTTCGTGAGGCGAATGCGACGAGATTTATCTAGAATGATCGTAGCCACGCGCAAGTGCTTCAAAATTGTTCTAGATTATTTTAGCTGCTTTTGATGCCTTATCCCCAAGGTTTCTTGCTAACTTTGAATGCAGCGCGGCCGAGAGCGGCACGAATTCTGTTCTTCGACGACCGCTGAGCACGTCTGCTGCTATCGCCGCCTTGGAGTTGTTTATTCTTTGTGGGCGCAAGGCTGCCCAAATAAAGTGTTTCGTTTAGGAGCATTTCGCCTTCTACCTGACTACCGGACTATCATCACCAATACGTGACATGTGGTGGAGGTGCGGGTTGACCGTTATTGATCCGGACAGCCCCTTGAATCCATGGCACTAGCACTCTTCGTTTCGTCCCAGAGAACCTTTCATCAGAGCATCAAGCCAGCCGCCAATTTCAAGGGCTGCCACTTCAACGTGGGTTACTAACAGACCCTCTTCCCCTCGGCATCGACGATGGCCCCGCCTACAGCGATGGCTCCGGTTATTATTCAGCAGCCCCTAAATCCGCCCATTTTCAAAGGCTCCCCAGGCGAAGATGCACAAGACTGGTTGGACCAGTACGGGCAAGTATGGCAGCCTTCAACAGTTGGGACTATGCTCTCAAGCTACAGAGCATCTTTTTCGCACTAGATGGGCCTGCTCGGGCGCGGTACGAGAATCACAACGCTTTCCTGACGAGCTGGGACACATCAAGAATTAGTTCCTAAAGACGTTTTCAAGCTTCCTCAGAAACGCAAGCGTTTAATTGCTGCTCCAGAGTCGCATCCGGCACGCAAATGAAACAGTAACCGCGTACCTCGAAGAAATCACACTGTTGATACGTCCTGCCGAACCCAGAATCAAAGAGGCAAAGAAAGATCAAATATTGATGTGAGATGTTGCAGAGCAACTTCTTGCCGGAAGCAAGCATTATCGAGAAGACCCTGGATGCTCGAACCTGCCAATCAACCTGGACACATCACCTGCCAGCAACTGTAACCTGAGGGAAATGACACAGGAAATCTTCCGAGATGAACTGCGCCGACTGCTGTCGCCACCAGCGCAGCCTCATGTCGCAACACTGACGGATGCTGTCTGCAAAGGATACAACAGGCATTAGGCCTTCCTCAAAGGACGACTTCGACGCAAAACCCCATGCCAATGGCTTATGCCATCGTTGTACGCAGCCAAAGGGACCCGTTAAGCATCTCAGGAACCCCGTGTACCACTCCGACGACTGCAGCAAACCACCCGTCCTCCCATGCTTCGACAAGCAGCATCAAAGAAAGCAGACATCTCGAGGACCGCTAACCAGCGCCGCCTGCTCCGCTTTCACTGCGGGGAATCCGACCACATCCTTGGCAACGGCCCGCTCAGGCGAATGGGACTTCGTGGCTTTACCTATGACGCTTCGCGACCTTGCCCCTGCCAATGACCACAGCATATCGACGGTTAACTCAGTCGAGAGGACTACGTGTCGAGCAGTCAGACCCGCTCACCGTCGTCATCACCCGCACTCTTCCCACCGCCAAGTCGCAGCTAAGTACAGGCCGCCCGCCGTCGATCCCCCAACCGGCGTGGGTGAAAATAGGAAGCGCACCCTTCGGAAGTGAGGTTATTCACCAGCTAATCGACGTAGACCAGCTAAACGACGTAAAAAAAAACTTCATCCGCAAGCACCGACATTTGAACAAAGGAACGACCATCACCTACTTGGAACAAATTGCTGGAGCAACACATTCGCCCTCGCGGACCCTGAAAAAACGATCTTACTAATCCAAATATCGGTTCCGACAGTCGGCATATACCCGGCCCTGCCCCAACACAGACGATAAGTTCTACAAAGGCTCCCTCGAAGTTGCGGTGACGGTTTTTCTGCCTCGTGAAAGGTCCGACGAAAGTCTGTTGAAAAGCATCGAATTACAACAGGAGAAGGCACCCGCATCTCCGCAAAACCCCTACATTGTGTCGACGCGTAAATACCAAGCCAACAAGGACCAAGTCGAAAAAATACTGCGCGACGACGTCATCCCGCCATTGTAGAGCTCCTGGGCAGCACCGGTTATCTGAGCCAAAAAGAAAGACGAAAGTCTTTGATTTTCTTCGATTGCTGCCGGTTGAACAGCGTAATCAAGAAAGGCGTCTACATTCTGCCCCTGATAGACGACCCCTTAGACCTCCTTAGCGACACCAAGTACTTCTTGTTCATGGATCTCAAGATTAGGTATCAGCAAATCAAAGTTGACGAAATGGATCGAGGGAAGACTGCCTTCATAACGCCGGACTAGTTGTTCGAGTTAAAGGTAATGAAGCCATTTCGATTTTTTTTTTCTGCTCCAACAACGTTTTAGCGTGTAATGGGCACTGTACTTGCCAATTTATCTCGTGTACTTAAATGATGTCATCGTCTTCGCTTCGAACTTGACGATCGCCTGGAAAGGCTTCGAACACTACTGGAGGCAGTTTAGTCGCCAGGACTATTGTGCTGTTGTGCGTAGCTGCTAGTGTGCAGTCCTCAGCCGGAAGACAAGAAAGCAGTGCACCGATTCTTGGGGCTGTGCACATATTCCCGCGTGTTTTTTGAGAATTTTTCATGCATTGCTGAACTCTTGACGCAGCCGACAAAGTCTGGTGTGCCATTCTCATGGAAAGCTCCGCAGCGTGAAGCTTTCAAAGAACTGCAGCGGCATTTATAGTCACCACATAATCTTCGACACTTAGACGAAAACGCCGAAACCGGGATTTAAAAGGACTCAAGGAGTGTCGGCTTAGGCGCCGGTCTCGTGCAGCAGATAGAAGGCCGCGAGAGTGTCATAGCTTATGCCAGCCGCTCTTCGCCGATGGCAGCCGCCCCCTATTAAACGACAAACAAGCACTGCCTTGCAATAGTTTCAGTCACGTCGAAATTTCAGTCGTACTTCTATGACAGGCCTTTGAAGTTTGTGAGTGATCACCACGCGTTGTGGTGTTCTGCCAGTTTGGTTAATGACCCGGCTGCCTCTCTCGATAGAGCTTACGGTATCAAGAATTTGTCGTCAGCGTGTTCTGCAAGTCTGGCCGCAAGCACTCCCACGCCGACTTCCTGTCACGAGCCCCTATCTACGTACCTCCAAAACATGACGATGACGCCTTCCTTGAACCTATCGGCAGCAGCACATTCGCGCTACAGCAGTGCTTGGACACCGACCCTCACCTTCTGCACGAGTACGTAAAGGCATGACTTCTTAACCTCCAGCAGTGTTAACGCGTTATTTATCCTCCTTCTGAATGTAAGAGCAGATCGTCGTAAAGAACAAAATTACGTACAACACGACCGTTTACCTTCCCGTCGTTTCTAACAGCTTTCGACGAGACATTCTTCAGGCTTCACACGCCGAACCGAAAGCTTGGAGCCTCGGCTATACTTGCAACCTCCTCCGAATTCAAGACAAATATTGCTGGCTCTGTCTTTCCGCTGCCATCGGACACTACGTCAGAAGTTTTCATGACTGCCAATGCCTACAAACGCCGCCAGCGAGACACGCAGGTTTTCTGCAGCCAATTAAAGCGCCAACAAGGCTGTTCCAGGAGATGGTCATGGACCTTCTTGGCACCTTCCTCACGTCGGCGTCCGGCTACAAGAACATATTAGTAGCAACCGCCTACTTAACCTGCCACGACGAAGAGAAAGCCCTGCCCCGTGGAAACGCCGCAGAAATTCCCAAATTCTTCGTTGAATCCTCATTCTTCTCCACTGTGGCCCCGAAATTATCATTACGACAGAGGAACTGCATTTACTTCCGATCTTTGGCGCGGCTATTTTGGCCCGTACAAGGTTGTCCGTCGAACATGTGAACTGGACTCTGAAATCGGCCCAGTGTGTGGAGTCACATCCCAGCGACGCCGCACACGACCAGAAGTTGTCCATGTCGTGCGTCTAAATCCGTATAGAGAACCTGCGCTCCCCAGGTGGCACTGAAATTGTTCCATTCGACGATGAAAAACTGGTACCTTGAGCCGCTTGTGTGGCTACAAACGCGACAGCTCATTCTGAACGGTTAGAGGCCAGCGTTTGGCTGATGGCATTCAGAGCCTATGGCTTCTCTCGGCGCAGCCCAGATAGCTGACGCACGGCACGTGTGGCTTCGTCAGAGCGCGGAAGCTCATGCCAGTAAGAGCACGAAGGTGGCGTGGAATAGCACTACGAGTGCGCCAAACACTGTTTGCTCCTCTCGCTAGGCTCTGTGTCATGGCGCTGCAATGGACACGGCAAACTTCAGCGCAGTTTCCCTAATATACGCGTTAAAAGACACTGCGCTTCAATTCTTGGTGTTTATTTTGGTTTGTTTGTTTCGCTTTTTTTAATCTTTCTTTTTCTTCTGAAGCATCGGGTTGGTGCGTCTTTGTGAGGAAAGTAATGCAGTGAAGCTTTTTAAATATTTCTTCACGTCCAAAGCCGCCGGTACTAGCCTTTAATTATTGTTTTGTTTCTGACTAGGAGGAGGAGGAGGAAAACTTTTATTTCTATTTACAGTGAGAGGTCGATGGGGCGAGCCGGAAGGGCCCGCCCCTTACAAACACTAGGAGGGATCCCAAGTCCGGGATCCCTGTAGCTTCCGCAGCGGCCCGGGCTCTAGCTACCAATGCCTGTTGGGCATGGAGTTCGGAGCAGCCGCGCAGGGCAGCTTCCCAGTCCTCTCGAGTGGGTTGGAGGTGGGGTGGGTAGGCAGGATTGGAAGGGCATGCCCACACCATGTGGTAGGTGTCCGAAAACTCCTCCTCACAGTGTGGGCACGCGCCCGAGAAAGAAGAATTGAAGTGCTTAAGTACTGCCGGGCACAGTACAGTATTGGTATAGAGGCGGAGAAGCCAGCGCTCCTCCACCCTGGTGAGGCCTTTACAGGGAGGGGGATAGAGACCATGAAAATTTTGATAAAGAGAGGTGACCTCTTTAAAGGTGATGGCCGGATTGAAATTGAATTCCGGATCAGGCTGCGGATGAGGCGACGCCCGGTGAGTAAGCGCGCGGGCGGCAGCGTCTGCTGCCTCGTTCCCCTCAAGACCCGCATGAGCCGGAGCCCACACGATGGTACGATGGGTCGGAAACCCTGTGTATTCGCATGCGTGGAGAATTTTGAAAGCACGGTCTGGAATATACCCTTGCTCAATATTGCGGCAGGCGCCCATGGAGTCCGTAATAATGACTCGGGACTCTGGATCTGCGGCGGCCAGTGCAATGGCGATCTCTTCCGCAAATGTAATGTTTGGGGCACGGAAAGTAAGGCCCTGAACTGTAGTGTTTTGGTGGATGACGGCCGCCGTGTACCAACCCCCATGGTGTGGGCCGGCCGCATCCACATAGAAGACACCTGGCTTATGGCCATATTGTTGAGAAATAGCCTCCGCCCGCGCGAGACGGCGACCATCATGGGTGTCTGCAGCCATGTTCTTCGGAAGGGGTCGCACCTGGAGTGCAAAGCGCCAGGCTTCAGGGATGCGGACCCGTTCTTCTGTATGTGTTGCGTAGGATATGTGTAAGCGGGTCAGAAGGCGGCTCCCCGCAGGTGTTTTGCTTAGGCGCAAGTATTGATTGTTAAGATGAGCTTCTCGTAACTCCCCAAAGGTGTTGGTCATCCCCAGACCGAGGAGACGCTTGTTGGACGTCGTTATGGGGAGGTCGAGCGCTCTCTTATAAATCTTGCGGAGAACTACTTCTAAGGCATTCTCATCGCATTTGCGTAGGTGGAGATAGGGAGCCGAATATAAAATCCGGCTGGTCACGAATGCATTGGCCAGCCGCAGGGCATCTTTGCATCGTAGTCCCCCCCTTTTATTGGACACCCGGCGGAGCATCCGACCCACCTGGTCCCCCACCTTACGTAGCTTGTTTAGGGTAGTGTCTATCTTGCGCCTATGATGAATGAAAAGCCCCAGTACCCGGATCTCCTCGTGTTCAGGTATCGGTCCGCTAAGTAGGGAAAGGGCAATTTTGGTTGTGCACTTTGAGTTGGGGCGTATGTGCACAAATTCAGATTTGCTCGGGGAGCATTCAAGACCACAGCGACGAGCGTATTCGTCCACAATAGCTGCCGCTTGTTGCAGGTTGGTCTCGATGTCTCCAACCGATTGTTGTGTTGCCCAGAGGGTGATGTCGTCCGCATACAGAGCGTGCTGCACACCGGCGACCTCTGCCAGCTGGGTAGGGAGCTTCATCATGGCCAGATTAAATAGTAATGGCGAGAGGACAGCTCCCTGTGGGGTCCCTCGTGTGCCAAGTTGATATGGGCCATATTCTGTGTCTTGCAGCCGGATATAGGATTGGCGATCTGTAAGGAATTCTTTGATATAATTGAAAGTATTGCGCCCACAGTCTGTTTGTGACAAGTGGGATAGGATGATCTCGTGGGTCACATTGTCGAAAGCCCCCCGCAGGTCAAGTGCGACGACTACTTTATCATTGCTGGGGTGCTCGACGGGGTCGAGAATCTCCTTGTGAAGTTGCAACAGGACATCTTGTGCGGATCGGTGTGGGCGGAAACCGTACATGGTGTCTGCGAAAATGTTTTGCTGTTCCAGGAAAGCCGACAATCTGTCGCGGACCATAGTCTCCATCAGCTTCCCCACACACGAAGTGAGGGAGATGGGCCGGAGGTTGTCGGTGTTAATGGCTTTACCTGGCTTGGGAATGAAAGTTACTAGTGCCGTTTTCCAATCTATGGGGAGTGGTGTGCCTCCAATCCAGATAGTGTTGAAGTAATCGAGAAGAGTTTCGTAGGCGGGATCTGGGAGGTTGGCAATAAGCTTTACCGTCACCTTGTCCCGGCCTGGTGCTGTACCTCGCTTCATTTTAGCCAGGGCCGCTTTTAGGTCATGGAGCTGGAACGGTTGATCCAAATCCGCGTTCTCGGAACCTGCATACGAGTACGCCTGACCACGGGGATCCTGGTGTATACTCAAATATTTGTCGCGGAGCGCATCGGCCAGTTTGGCCGTGTCTCCAGTGAAGTTATGTATAGCCCTTTGAAGCTGTTTTTGTGTCTCAGTACGGGTTTGTGCCGGATCAATAAGGGCGCGGAAGAGGCGCCACGTACTCCGACTCGACATTTGCCGAGCTGCAGTGTTGCATCGGTGCACCCAATTGGAGTCGGCGAGTTGGGACGCGTATTGTGCCGCCTGTTGGGTGATATCCGCGATGCGAATTTTGAGTTTCCGATTGTGTTTTTGACGACGCCAGCGGCGGACTAGGCTGTGTCGTGCCTCCCAGAGGTGGAGGAGGTGGTTATCCACCGCCGGGCTCGCCTCTGAGAGTTGAACATTTTGCTCGACTGATTTCAAGTGGGATACTAGGTGTTGGGACCACGTTGAGTATCCTTGGTCCATTATTGATTGAGGATTGGTGTAGTTGCTCCTAAATTTGGTCCAGTCGGGTAGTTTTGCATTGGCCTGTGGTCTTGTGAGTGGTTTGGTATGGATTGTAGTGGTAATAATGCAGTGGTCGCTACCGAGGGATTCCTCGGTGTTCCTCCAATCTGCATAGCGAATATTTTTCGTAAAGGTGAGGTCCGGACACGTATCGCGTGTAACGGAGTTACCTATACGAGTGGGTTGTGCGGGATCCGTGTGAAGAGTAAGGCCCAGTGTGGAAACAAGCTCCGCCAACTTGCGTCCGCGTTTCTCTTCACGTGTGTACCCCCATAAGGTGCTGGGAGCATTAAAGTCCCCAACGATTATGAGGGGATCCCGATTCGCGACCTTCAAAGCCCGGCTGAAGATGTCTGCGAATGTAACATTTGGTAGCTTTGGGGGACAGTAAATGTTGAGTATGTGCAATGGGGGGTCCTGTTTGCGTAGCGGAAGGATCGTCACCATTACATAGGAGAAATTAGCGCTAAGATCCAGGTCAACCTGGGAGGCCGTGTAATTTTTATTTACGCAGAGGCAGCTCTGCGCATCCTGCTGGTACACCGTGTAACTGGCAAGGGTGGCGCCATTTCCTGGCTCCTGAAGGGCCACCACAGCAGGTAATTCTGGGAAAGTTGTAAGGAAAAGGCGTAGATCGGCTCGCTTTGTGCGTGCCTTGAATCCGCGACAGTTCCACTGTACAATTTGAATAGGGATCGAATTGCTTCGCGGATGCTTCCTATTTCTAGGGGCGCCCGCCATGATCAAGGGTAGAGTTGTGAGTTTGGAGAGAGGAGGCTTGAGAGCCAGTGGCTCCAAAGAGAGGAGCGTTCTCTATACTGGGGATGGCACAGGGGACCTCTTCTTCTTCTCCGGCGATTCGACGCCTAGACGCTTTGAGCTGCCGGCCTGCGAAGGTTTTGAGCGGGCCAGCGCGCTTGGGAGCGCGGGTGAGTTGAGCGAACTGAGCGGTTATGAGGTTTGGGATAGATGCCGCAAGGTGGCTAATTTTGTTGAGTGCCGCCGTAAGTGTGGCATTGATTTGCGTTTCCAATGCGGATATTCTGTTGTTAACTTGAGTTTCGAGCGCGCTCACTCTCGCCTCGAGTGCCGTGAGGGCATGCGCAGCCTGTCCTGAAGGGGTTGCGTCGCTCTCCATTGCCTCTGCTGCAGGTGAGGCAGAGGTGTGGTTGGGGGAATTTTGGCGGGCCTCCGCTATTGCGAGGCGCTTTTGAAAATTTGCAACCTGCTCGCGGAGAGCAGATATTTCTTTTTGTTCGGCAGAGATTGGCCGTGGTTGGGATTGGGAAGGGGGAGGGAAGGGAGAAGCTGCCCTGCCCGCGCCGCTCACCTGGGAGTGTTGCTTGACAACGTTTGCCCACGTCTTGGAGCCGCCGTTCTGGGGAGGTCCGAGGGGCTTCGCTGCACCGGCTTGAGGCGGCGGTGGCGCAGCTGGAGGTTTCCCCTGGCTCCCGGTAGAGGAATTCACAGGCTGGTCCATGGCTTGGTCGGCAGCCTTGGCCTTCAGCTTGTCCGGGCGACGCTTGCCACGCTTGCGTCGATTCCGCTTCGATTTACGGCCGCGCTCGGCATGCGGGGGCTGGATAGCGCGATATTTAGCCGTACACGCAGGCCCCCCGTGGCATGGGCCCCGCCGCACACTGAACACTTTGGGTTGCACTGGTGAGGGGCCCGCACCCCCTCAACGAGTAGAGCCTGCTGTCCGCACAGGCCACACCGGTCCAGCCTCTGGCCGGGGCAGGCGTCCACGCGGTGGCCGACCACACCGCAATGTCGGCAGGCTGGAATGGTTCGCTGGTAAGGCCTAACTTGTACAAGCTCTGAATCGTAGTGCACGAAACGTGGCTTCTCTGTTCCGGCAAAAGTCAGTCTCGCTTTGTTGGATGTCCCAAATTTTCGCACTTCCACGATGGTGCCGTAGCGCCATTGGAGCCTAGTACGGAGCGAGTCCGTAGTTTCAGAGTTACGGACGGTAATGACGCCGTAGCAGACGTCCTTGCCGTCTTGGCGCAGGTGCCCCACAAGGGGGACCCTCCCGTCGGGTCCATTAAGTTCAAATTCGCCGATGATCCGGTCGGCTAGCTCAGGTTTCGCAGTCTGAACAATAATGAGGTTTTGTTCTCTTACCGGTATTATGGTAAGGTCAGTTGCGGGTTGCGTGCCCAGGAGAGCCGTGAACGCCCGGCCGTAGCCGGTCTCCTGGAAAGTCTCGTACAACGAGACGCGGGTCCGGGGCTTGATGACGACGACGTAGTCGTCTGGAGCAGGCTTGGGTATAACAGGCGGTTTCCACTTCGTGAGCAGTCGCCGACTGCGGCCCGACGCGTGCGGGGCGGGTGACTGCTGGTTTCCGGCGTGAACGCCGGCCGCGTCTACGGACGCCGGCTTTAAGGCTTGGTCTTGCGCTCGGCGCAGCACTGCGGCGTTCAACGCGGCGCTGCGAAATCTTGCCGAATCTGGGCCTCCGGTTGCCGCTGGGGTAACCGTTGCCGAAACTGGGCCTTCGGTTGCCGCTGGGTTAACCGTTGTCCAGTGCATGTTTTCGGGGTCGTAGCCTCGGCAGGAGATTTGCGGAGCAGCCATACTGGCGTCAGTGGCCAGAGGCCCCGATGTGCCGGGTACCGGTTCGGCCGTAAGGCCTAGCCGCGCCACCGGCCCGATCGGGCCATGTGTTGCCCGAAAAAGGGGTTTAACCGGGCCCACCTTGGAAAAGACTGGTGTCCAGATGTTCCCGACAGCTTTCGGTGCACGTTGGGGATGAACTTGCTAGGGTCAGGCGGAAACTTCCGCTGCTCCGGCTGAAAATCAGCGGAGCCGACGAACAGCACGTCTGACTCCCCGTGCGAACGCGCGCGTCCTTTCTGACTAGAGCTGCGCCCAGATTTATCTCGAAACATCGCAACCCCGCACAACTGGTTTCACATCGTTCTAGATTGTTGTGGTTGCTCTCGGTACATTTTCTCGATGGTTAATTGCCAGCTGTAAATTGAGCGCGACCGAGAGCGGCTAGGAATCGATTCTTCTACGACCTTCGAGCTCGTTCGCTCCTACCGCCGCCACGAAGTTGTTCATTCTTTGTGGGCGCAAGTCATCCCAATAACCAGATTTTGTTTTAGAGGGTTTTCGCCTTCTGACTACGGTCACCACACCACGTGACAGTATCTGTGTCACGGCCAAGAGAGCTTTGTCATTCAGGGCATAGTGCACGCCCAAGCAGGCAGGCACTGGCAATCCTTTCGCTGCCGTCCACATAATACACTATTTGTGACAAGCACTTCTTTAAGCCTCCTTTAAACGGAAACTTTGGTATCCAGATTTTCATTTCATTTGCCATGCGTGAGGTCGTTCACACAGCTGTCTAGACCGCTCGAACGGCGCACCGTAGAGTGCACATGTGCCATTTACGAGTGGCTCAAAACCTTACCTTGTCCTGCATGCGCATTCCCATGGATCGTATTTAACTCCTCGTGGCTTTTAAAGCCCTATCGTGCCCGCCAGCCCGCGGTGACTGTCATGAATGCACACCAAGGCGGGTCGTTTGGGTGCTCTAGACAACTCAGTGGACGACTGTACAATTTTTTGCTGCAAAGCCCAAAAAGAAAAGAATCTCACACTTCGTCTTTTTCAAAGTGCAGGAATAGGGATGTGACGCCTCCCAGCCTTGGTTGGTTGGTTGGTTTATGGGGTTTAACGTCTCAAAGCGACTAAGGCTAAGAGAGACGCCGTAGTGGAGGGCTCCGGAAATTTCGCCCACCTGGGGTTCTTTAACGTGCACTGACATCGCACAGTACACGGGCCTCAAGAATTTCTCCTCCAAAGAAATTCCAGCCGCCGCGGCCGGGATCGAACCCGCGTCTTTTGGGTCAGCAGCTGAGCACCATAACCACTGAGCCACCGCGGCGGCCCCTCCCAGCCTTGAACAGGCCTGAGGCCTGCCCAGTTGATCAACCCTCCGGCTGATGGCTGGCAAAAGTCAGTGCAGCCCATCAGTGAGACTGTCGATGTAGTACCACCCGTGAACATATCCTCCGTGTTTGGGGCGCCCCGCTTTGCCCGAGATCCCTGTGTCCGGGTGGAATTGCTTGAGTACCTTGAAAATGTAGACTAGCTCTCGCGGCGACGACGCTTCTTCGCCCGGTCGATATAGCTGGAGGCGGACGGTAAAACCTTCCAGGCGACTGTCTTTTTGCCTTGGCCGCCTGCTTGGCGATGGCGCCCATCTTCATTGCCGGCTTCGACAGCAGTCTTCGCTTGATCTAACGCGACACGTCCGTAGCCGTGATTGCGCAGTCTCAAAATGGCAGCAGCCGTCGCGCTTCTTTATGGGCAAGAAAAGTATCACAACGGACACAGATTTCGGCTCCTCGCGGATAGATTTTCCATCGAGGGAGTTTGAGGTGACTAAAGGTGCTCTTCAATTCAATTCATTTATTTTCGAGAGTGGTACAAACACAAACTCTGAATGGTCCCCTGGACTAAAAGTTGCACTAAGCAACTTGACGACGGCCCAAAGGCCACCTTACAGGACAGCAGTCAACCCAGATTATCAACAAAAGAAACTGCACTCATCAAAAATCACATCGAAAGTATATTGGCAATAAAGCAGGTCTCAAATACGTACATACACACGAAACAGTGAGACAATAAAAAAAAAAGAAAAATCATTTGATTCTATGGAAGCACACGGCCAAAGGACAATTAGTTTAAAACTGAGGCAAGACACACCAAACGGTTACATGAGGAGTTCAGTTGAGGTTAAAGAAATAATTTTTAAATTATTTCTTAGATGGAAAAAACGCTTTTGGATATTTGTTTAGAAGTGATGGAACATTATGCTTTACTGAATGAAATTTGTTTTGGGTGCGGAAATAGAGAACTAGCCAGTGTGGGGGATTTCTAGTCAATACATCTGTTGCTCGCTGTTGTAATATTGCAACAGTTTTAAGAAAATTTGCTGATTCAGCGGATGAATAATAAAGCCGATTTAAGAGTTGATATTCATAACTGTGCAGGAAACGAATGATCCCATACTTCGGAAATAGGTTGTTTGTAGATGCGTGCATTGCAGCATTTGCCACATAGCTCAAAACTTTCTTCTGGAGCACATTAATTTTATCTATTTCTTTTTGTTGTTGAGCTCCAGAAAAGACTGCAATAATTTATGTGTGGTGCAAACGACGCTTGGTACAACTGCAGTTTAACTCTTTCGGGAATTAGGTTCCTGCAGCAGGACAGAGTGCCTGCAACAGCAGACAGCTTCTTGCACACCTGATTAATGTGGTGACTCTAGTTTAGGGTAAAATTAAAAGTACCGCCAAGAACCTTATGCTCATCTACTATTTTTATATCTTTATTCATATGATTGTTCATATTTTGAAGTGTGAAAACTTAATTTCTTCGTCTAAATAGTAAAACCTTAGCCTTAGTGGGATTGATTATTATGCAGTTAGACTGGGACCACCCTGATGGGGACTCGAGCGTTCAGTTGCACTGCAGTACTAAATCATTTGGGTCTTCACCTTTATAAAGAATGCGACTGTAATCAGCATATATAAAACATTTAGCTGACTGATTAATAAGAACTATATCATTAATATATAGATTAAATAATAGCGGGCCTAAAACACTAACTTCCGGTACTGTGGTTTGTAGGGGCAGCAGAGATGACTAAACATTATGTATACGGACGCAGTTGACTCTGTCTTTCAGGTATGACATAATTAAATTGAGGGGCCCGCCCCGTGTTCCATACTGTGATAACTTACCTAACAAAACATTATGGTTGAGGGAGTCAAAGTCTTTACTGAAGTCAATGAGCAGACCAAGAGTAAAAAGGCCAGAATCTATATTTTGAACTATCTGTTCTTTAAGTAGAAGTAATGCCATTTCTGTCGATCGTCCCTTCCTAAGTCCATATTGGATTGGAATCCATTTTGCATTTAGGATTTTGGTTTTAGGAAATCCAACCATTTCACCCCAGGAGAACCACGTACCCATTAGAAAACGGATAGGTATCCGGCGGCACTGGGCATCGAACCCAGCACCTCCCGAATGCGAGGCGGAGGCTCTACCGCAAGGACACAACTTTGGTACCAAATCTTCAGCTTAAGCGCTTTAATTTTTGGTTTTGTACAGGATTGCTGTATGTAAGCAAGCTTCAGGGGGAAACGCTCCATCCCTGGGTGTCAATGAAGCGTTCTCAGTGAAGAAGCCGCTTTGTCTAAAGCGGGCGGGAACAATGCTTTACCATGCATTTTTGCTTACATAGCTAGTTATCTTCAAGTGATAACTTCGTTTACCGTCCCCCGCTTTTCTCAGTTCCCTGGAATGTATTAAAAGGCCAATAGGTTCTATTTGTTTTATTGGCCTCTCGCCGCTAAACAGGTAGGAGAGCAGAAAAACCAAAAAAAGAAGTGGAAATATAGGGTCCCGTAAGACACGTCGCTTTCTTGATAGTTCCCGCTTGAATAAAACCTCGTCGAAATGAACTGGCTCAGTTCGGTTTATCACATATTCTAGCGCTAGAGCTGTCTTCATCAGGCGCGCAGGATGTGGCAAGCTTGCACAAACAAAAGTCTGACCCTTGGAACACCTTGAAAAACGCCCAAGCAGTAGACAGAGGTTGCAGGGAGAGAGCCCCATATCAGTAAAAACTGCAAATTGCGGGCCATATAAAGTCCCGAAGCAGCACATGGGATTTGCGATAGGCTTGAATGCAAAGCTCAGATTTAATTCAGATCACCTGGTCTTCCTTTAGCTTGCGGTGTCATCACACAACACACGGCCGTTTTTGCCTTCCGACACCAACGAAATACTGCCGCTGCGGCGACCACATCAGTGCCGGCCAAGCTTTGGAATTGTCATCTCACGAAGTTAGTACGCAGCTACCTTCCAGGAAGTTACGACAGCTATGATATTAAGTGATTTGACTGACGGCCCTGCCACGGGATTATCACGCAAGTCAACTGTCGGCTCTTCACCGTACTTTGAACACCATGGTGCGCATTGAAGCATTGTGGCAGCGGAAAGGCGCCAAGCGACATGGGAAGCCTGCCAAGCTTTTTAGTCGCTTTGCCGGTGCAGTATCTGCTACGCTTTCTTTGGGAATTGATGAGATGCGAGAATAACTTGAGCGCACGGACGACATGCGCGGAGAATTCGTGTCGCCACTTACAGATGGCGCTACCGCTGGCAGCGCGGCGCTCAGGCCATCGGACGGAGCGGTCGTTATTTATCGCCTTATCGGCCCGACTGGTCAAACCACTCGCGCGGGTAATCCGAATCCAATCACGGCCGCGCAGCCCCGCGGTGTTGGCGATCGCGTTCTGTTATGACGCCCATTATTCGGCCGCGCGGCGTTGCCAGGCGCGATTCTTCCTGCTCTGAGCGGGTGGCATTGGGACCGCATCCTCCCGTTGTTCGGGGCTGGCGAACAAGCCTGCTTAATGGCGCCACTTAGCGCTCGCGTTGCTGCCGCCGATTTCGCGCCGTTTCGAAATGATAGGTGCGATGGTTTGGCGGCAGCCGTGACCGGCCGCTCGCGGTTTGGAACGGCCCCAACAGTGTGATGATGGGAAGCCTTTGTGTGGCTAACGTGTAGCAAGAGCTGCAACACGCCGCGGCTGCACGCGCGCCGGAGAGCCGCTTATCGCGATGGAGGACAAACTGAGCCCCGATGGAAGCTGATGCCGCGCCGCAGTAGTGCTGCTTCGCCAGCGTGATGACGAGGCGCGAAGTGCGCATCCCCGCGGCGCTGCTCATCGCCTCGTTGTCGGTCCGTCCCGGCAGCATCGCGCCCGCCGGGCCGAGCTGGGAAGCCCTGTGTCGGGGTTTATGGCACATAAACAGCTGAGGATATGCTCCAAACGAAGTTTTGTTGGTCCAAGTGGCTTGCGTAATCAAGGCCAAATCTGGTCTCTTGAATCAGAAAACAGATAAATGTACCATTTCAGTGCTTTGGCATTGTAATTTTTGGACTAGAGAACCGCAGACCGCCCCAAGCAATCTGTACCCGCCCACAAGCAAGAGAGCAGGGCCAACAACGGGAGAAGCGAAACGAGATGCCCCCTAAATATTATCTTTCTGGACTCACTTCACTGCCGAGGCTGTGCATGGCGTTGAATGCTCATTCGATGCGCTATTGGCGATGCATGATGTTGAAAGGAGCCAGAAGAGGTGTACCACACTCGGTGGTCTCCTCTCATTCGCATTTCTTCCACTATGCGGAGCCGGTGATTCCAATACGTCAGTTCTGCATGGCAACGACAGAGGCCTCTCATTAGCTCTAGTCGCAGGGAAGGGATGAGGTCGTGTAAGGGATGGCCCACATTTCTTGGGTCTCCAGGAACTCGACTAATGTTATCCTGTCACCCAACGAAGCTCTCACATTGCAGAGTACAGTCTTGCACTGCATGGGACGCACATTGTTTCCTGTCACGAAAAAGAAAGCGCAGTTTTGTCGCCGAGGTCAATACTGCCATTACTGCAGTGATCGTGCAGACAGCGATGGTGCTGTGACATTTTTGAAAAGCTTCGTGCTTTAGTGCCAACAAAGTAAAACGACGAGTTGAGCGATTTGGTACATTCTTGAAGAAAACAGCGCAGCAACAGGGACAAGAGAGCAGAAGACGACGGGACAGTCGCCTTCTTCTTCTTCTTTTCATGTGGAGAAGAAGAAGAAGGCGCTGACTAGCAACTGAAGGTTTATTGCAAGGCACAGAGAAAATATACTCTCCTAACAACCAGGAACACGCATGACCTACCCCAACAACACTGATAGGATTTCAAAAACAGTCATGATGGTCAAGATAGGATATTTCACAGTCATGATGAACGAGGACGGATGGGGTGCTTACGCATGTGTCGCTGTTTTTGTGAATATGAAATGCTTCGCTGACTTCCCTAGTTAATCTACCTTTGTGACTGTACAAGCCCTTTGTACAGTCACAAACTCTAGTTTAGGTTAAACTAGACTCTAGTTTAGACTCTAGACTCTAGTTTAGACTCCTTCTTTGTTTTCCTTTTTCTCTTTTTTTTCTTTTTTTCTTTTTCTTCTCCAACTTCTTGCGACTTCCGCGTCATGCATGCAGTTTTTGCGGGGGGCCGCCTCAGAGTCATAAAACATTGCTATTTTTAAGGTAATTATTGTCTTACATAATACGGAGCGGCACAGCGGCCGCCGTGTAAAAGCTGTAGTCATCTGCTTGAGGACGAGGGAGAAGCTGCGGAAAGGTGAGCGCGGCTGCTGATGATGGTGATGCCAAGCGTGCGCACAGGATGACCTTAGAATGACAGCCGCCCCAGCACTCCGACTATACCTGCACATATTATTGCAGCATGGAGAGTGTAAATAATGGCTTCGCGTGCGTTCTGCAACATGAGCAAAACACATCGCGTAAATCCTCGATAGAGTGCTCGAGCTAAGAAGGAGCTGGACTGGACAATGATGTCGTGCTTTCACAAGTGTGTTCGCTGTGTGTTCTATGGAAGTATTAGGTCACTGATGACGAGTAGAAATCAGCTGAGTTTTGAAATACGCCCCAATGTAAAAGGTAGGTAGGAAGACCGCGCCCCCGCCGCGTCAGAAAAAAATATCAAATTGCCACGCGCCAATTCAAGACGCGCTGGATTTTCCTCGACCTTTCCTCAGGCCATGCTGATTTCCCACCGCCTCTTACTGAAAATTCAACCCTTATATTGCACAGATTAGGTTTTAAAAAGGAACACACACACACACACACACCAAAATATCTACGTGCATCAACATCTGAGCGTTTCTTTTTTTCACCCTACATACCACAAAGGATGAAAAAGAAAGGGAACGAAATCTCGCAGTTTACACTCGTGGCTAACCAGTCAGCTGCTGACCGCGCAGCCGACTGCTGCTGCATCAGCCGCATTTCAATGCAACAGAACACACCCGCGCGTGAAATTCCGGTCTGTACTCTCCTTGGTCATTTGAATTCGATCCGCGGCGAAAGTGTGTCTCAGTTCTAGACCACAGAGTGGCTCCGGCGCTTAAAAATTAAAGCGGGCTTAGAGGAGAACGTAGCGAGTTGATCTAAATTTATCTAGCGGATGACAATATCACACTTACTATAGAAGCACAGTACGAAATACGAATAACTCGGGCGCTAAATGTAAAGCAGCGGGAAACAAACATGCGGCGAGGTCATGCCTGCTCTTTCCCGAATTTCCTAACGAGAACTTATCAGTGAAAAAACGACAGTGGACATAATTCTTTCCAGAAAGCAGCTCCCCGGGCATATGAAAGCGGCTTCATAGCATCGCTCACGCCACCAGGGGTTCGTCATCTGTTTGCGCCCGCATGCAGTGCGGTCCGGTTCGGAACATGGCAGCGTGATGAGCTGCTTTCGTCCCCGATAGTACGTGTCGTGGATATAATAAACAAACGACGCTTCACGCTGTCGTCTCCTTTCGTGTTCCTTCCTGTTTTTTTTTAGCCTTCAAAATTAGTAGTGGCCGAGAGGTGGCTCACTTTTACTGTATGTATTCGGCAGGTGTCGACTGCCGATCATAGTATCCCATAAGGCGAGGACCCGTACCCGGTGAGAGCCTACGGACAAGCGCTCCGGCAAAACGGCGTAAGAGGATTATTACGATCGCTGGTGGCTATGTATCTTTAATGCGGAGGAAGACTACAGTAACGTAAAGCAGAAAGGCTTAAAGGGGCGGAGACACCAAATTTGTGGTTGGCGCGTTATTTGTTTCAAACGTTTCTTATTGCTCTAGGAAACATGATACACACTCGAAGATCCATATATTCACAGTGAATAATTTAAAATCGCATTTTTAGCTGAACGATTTTCGGTTTCGGAACGCCGAGTTGGACAGTGACGTCACTTTCTAGGGTGCTCAACTACTTTGCCTGGTCACGTGGACCCACAAAGTTGTTGGCCTCGCGTGGGTCCGTGTGAGGATGCGAAGCACTTTGCAAAATTCCAGTAAGCATGGCTAGTTCGGCAATGCGTTCACAAAAACAAACTTAGCGAGTGGCGGTTCGCAGCAAATGAAGCTCGGTGGTGCGTCAGCCGACGTGGCTCGTTTCTCGTGCCTCATGGCTGCGGCTGTGCTCCGCTCATCGTATGTCACTGTATTTTCGTATGACATCACTAAAACTTGGGTTACTCTACCAGTGGAGTGATGTCAGCATTAGTGGCGCTAGCGATGGGTCTAGATCATGAGAGCGAGCATTTAGATAATCTCTGGAACCAAATTAAAATATTTTTTAAACGTTTGTTGTGTCCAACACCTGGCTGTGGGTGCCCTTGCGTACATAGGAATCCCACAGCAGGCTTTTTATAGCCTCAAAATTTGGTGCCTCCACCCCTCCAACACTTCGGCCGAGCTTGGCTCGCGTACAAAAGGGCATTCAGACGCCCACCAATCCCACGGTAGCGCCGCTTCGCCGGAGTGGCGCGGAGGCGCCGGAGCGTGTACTTCAAAACCGATTCGCCGTCAGCGCGCCGCTTTTTTAGCGCGGGCTCTCGAAACGCTCGCGGCCGCCGTTGGACGGCGCTGTTGCAGGCACGCGCCGTCACGCAGCAGCGTCTGCTGCAATCCGGTCGTGGCCGCATCGGCTCGTTGAGACGTTTCAATAGCCCCGACGCGGGCTCGCATCATCGCCGCGTGCGGGGATTCTCGAACATTACGCAGATGCCGTCGAGGAAGAAATGGCAGAGTGGTCGTGATCGGCATAGCTTCGGTGATGAGGTGTATTCATGGTCAGGGGGCTTTTACATTTCCCGCGCTGCCCCGGCGAAATGGGTCGCCTCTCGCTCGCTCGCTGGAGCGGCTGCGTAATGGGTTTGGCTCGCGTAATTGTCGCCCGCTAAAGTGGCTTCGCGAGTAATTACCTATAATGGCGCCCGTGTTCCTCTCTTTAGCACCGCGCATTTAATCTTCATCATCACGTCTGCATAGCTTGCTAATAGGTTGTTTACGTGGCCAGGAGAGATACCCCGTCCTGCCCCCTCTGTCGAATGCCTTTCCCTCGGCGGCCACGTCACGAGGCTCACCCTCCGCCGCTGCCCGCGCTCGAAAGGAACGGCCGCTTCGCAACGAGGCAGCTGAGAGATTATAAAGGCGCCCGTTCTCTCTACATGCTCCCTACCCCGGCGCATCGATGCGCAACGCCGCCGCTGCACGTTAGACTCCGCCGATAGTTCCGCTCGGATACCTGCGGATGTGTCCACGGTGTGTAATGATCGCGTTTCTGCGCCAAGATTGCATCGGCTGCGTTTGAATCCCTCGTATAGTAACCGAACACGCATCAGACTGTACTCGATCTGACAGCACGCACAGGTGACACAACAAACAGCGACTCGCCAGCCCTTGCACACATCTCTGGTAGCGTTCACATCGACATGTGGGACGCAGATTGTTATGTGAGCCTGAGTCGGCCGCCACCCCTTACAAAAATGACTTTTGAGCTTCAGTTGACGCCTTGTTGAGCTCTTGTTGAATCAACTGGAAACCAACATGAACACAATGTATGTTCAGACTACTCAACATCTGCTAAACAAAATTTCTGTTGAGCGTAGTCAGCACATTAATTGTTGTAATTTCAGTTGAATTTACGTTGATTCGTGTCTTATGGCACCTGTTTCTAAGCCTAACCAAATGAAATCAGTTCGACATGCGTCGTGCAAACAGAACCTTACCACATTATACATAACAAGAACACATGCAGCACCTGTTAAGACTTTCGTGAACCGCTCAAAGTCATTTCTTTGCATGGAAAAAAGTGCTTGTGGCGCAATATGCTCTTTCAGGCATACTTCCTTCGGAGGATGCATATGAGCGCCGGTAAAAAAAAAGGGCTCTTAATTAGTGCTTTATTTCTGTTTATGAATGAATCAAGGTCTTCAACTAACAGAACGTTGCATGTGAACTTAATTACTTCTACTACACATAAAATAAATAAATAGCAATAGTTATAACTGACATAACTTTGCTGATCGGCAGGCCACTACCTGCGCAGATCTGTCCGCCCATGTGTAGGAGTATATAAGGGTGAATCTGAGATTGCGCTTCTCCTAGTGAGGTCATGTTACAGCCTCGTGTGCAATACTGTTCCATGTTCTTTATCTGACGGTTGGGTAGGCGAGAGTGTATGTATTTATGTATTCATGCTAAAACATGTGTGTTTGTGCGTATGTATGGAGCACTACGCGGCTGGGATGTCAGCGTCATGTTAATGAGAAACTGTAGCAATAAATGTGAATATATCGCCAAAAATTGCATCGGTAGGCCCATCTGACCCAATACAAATGTATTCGAAGGCATTTTTATTTTTTTTACCACAGGTTTGTATTCAGTCTGTAATAAACTGAAAATCAACACAGACATCGACAACGGAGTTTCAACTTAAACACATAGGCCAATTTTCGCCACAGAATTTCCACAAATTTTAAACAGTGCTTATTGAGGCAACTTCACGAAAATTCCGCAGAATTTCAACGCCAGTTTTTGTAAGGGGCCGCCTCCAAACAGCGCAGTCACTGCCCCCCCCCCCCCCCCCCCCCCCCCGGCGAGTGCGACTGGGCTAGCTTAGAAGGAGAACGGAAGCAGTGCTCTTTTACTGGGTGACTTGGAAAGAAAGCGGCGTCAACGAATATCTTTGCTAACCGGCCATTGTGGCAAAGCCCTTACCCTCCTCACGGCGCACATATCCGGCAAAATTTTCAGGTCACGTGGTTTAAACCGGTGCCATGATGTGGCCGCTGTCACTTGCATTCGCATGTACCATTCATGAGGCTGAAGAACGGAAACAAAACCCTTTCCGAGGCAGGAAGCGAAGAGGACTGAGCGAGGAAAGAGATTTAAAGGCACGGTCTCCCCTCTAGTTTAACGAAGGGCCAGTGATTGCACCCGTTTCTTTGCCTTCGTGCTCTGTTGTTCCCACGTTGTCTGTCCGTGCGTCCAGCCCCGAAAGTTGTGAACGGAACGCGAAAATTGGCAACGTTTACGCTATGTCGTGTCGTGCCCTCAATTAGGCGAGAGCTTTGCTGCACATTCGCGCTCCATGGCTTACTGCTGCGTCGCGTGACAAGTTCCAACGCCGCCTCGGCCGGAATCAAGGCTACGCAAGCTTCCATCGGGCTTTCTCTCACCCGTTTTCCCTCGTGAGTGTTCACGAGTGCCACCTTCGTCCATAGCCACCGACGTGAAGCGTCTGCCGCATGTACTACACGTAACTCGAGACGGGAGTTTATAAAGAGCGGTCCACCGCATCTTCGTGAAATCAACGACATTGCTCCTCGCATAATTTTTTTAATTCCGTTTAATTTGAAAATTACCTCAATTTAGTGGCGTAAATTTTTAATATTCATTGAAGTTCAAGTCATCATCATCATCATCTGCCTGACTTCTCCCACTGCAGGACAAGGGCGTCTCCCATGTCTCTCCAGTTAACCCTGTCCTTTGCCAGTTCGCCCCCTGCTACGTTTGGCTTCTCTCGGAATCCACTCCGTTGCTCTTAAAGACCAGCAGTTATCTTGCCTTCACATTACATCCCCTGCCCAAGCGCCGCCGATAGAGCGGTTTGCTAACTTGTAGCGGTGGTTAAAAACACGCGAACCAGTTTTTTTGCCCGAACGTATCTCGTACTTGGTCTTTTCTTCCAGCATTTAAAGAAAGCCAGCGAAATAAAACCACCACCAGGCGACAGTGTTCTTACGACCCAAACGCGTTTAGAACGCACGAAGCGTGCGCGCTCACCGTGTCGAAGTGAGCGGTCGACCCTGCTGTCAGCGTAGTTTGAAAGTTTGTCCGCACGTTCTTCCGGAACATGGAAAGCGCGCGCCGCAATCTTCGATAACTGACAGGCAGGCAACCGACAGCCCATTCAGGCGCAGCTTTTACTGAGCCATCACACGCGCAAAGCAAAACAAGAAGAGAACGCAGCGTAGTCCGTGCAAACCTCCGTTTTCTTTATTTCTACCGTTGCGCAGAGTACGTCGAGCTGCGCTGCGGCCGCTCCCTTGGCCACAGGGAACGCGCACGCTTCGTGCGTTCAAGACGCGGTCGGAAGCGCTGCAGTGTGGTATCGCACAGGCGCGGGTAAGGTAGGTTTCAACGCGATAGCGTTGCAGGCCTCTCTGCCCAGAAAATGCGGCGCCGGCGGCGGCGTTGTGAGCGAAAAAATCACGAGCATGGCTCTGGCAGGTGGTCCCCAGAGAGCAACCTAGGAGGCCGGTGGGCCATCAAGGTCACGTGACTTTCTGGCGTCATCACAACCTGCCCACCCAAGAGTTACCAAACTGTCCACCGGGGAATGTGGCAGTTAAATTAATGATTGGGTGCTCGGAAAGAGCAACCTGGGCCGCGCAAGGCCCACCGCTGGGAGCGCCTTCCTTCGCAGGGCAGTGGCGCATCGCTTAACGGCTGCACCACTCCGCCACGAGGGCTATGAGACTGCCAGAGATATGAATGTAAAGTAGAGACTGATATCCTGCATATATGGGAATTAACCCATTATGTTATCGCGTCATACCTTTAAATCGCAGCTTAAGTATGCCCTCCATTTCTTTTTTCACATTAGGCGGGCTTTCTTTATAAACCGCCCACGCAGCAGGTACGGTATTGAAGAAGTCCTTGTCCTTCGCTTGTCCTTCTTCTTTCTTCTGTCTTGACCGTCGTCGCTGCGCTGTTTTTTACTTCTTCAATGTGCAACAACTCGCTCAGTTTTCGGTTCTTCTGCAGTTCATTTCTGGTACTTTGAGCTCTGTTTCTTGTCCTAACACCGCTCTTCTTCTTCTTCTTTCTTCTGTCTTGTCCGTCGTCGCTGCGCTGTTTCTTACTTCTTCAATACGCACCAGCTAGCTCAGTTTTCGGTTCTTCTGAAGAAGGTACGCTAACACACATTGTTGTTTCTGAGCCCCCTGAAGAACTAAGCCAATTGCACTTGACCCTAAATTTAATATTTAAAATCGTGCACAGGTTGTCTTAGTTCATGAAATAATTAAGCGCAATATCAAAATTACTGTGAGGAGCGCCACACGACCGTTAACAGTATGTCGTTGGAATCACCGGGCTGAGGCAATGCCCGTTTTTTTTTTTTAAACCTTGGCTCAAGTTACGCGAACCACACCGTATATCCGCATAAGATATATTTAATGAAAAGGTGACCAGCGCGTGTAGGAGTTTATTGACGTTTCGTACGTGAGACCGGCCTTCGTCAGAATATCTAAATGGAAGGCACTCTATCTGTAGCTAGGTTCCCAACAGCATACAGAAAATTCCTTTCTACCATTTTCGACCGCGCCCAGATTTCCTTTCCCAGTGATATGTATATAAGCAGCGAAGTTTAAAAACACTTCTGTCAACGCTTCGGGCAGAAACATGTCCCTCTTAGGACAGTTAGCGGCTAAAGCGTAATATATGTAAATGCCAACCTGGCGACTTCTGCAGCCAAGTGCGTTTATTTGACTATTGTGGAGGCCACTGTGGTAGAGCATCCGCTTCACATGCGGGAGGTGATGGGTTCGATTCCCAGTGCCGCTGGGTACTTACCGGTTTCTTTAATGGGTAGAAGATTTCCCCTGGCCTGGAGCTCGGCTCTTCTTAGGGTGAAATGATTGGGGAAAAGGGTCCTGGACCAAACCGTTGAGAGTTATTTTATTGCCTTAAAGTACGACTCCCGTAGAGGAACGTCATATTCTTTAATGCGTCTGCTAGGCCTTTGCTATTATGCGGAAGTGCGCTGTCCATTTCGTTGCTGCGACTCCAATCGCAGTTAGTCAGCTTTTTGCCACTGACACAAGCGCAAGTACAGATAACTCCGCGCTAGCTTCAGAAAGCATGTCACCTATGCAGGGCGTGGCGGGAACAAGCTCTTACGACGAGTGTTCGCTTATCTCAGGGTCAGAAGACCCTTAAGCCGGGTTACATTCGCGACGAAGCTACGCATAAGCGGCGCTGCTCACTGCGACGTGATGCTGCGTCTGTTCACGCGAGTAAAACCGCTCGGGCTGTCACGGTCGCTCCGTCGTTCTCTGTGCGGCGCCGCGTGCATTGTTCCATCGACGACGCTGGCGCCTTGGCTCGGGTGCGAGCCCCTCGAGTGCGCTCACTCGTCGACGTACACGCACGTGTGCTCGAGCAGCTCGAGCCCCAGGCAGCCCTCGGTGCGTAACACAGCGTCGGTGGGATGCTCGGCGTGCTCCACGTACAACTCGTACAGCGCTTGCATGGGCAGCACCGCGTCGATGTTTCGGCACAGCAGCCGGCGAAAGGCCACCATGGTGGCCAGCCGCTGCAGCCGATTCCCCGTGGCGGCCAGGTAGAGCAGCTCGCGGGGCGCGCACACCGGGTCCAGCTCTATCAGGATCAGGATGAGGCAGAGCGCCTTGTGGCGCACCGAGGCGGTGGGCGAAGAGAGCAGATGGAAGACGCTCATGAGCAGCTCGAAGCAGCTGTCGCGCAGTACAGCATAGTGGCGGATGACCAGGGCGCCGAGGGACTCGAGGGCTGACTCGACCAAGGGCGGATCGTCCTGGCAGCGGCTGAGCCAGCGGAGACCAACGGCCAGCACGAGGCGCGGCTCACCGGGCCTGGAGAGAGCACCGGGATGCCAGCGGACCAGGTCGAGCAGGGTGAGCTCGGGGCTGCTGCTGCTGGAACCGTCTTCCTGGAGGGCGGACATTAGGCCCTGCCGGCCGCAGCGACGCAGAGCCCGACGTCTCAGCATCCTTCCTCGCCTTGCTCTTCTTCCTCGTCGACGCGCGTGACCTGCTTCCGCCGCGAGGAGGATGCAGGTCTTCTTCTTCTCCACATCAAAATGGCACCTACCCACGCGGGGGGATTGGCCAAGGTACGGTGGTGAATGCCAAGGAGGTATATGTGCGGGAAAAAAAAAAACTAAGTAGAATAGTAGAATGATTGAAATGAGAAAATATATATGAATTGTTAAAATTTTTCAATAAATAAACAAATTAGATATACCAGGAATAAAATAAAATACGCTTTTTAGACATGCGGAGGAATTTTATATGGAGTTAACAGGGTAAGCGACCAGTTGCAATCATGTAATCATGAAGGTAGCCGCTCGCTTTTCTCTGCCTCTTCTAAAAGTAGCAGCTACGAGACAAAATCTGCAGGACGAGAATTTGGCGCGGACTCAAATGTTAGCCTTGTGTCGTCTGGTTAGCGCAATCTACTGAACATCCGAACGACCGAAGCGTGGCCTTTTACAAAGAATTGGACTTTTTACCGGGTTGGTTTCCTCTTCTGTCTCCTGATGCGCTGTATATACTGGCCGGCCTTTTAGTTCTGTTATGTTTTCTGTCATGTTTGTGTCATGTAGCGCCTACCTAGGTGCTCTGTAAATAGTTTTTTGTGTATACACACACACATATACCGTATATTTATATATATCCTTTCTATACATAAGCATGCACAATAAATGCCATGAAAGAAAAAAAAACGAAGCGTGGCCTTGTGGTAGACCATCCACCTCGCATTCAGGAGGTGGTGGTTTCGATCCCCAGTGCCGCCGGGTACCCACCAGTTTATTAAACGAGTACAAGATATCCCCTGGCCTGTTGCTCGGCTCTTCTAAGGTGAGATCCTTGGGAAAGGGTCTTGACCCCAGTTGCCTCGACGGATCATAGATAAGTTCCGCCGTCAAGCAATCCTAAATCCGCCTCGTGCGGTAGAAGCCCAACTTGTGCCCCCCCCCCTTTTTTTTTACTGCTGTTGATCCTGCTTTGAGCCAGCGGATCAGTGCGAGAGTTCTGCGTTCTGTGGACAGAACTGCAAGCGACAGTGTGTAGACGCTGAGGGAGTTTTTCCCTGCGGAAGGGCTGTCCTCACATATGAGGAAAGGCCATTGCGCGTCTCTGCTGGCGTTCGAACTGCGTTGGCCGAAGGGTACCACACCTGAATACAAGGCTGCGACGTCGTTCGAAACTGGGCTTCGCCCCCGAGGGACGCATCGTGGTTTACAGAGCTTCTCCCAAACGTATACCTCTAAAGAAAGCCGGGCGCCAGACCGGGGGACGCTTGTGTCCATTTTTACTGGTGGGTGTCCGGCGGTGAGTTTCTAACCAACCAACCACAAAGGGCCACAAGTTGGGATACCGCATGAGGCGGATTTAGGGTTGCTTTGCGTCGGAACTTATCTCTGATCCGTCAAGGCAACTGTTTGGTCTAAGACCCTTTTCTCAAGCATCTCACCATAGAAGAGCCGAGCACCAGGCCAGGGGAAATCTTGTACCCATTAAAGAAACCGGTGGGTACCCGGCGGCACTGGGGATCGCACCCAGAGGCAGATGCGCTACCACAAGGCCACCGCTATGCACTTGGCTCGCCGTTTATTAGCAAGCGGGCGAACGTCGCCGCTGCCGACGGACGAGAAGCAGACTGAAGCCGTCGTGCAGTCCATTGTTGTCCAAGTGCAGATGCTGTCCACAGCGGTCACCCACCGCAGCGACTCACAGCGTCACCTACAAGCAGCAGGGCAGAATGGTATCAGGAAAGTGACGTTGCTAAGCAAGCGATGTGGCTGTTTCCCTTGGGCAGTTGTATATGTGGGGACTGTGCTTAAATCTGCATGGTCTGATATAATGGCAAGGATTCGTTGGTTTTGGACAAAATGAGGCTGAAAATTTCCCCATCCTTGGGCGCATTTGTCATAAGCGAAGAGGTTCTACCCCGAAATGGGAAGCCAAGCAGTAAGCACCCTCCTGCAGTCCTCCCTCAACAGCCGCCGCGGTGGCTCAGTGGCTATGGTGCTCGGCTGCTGTCCCAAAAGACGCGGGTTCGATCCCGGCCGCGGCGGCTAGAATTTCTTTGGAGGAGAAATTCTGGAGGCCCGTGTACTGTGCGATGTCAGTGCACGTTAAAGATCCCCAGGTGGTCGAAATTTCCGGAGCCCTTCACTACGGCGTCTCTCATAGCCTTAGTCGCTTTGGGACGTTAAACCCCACAAAACCAAACCAAACCTCCCTCAACAATACCTACTGAACTGATATGAACAAGACGAAATATTCTAAGGCCATATTTTTTATTTATTTTTGAAACAACTGAAAGTATACAGCCGCGATATGCACAGCAAGTTACGTGGCACACATCTCTTAAGCGAATGTAGCAAATGATCAGCACACTGTACCAAGCTATTTATTTGAAGGCTAGGGGTGCTACCTTCGTGCTGATAATAAGGGGCCCCATTCCGTGACGATCCGTTTCATTTGATAGGGACATCATTGTGGTGAAAGCAACAACAGCAGGTAGAGAAGCTAATCACAGACGGTCTGGTCGCCACCTCCAGGCAGCCTTGTCTCGCCGGCTGAGTCGCACTACCCAATCCGTCCCACGCCCAGTTTCTTTGCCGAGACTAAATACGAGGCAACAAAGCTCAAAGGCGTCTTCGCGCTCCGTTACTTGTGCGACGCATTTATATGAGCAGGTGACACCATGTTTCTGTCACTCTGCGCCACCAGCGTTACGTCTGATGGCAGCAGCGACGAATGGCAGAGGACCGAATGGGAAGGAAATGAATCGTTACAGATGCGGTCCCAGGTTCACGTCTTGGATTGTTTTTAAATTGGCTGGTATTGCGTAATATGTACAAAAACAAATTTGCGCGTGCATGCGTGCGTAAATGACTCGCCGTTCCAGCCAACATTGCTCCAAGTGACACCTTCCAGACTCTTTTAGCAGCGCCAGCTCAGTGGATGACGTCAAGCGCAACGTTCTCGTCGTCAATCGCCGGGCCGCCCACACTATGACGTCAGCGCAGGCCCTAACAGCTGCGGCGTGACTCGAAAGAGGGCCTTCACTGCCGCAAACATTCAAGGTGTTCGCCCGAAGGAGAACTACGCGAAGCGTCAGCGGCCGGAGGTCGCGATGTCCAGACGACGCTCCCGCGCAGCCATATAATACACGACGGGGCCGCTCGGCAGTACACGACTGCCGATTCAAAGGCTCCTGAGGCAGCCCCTCAAAATTAGCAGTAGCGGCATGCTGAATAACCCATCTTCTACAGCTGAAGCATCATGGTTGGTTGTCAGTTTCTATTTTATTTTTCTCCGGCTCCAACATCGGCTGGAAGACTACTGCGTTTACAAATTTTGAGTCAGTTGACAGCCAATCAGCAGTGCTTGGAAGTAAGAATACGTGGCGTCGAAGAGATGAGCGCGCAGTTCCTGATAATAATGCGAGATATACCTGAAGAACTCCCAGCCGCCGTGGTGGCTCGGCTGCTGACCCGAAAGATTCGCGTTACATTCTGGCCGCGGCGGTAGCATTTTGATAGAAGCGAAGTACTGGAGGCCCGCGTGCTGTGCGACGTCAGTGCCCGTTGAAGAACCCCAGGTGGTCGAACTTATCCGGAGCCCTTCACTGAGTAGGTTGGGGACTATAAACCCTGTAAACGATGAAAATTCCAAGAGAAAGCGCCCTACTTTGTGTGCCGTTGTCTAGCTTTGTTTTGCAGCCAAACGCGTGGCCATCAAAAGTCGTGCGCAGGGAAGGGCAGAGCTCCTCATGGACAGCACCGACGCGGGCTCCGGACATGACTTCACGCCAGCCTCATAGACGCGTGCAGCGCAGAATCATGTCATGGAAGTTTCATTTCTTGGCAGCAGCACCTCTTCGTGTGCTCTTCACTTTTGCATTGCCACTTTGCGTACCTGTTTCCCTTTCAGGCATGTTGTGTGGCCTAAAAGACTGCACATTTCGTGTTTCTGTTTCGCTGTGAACCATAGGAGTACGACTAGTGAACTTGGTTTCTCGAGAACGCTCTGCAGAGATGAGCGTAGATCTCAGACATGATTCGCGGTCGTCACCGGGACAGGGAAGCCAGTCGAGGGGTCTTCACAGCCTAAACACTGCGTGCTGCCGTTGTAAACGAAGAAAAGCTGCGCCTTTTTACCTCAAGGCGCGAGCTTCTGCTTCAGCCTCACAGGCCGGTATTCTATCTTTGTTTTTGCGATGAGGGAAAAAGAACACCGTCATCGGCACTGCCTTCTGTTTCCTCGAGCTGGATGGATTTGCCACAAGTCTATAGACCGGAAAGCTGTAGGCAGTGGTTGGACTTTTCTGTTTTCATTTTTTTTTTAATTCAGCACGGTTTTTCCAGTGCTTATTTCAGAACGCAATTTTTAATTTTTTTTGCGGGTGACCAATTTTATTGCCCGTGGAAAAATTACTGTTATTTGAAGGAGAGAAACGTGGCACGCCTGTGTGCTCGAAATTCCCGTGTAAGCTATCCTTGTTTTTTTTTTAAAAAAAACAAGGTCAGGTAATGTACAAATAATAACCCAGAAATTCTCGTGTTCAGTACAGTGGTTGCATTAATAAATGCGCCAATAAAGTATCTATAGGAAGTTAAGTGATCGGGCCGCAATACAAAAGCGTAAATAGGAATTTCGCTTCTAAAAACTTGTTTATGCAAGTACACCTAAAAACGAGAAAAAATGCAAGCGAATCAACGGGAGCAGCACACACGTAGACTTGCCTCTTGGCAATTGAAAAAGCCTTTTCGGTCAAGTGGTCTTTATGTTAAAGGTTGAGCTTTAATCCTATCAGAGACGGCGGTACACAATACAGTAGTGCGCAACAGAGAAATTCAAACGTGACAGACTATTATAGCAGCTAAATTAATTTCAAGAAACAACAGTATTACAGCAAAAGAAATAAATGGCATCAAGGCAGTCTATGAACATGCCACAAAATCACCGCAGAAAAGGTTCGTACAATTAACTAAAGACCGCAAAAAATCATGCTTCAATTAAAAAAATATATAATTATTTTAGATCAACATTAAATGCTTTTTAATTACTTTTTAAAATTGGCCTCATAGACACTAAACATAAACCTTAAAGATTTTGAATTGAGAAGAACTTTGATCAAGTAGTTTAGCTTTTGTTTTCCGTAATTTGTCCCTGCTTCAAGGACTAAGTTTCTTTGTAGTCTGATGGGGCATTTAGCAAGACGCCGTTTAGCAACCATGGGATACAAACGACTACTAACAAGTGAAATATGCTCTAAGAAGCGAAATATGTAAACGCCGTCAGCTTTGAGCAGATTATGCTTTTGATACTATGGATACGCTCGCAAACTTTCCGGTCGGCCATAGTAACACTCAATAACTCCGAGGGCCTTTTTTTTTTTTGCAAAATCAACAACTTCGGACAATTACTCAAAGTTATAGTGCCCAAGATGACGGCACAACAAGATCAATCCGAAAAAAAGATAGTGCCTGGTAAATGGACGCTTTTGACGAAACAGGAAAAAAAAACGTGAAGGGATAGATGAGCAATGCCTTAAGAGACGTGACGTCATCAGACCAGGTTGGAATGTGCGCAGCCTGCACCGGTCAACCGCGGCAGGTGGTGTACGGGAAGAGCAGTGAAAGGGAAGAGCAACTAGCTGGGTGTTGCAAGCCCCACCAGCCACTTCAGTCAACGGCAGCACCAGTTTCGAATGATGTCGTAATGCCAACAGAAAATGGAATATGTGGCCGTGTTTTTTTTTTTCATTTTCCTTTTCTTTTTCCTGAAGGCCAGCTGGCCTCAGTGGTTCTCTCTCAGCGCCGCGCGCTGCATAGGAACTTGTGTTTTGCTTCTTCTGCTGCGCTTGCGGCATTCATGTGGGCAAGTGCAATGTCGAGTGTGCTTTTATTAGCGCGTGTAAACTAGGCTTTTGTGTGCGCCCGACTCCTGTTTGGGCCGTATTTTGGTCTGCTGTGTTTGATAAAAAAAGAATAATCTTTGTAGGTGCTGTTAGAGCAATGCAGTGTCGCACTCATGTTGCGAGGGTTGCTGATCGGGCTAGAGTTGGCGATTCATGACAACCAGGAATGGTTTGGTTTATTGGGGTTTAACGTCCCAAAGCAACTCAGGCTATGAGGGAGGCCGTAGTGAAGGGCTCCGGAAGTTTCGACCACCTGGGGTTCTTTAACGTGCACTGACATCGCACAGCACACGGGCCTCTAGAATTTCGCCTTCATCGAAATTCGGCCGCCGCGGCCGGGATGGAACCCGCGTCGTTCGGGTCAGCAGCCGGGCGCCGTAACCACTAAGCCACCGCGGCGGGTGCAACCAGGAATGCAACACAGGGCAAATTTTAGACAAGGACGAAGAAGACAGGATACTATTGCGCTGACTTGAACTGGCTCATTGTTTCCGGAACAGTATGTATAGGGTGTCCAACCTAACTATAGCCGGGGTTTAAAAATATGCCCAGGCACTCTAAGACGACGCAACGAAATGCATGTTGCTGGCTATTGTAGGGAGACAGTCGCACTACTCTCTGTAGTCTGCTTAATTGCATAATCGGTCGATACGGTTGGCCAACTTTGCAAGAAACGAAGTTAGGCGAACAATTCTAATCAAAGGTGTACAACGAGGCCACCGCGGTCGCTCAGTAGTTATGGTGCTCGGCTGCTGACCCGAAGGACACGGGTTCGATCCCGGCCGCGCCGGTCGAACTTCGATGGAGGCGAAATTCTAGGGACCCGTCTACTGTGCGATGTCAGTGCACGTTAAAGAACCCCAGGTGGTCGAAATTTCCGGAGCCCTTCACTACGGCGTCCCTCATAGGCTGAGTCGCTTTGGGGTGCTAAACCCCATAAAGCATAAACCAAACCAAAGTGGTAGAACTGTGCCTCAAAACGTCCGACTGAACAGTTTCTAACTTTCCGTCTAGTACGTATTAGTTTTTCCGCTCACTGTAGATGCTCGCGAAATACAAAAAAAAAGTAGTACATGACATGGCCCCTTGCGCGCCGCGATAGCAGTGCTCTCAAACGTTCCGCCTAGAAACGAACAGATCACTTAGCCGGGTGTGATGCCGCTTAAAAAGTGACAGGACAGCGACACAAGCGCTGGCTGTGTGATTTACCGCAGCCCAAGCGATAAAGCCTGAGTCTGTTTGTCGCTACCATGAAACGCCGCGAGGGAAGCATAAATCGCGCAGCTAACGCCTACGTCGGTGCCTTGTCGCCTTTTAAGTGGTATCACACACGGCTAAATGATCGGTTCGTTTGTATGCGCAACGTTTTAGAGCACTGCAATCGCGGCGCTCAAGCGGGCACTTCGAGTGGTATTTATTTTTTTGTGTGTGTACGCGGGCATCTGCAGTGAGCGGAAAAACTAATACGTACTAGATGGAAAGTTAGAAACTGTTCATCCGGACGTTTTTAGGAACCGCTCTACACCTTCGATTAGAATTTGTCGCCTAACTCCTTTGCTAGCGAAGTTGGTTATTTATATCGACTAATTATGCGATTAAGCAGAATACAAAAATTAGTATGACTTACTCCAAACAGTGGCCAGCGACATGTATTTGGTTGCATCCCTTAGTGTGCCTCGGCATATTTAAAAAAGAAACCTAGCTAAAGTTAGCTTCGACACCCTGTATAGGCAGAATGGGAAGGGAAGCTCGTAAACAACTTGTCAGTTTGCTACTCAGCACAAGATAAGAAAGCCACATGAAAAGAATGGACACAAGTTCTCGCTTTGTTATCTCCAGTCTTTTTATATCGCCCTTGTTATCTTGTGCTGAGTAGCAAACTGACAACTTGTTTACGAGCTTACCTTCCTATTCTGCCTATATATGCTCTTCCTTCCTGAAATAAAGAGCCATTTGAAGACAGCGCGGTAGTGTCCACTCTTTTCTTCGCCCTTGACTAACAGTTTCCCGCCGTTGCATTCCTAGCTGTTGCACCCATCAGTTTCTGGTCCCCGCTTCAGGGTATTTCTGTAGACGCACCTTGAGGAAGTGTCTTATTCTGCCCGTCCCTAGGAAAAGTTGCTTCCGGCGGCCTTTTGAACGTCCTAATCGACATTAGCGGCCAGGACCATCAGACCGGAATGAAAAATGTGCAAATAAGAGCGCAGGAAGCGCGGGTTTCTTTACTTTCTCATTTGTCTTCCACTTTTAAATTACTATAGCCAATGCAATGTTCACGATAAAAGTAATTTCTAAACCCTAAAAGAAAATAATGTAGCAAGATTCCTTACTTCAGAACCCGATTTGTTTTGTTTAGATTAGTTTATGGGGGTTTAACGTCCCAAAGCTATTCAGGCTATGAGGGACGCCGTTAAGCAGGGCTGCGGAAAATTCAACCGCCTGGTGTTTTTTAACGAGCGCTGACATCACACAGTACACGGGCCTCTAGGATTTCGCCTCCGTCGAAATTCGACCGCCGCGGCCGGGATCGAACCCGTGTCTTTCGGGTCAGCAGCCGAGCACCATAACCACTGAGCCACCGCGGCATCTCACAAGCCCATTTCACTGAGCTGCAGCATTGACCCTGTCGGTGAGCATGATCTGCGCCTGCATGTCCGGGCTGGAAAGCATTTGCTCCCGCCGCTGAGTCGCCGGATTATATATTATATTTTACAGCCCTATGTTATTCTTCCTGGTGGAAGTTTCAAAATGAAGAGCCGCCCAATCCAAGTTTTGGGGGGGGGGGTGTTCAGACTGCCGAGCATCACGCACACGAAGCGCTGCTCGGCGAAAAGCGCCAAGACACGTAAGCCGACCGCTTTTGGCGTCTCCGTTGCTATAGCAACGCCGAGAATGCAGAGAGCAGCTAAGTTTGGAAGCTGCTGCAGAAAACCTCTCCCATATCGCCGGCGCTGTCTCATGGCGTGGAGGTGGATAGCAAAGAGTGCGTTTGTGCTCTCAGAGAGAATGGTTCAGAATGAAGTGGAAAGCTCCTTTTCGCAGTCACATTTTTCAACCAGCGATGCCGCCGTGACAAGGCACATCTCGACGCTGTCGCGCTAGCGCCTGTTGTTATGCCTGCAGGACGGTGCACTTGCATGAACTTGGACGGAAGCATAAAGCGGTCACGCACTCGTCCGATCTCCGGTAGCCAACTCGAGAGTAGTGACCCTTGACTTTCCCCGACCAAGAAAGAGAAAGTTGACCTCCGGCGTGACCCACTGTCAGCGACACTCGACTTCAGTGTAGCCTTTCTGGGCTCGCAGGGCGGAAGCACGGAGGAAACCTCGAGAGTTTTCCCCCGCGCACTTTGTTAACCCACCCCGCAGAGCAGAGCCTCGCGTTATTCTCAGCTGGCAGACGTCACTCTTCTCGAGTTCGATCTGAAACGGATGTGACCATTCGTGGGGAGCACAATTGCTCGATACGCCAGCTACACACACGCACCCCCCAGCGGTACATGCGCAAACACGTACAGTCGGGGACGGCATTTTTCCAACACCTTCCCTCCTGCGGTCGTTCAATGCCTTCAAAGCGGGACCCCTCAACGCCGCAAAGGAAGAAGGCGCGAACCTTGTTTGCAAGATCCCCCAGAGTGGGTATGGGTCATCTTTTGTAGGGCTAACAACAACAACGACAACTACTCCGCACCGCGGAATCTCTGGCTGCCTCTGCCGCTGTCACCACTCCTTTGTACAAAGGAGCGGAGAGGTGGAGGGGTTCTTTCTAAGCACGAACCCGGGGGCGTCGGCGGACTGCGAGCCCACTCATCCAGCAGGCTGAGCTGTTGAACGCCCATGACGCGGTTAAATTTGGCTCTCCTCCAAAAAGGCGACGGTTCGTCCGCCGCACCCGACTTCGCTCAGCTACGAGAAGCATTTTCTTTTTCGGGCTGCGCAGTGCGTAGGTATGATGTACTATAACGATCAAGAGCAGAGCAGCTTACCAGACCTCTCTGCTCGTTCCCGCGCATAACGCTTCCCCTTCCCCTTTCTTTCCCTTCGGCGTTTGAAAGAGCTCGTAATCCCCCAGGGCCAAATGAAACCATTGTGCTAAAAAAGCATTCTCAAGTGCTCAGTTTGCTTATAAGACTCCTCTTTATCCAGACACTTTAAAGGGACGCCGAGGAGGGCAACCTGAACTAGGCCTACATCTATGGAATCATTGAGTTTCTATATATTACGTTGTGGGAAATCTGGCGCCATCGTCTATACACGCTTCTTAAAGACCACTTTAATCACTGCGGGAATGCCGCGAAGACAATGTGTCGTATTTGGCTTAGCTAGCGTTGGGCCCAAAATGTGGATTCTGCCTCGGACGTGGTTGGCGCATAGCGATGCTCTCGGCTGTGCTCACAATGCATCATTTCAATAGTGCGTTTTTCATTTCTGAAATAAATTTAACGGAATTTAAAGTTGGGTGTTAGGTTGTTATCGAAACTTTCATAGCATTCCTTACAGATCTGCCACAAGAAGAGTCGTATTGTTGCGTCTGCATCCACGTTTTATGGCCAACATTAGCCAAGCCAAACACGAAATCTATACTTCAGTGGAGTGCAGCGCCACCCTCTGGGAAATATTGACAAGTGCAGCCGCTTTCTAACAAGAACCTAAAGAGAAAGGGCTGCTCTCGCTGCAGAGGGGCTTCATTTCAAACCTAGAAAAGGACAAAAATTAACGGCACGTATTTCCACCATTTTCGCTTGAAAACAAATATTTTGTGGCTCCGAATCCTAGAAGCTGGATAGGCGCTAATCACACAGTCCTTCTGGTGGCAAAATCTGCAATCGACCCGTGAGGGAAAAAAATGTTCCATCTTTAACGTTATTCCAAGTTAAAAACATGTGTTTTGCTGTCGAAGAAACATTGCAACATGGACACAAGACGTCAAACAAATGATTTTTGCTGACAGAAATCACTGGCCGGAGTTGTCAGAGTTCAACGTTTCTATTCAAGGCCAAAGTACGTACAGTTTTTGTCAAAAATATACATCCCCAGGTGGTTTCCTTCCAAGCCATGCAGCTAGGCTTCTAAAGACATTTGACTGTCCTAAGCTTGGCAGCGTTTAGGATTGAAGTTCCTCCCGCATTCGTGAGATAAGGGCCCTTGAGTATGCAAGGTTAAATGCATTGCAGGGCTCAGAAGCAGACACCTTGGGCTGTATACTTTTGACAAAGACTGTACACTCTCCGTCAAGCCTTCAGAGCAGAGCGTTTACTTTAAGCGATGACATAAAGCACTCAAGGCACGCGCAAAGCTTAAAACTTCTGTAAGGCAACAAGAACCCTTGCCCCAGCATTTGAAGGCCGTTGTGGTCTTTAAGGTTCCGATCAGCGCTCAATATGAGGCTCAAAAGCAGACCGTTCGGCTGACGACTTTTGACTACTACTGCACTAAAATGCGGTCAAAATGCACCCTGTTGAGAGCACATACTTGGTAACACTGCAAAAACTCAGGATGTTCTTCTGTAGTTCAAGGAAAAAGCAGACAGGAAGATGATCTATGACACGCGAGGGGCACAGTCAAGTTATGGAGTAAAAAAAAAATGGAAATGTGTTGATGCTCGCTGCCATAAGAAAGGTATGTGTCTAATATGTGTCTAATCACCATTCCTGTACATGTAATGACTGCCGCCGCGGTGGCTCAGTGGTTGTGGTGCTCTGCTGCTGACCCGAAAGCCGCGGGTTCGATCCCGGATGCAGCGGTCGCATTTCGATGGAGGCAAAATGCTAGAGTCCCGTGCTTTGTACGATGTCAGCGCACGTTAAAGAACCCCAGGTGGACATCATTTTCCGGAGCCCTCCAATACGGCATCCCTCATAGCCTTCCTTAGTCGCTTTGGGAAGTTAAACCACATAAAACAAAACCAAACCATTAAATCTCATACCGTACCGACACAGACACGAGAACATTCGACCGCCGAGTATGGGTTGTGGATCTGATCTCAATCACTGTAACAGTTCTTCAGCGGCAGTGGAGTGCAAAATGATCCCAGTACCGTGCGACGTTGGTGCATAGAAAATATTGAGGTGGTTGATGTCAATTTGCTTTCCTATAAACCACCTCCCGTAGCCACACTTCTGCTTCAGGATGATAAAACCGCATACAATGGGACATCATCATCAGCCTGACTACGTCCTCTGCAGGACACTTAAGTCTCCAATTAACCTCGTCCTGTGCCAGCTGCGGCCACCGTATCCCCGCAAAGCTTCTTAATCTCATCTGCCCACCTAACTTTCTGCCGCCTCCAGCTACGCTTCCCTTCCAATAAGATCCCGTCCGTCACACTTAGAGGAGTATAGACACGTAATTTTGGTGGCGTAAGTTTTCTTCTCTACAATGACGCGGAAGATGCTACTATGCATTCCCACTCAACCCGCTTTCGGGTTTCTTAGCGTTACACCTATCATCATTCTCTCCACAGCTCGCTGCGTTGTCCTTAACAAGCTGAACCCTCTTTGTTAGCCTCCATGCTTTTGCCCCATCCGGTAAGATGCAGCTCTTGTATACTTTTCTCTTGAAGGATATTGGTAAACTGCCATTCATGATCTAAGTGCTCATCTATGTGCACTATTGCCACGGTGGCTCAGTGGCTACGGCGCTCGGCTGCTGACCCGCAAGACGCGGGTTCGATCCCGGCCGCGGCGGTCGCATTTCGATGGAGGCAAAATTCTAGAGGCCCGTGTACTGTGCGATGTCAGTGCACGTTAAAGAACCCCAGGTGGTCGAAATTTCCGAAGCCTTCCAGTACGGCGTCTCTCATAGCCTCAGTCGCTTTGAGACGTTGAACCCCAATACCAATAAACCAATCTATGTGCACTGCTTGCACACTTTTCATGCACGAGGTGACTAATGCGACTGGTGTCACGCTGGCTCAGAAGAATGTAACGGTGTTAATTTCAGCTGCGAAGTGGTGAGGATCGGGGAGCAGTGCAGCACGGGCGGGGAAGAGGCTGTCGCGTCGTACGTGCATCACCGAGTGGTGCGATTTGATTGAAAGTTGAAAGTTGAAAGTTTATTGAGTAATACAATAAATGTTACAATTGTATACAGCGAGAGGTCCCATGGTACAAGACCGCGGGCGGGACCTCCCATGAAAATAAATTTCAATATGCAACATAATATAAAATACACAACACATTAATTAGCGACGAAACAGAATAAATATGGGCACATAATGTAATATTAGTTACTGAAATATTTAAATACAAACAATGTAATGCACGATAATGTAAAATAAAACACAGATGCCGCGATACATAGAATCAATAACATAACAAAAAATCACAAATTAAGAAGGAAAAGCTTTAGTTTGACCTTGAATAAAGAAAGCGTATTAGTTTGTTTGACGTCTATGTTCAAAGAATTCCAAAATGATACGGATGAAAAATGAAGGCATTGTTTGCCGTAGTTAGTTCTGACCTTAGGTAGTAAAAAGTTATTACGCATCGCAAAACGTGTGACGATGTTGCTCATGATCGTGCCGAGAGAAAATATGCTTAGCGGGAGATAATGATGAAGAATCTTAAAGAATAGGATACCAAGGTTGTAAAAATAAAGGGCCGAGATAGGTAGAACGTTTAAATCTATGAACAAAATGCGGGAGGGTGACATTCGAGGGGTATTGGTTATGATGCGCATGGCTTGCTTTTGCAGTTTTATTAAAGGCCAGAGATGAATATGATAGGCGTTACTCCAAGATGAGATACCGTAGTTTAAGTGGCTGTGGATGAATGCGTAGTAAAGAGATAATAAAGTTTGGACTGGAAAATAGCTTCGGGCTTTAATTAGTGCGCGTAACCCATAAGAAATTTTCTTGCACGTTTCAGCTACATGATGATGGAATTTTAAGTGAGGGTCAATGATAACACCAAGAAAAGAAACGCGATCTTGCGGTGAAATAGCAGTAGAATTGAGGTATAGAAGTGGTGTGATGGGCAATGACTTCTGAGGGGGATGGCAAATCTGAAAACAAGTTTTAGTGACGTTCACGGACAGGCGGTTAATGTGGCACCAACGCTTAAGAGAATTAAGATCATTCTGTAGGTTAAGAATCAGCTGATTAATGTCCTGGTGCGATGATAGCATGGTAGAGTCATCTGCGTATAGTATACTATTGCAATTCTTTAAACAGGATGGTAAATCATTAATGTAGAGTAAGAACAATACAGGGCCAAGAATTGAGCCCTGTGGAACACCCTTGTTAATTAAAGCTATGTTAGATGTATGGTCATTAAAAGAGACTATGTGCTCTCGCTCACAGAGAACGCTCTTCAAGAGCATTAGGGGAGGTCCAGTGATACCATAAGATTCCAATTTGTGAAACAAGATGGAGTGATCAATGGAATCAAATGCTTTGCTAAAATCTATGTAAACTGCTCCTGAGAACATTCCTTTATCAATTGTTAGTCTAACGTAATCTATTAGAGACGCTATTGCAGTATCTGTAGATAGTCCGCGCCGAAAGCCGTGTTGACTATCGGTCAATATGTTAAATTTTTCAATATAGCTAGACAACCTTACTTCAATTAGTTTTTCTAAAATTTTGTCAAAAAAAGGAAGAATTGCAATCAGACGATAATTATTTGGCAAAGCTGGATCGCCTTTTTTGAAGACCGGTATTATTTTAGCTATCTTCAGCTGCTTGGGATAACTGCCAGATTTAAAAACGAGATTGCAGATGTGGCTGAGGACAGGTGCAAGCAATGACCGGATACTTTTCACATGCTTTCCATGGATATTGTCAACGCCGGGGCCGGTCGTCTTTAAATTAGCAATTACAGATAGAACTTCGTCTGGACACGTGGGGGTAAGAAAAAAGGAGTGAGGGCAGCGCTCAAGAGAAGGTGTGCATAACGAAGAGAAAGGATAATTAGGTGAATTGAAAAAAATAATTGCTAAATGTATTCGCCATTTCCTCGGGATCAGATAAAGTAACACCACCGTGGAAAATAGATTTAACAACACTAGGTGACTTACGAATATTCAGAAATTCGTCAAGCAGCTGCCATTTTCGTTTAGAATTGTTAGTATGTGTGGATAACTGGTTTTGATAATAACATCGTTTAGCTTTCTTTAGAAGAGACGTTAGTACACTGGAATACCTTTTATATCTCAATTTAAGACGCAGATTGAACGGCTGGTGTTTAGTTTTCTTATACATGTTTTCTTTTTTCTTCAGAGAGTTTAACAGAGCACTAGTTATCCATGGGGAAATGGGGGTAACATATTTTCTCGTGGATGATTGGAGCGATGTGCATTTATTGATTGCTGATGAAATTATTTTCGACAGCTCAAGTACAGCCACTTCTGGGTTCGAGAGACCCAAAATGTATGAAAGATCAGTATTAGATATGGCTTCAAAATATTTTCCGCTATCAAAAACTGACTTCCTCGTGGACATGTTGTTACTACAGCGAGATGATAGTGCGCAAAGAAATACAGGAAAATGATCAGTGACATCACATTCTATCACGCCAACCGGAGGAGCAGTGGGAAAATTCGAAAGAATATGATCAAGTAATGAATGCGAGCCATGGTCAGTACAACGCGTAGGCGTGTTAATTAAATTTGCATAACCATAGCTGTAGAAACAGGTCGTGTAGTCGACACAGATAGGATAAGTCATGTCTAGCAGATTGATATTAAAATCTCCCATAATGAAGACGTTTTTATTTTCGAGTGATAGTTTATGGAGTGCTAGTTCAAAAGCCCGGCAAAATTCAGACGCATCATTTGAAGGAGACCTATAAATAGCGCCGCATATAACCTTCTCTGTGCCACCAGTAGATCGGCAATCAATTTCTATCCAAACCGATTCACATTTACTCACATTCAAACACAAATCAAGACGTCTTTTGTAAGCAATGTGCTTTGAAATGTAGATAGCCGAACCACCATAGGGGTTATCAACACGGTGTGCGTATTCGCATGAATAGCCAGGAAAAGCATACAAATCTTTATCAAGGGATGATAGCCAAGTTTCAGAAAATGCGATGATGGAAAATTGATGCTGAAGGGAAGTAAGCAAAGCGGTTATGTTATCGTAATTCTTCCGTAGGCTACGAGCATTGAAGTGGATGGCAGACAGACCTTTGGCTTCGGATAAGATCGAACGAGCATATTCCGGGGAATATGATGCCATGATGGCGGTTAGAAAGATGTAGAACGTCAGCACCCGTATGTCTATTCACGGAAAATTTCAAGGTCGTCTACATGGCGTCGCTTTGCGCTTCCCGGAGGCGCACGGTTTTCAAATGGCGGAAGGTATGGCTCAAATTAGTTGAGCTGCAGCGACGAGGGTAATCGCTTTTTCGAAATCCTAAAAATCGACTCGGTTATTGCTAACTGCCGGCTAAAAGACGATAGGGCGTCTATCTGTAATAGTTCAGAGTTGCCTATTAGAATATAAGATGGTGAGGACGGGGTCTAACGTTGGTTGGAATCGGACTTGGAGCATGGGGTCTAGAGTATATAGTCGGATACAACTTAAGTCTGCAGTGAAGCTCCGCCCACATTCAGCCTGCGCGCCCAGAATTCCTCCACGACGAAAAAGTAGTCCGCTGCTCAAGCGTTTCTTGTTACCTAAACAAGAAGCTTATGACAAGAAAAAAAAATTTTGAGCTCTAGAATTTTGATACGATGATTGTTTGATATAGTCAAACATTAAAAAGCTGATTTCGTTTACTGTTGCGATTGGGCAGCGGAGTAATACAAGACGCCGCGGACCGCAGCCCAATGTGAGCAACTGCTGTTTTTTTTTAAGTTCTATCCTACTATAGTTAATCACTTCGCTAGTTAACATGATTCGCATGTTTCTTGACGTCCGCCAACAGTGGTATTTCCGTGCCGCGGAAAGCTTCCCTTTAGCTCAAAAACCGTATTTTTAAATATTTCCCGCGGGCTTCCCTGAAACACGAGGTATAGTGCTAATACTAACGCGCACGTACGAAAAAAAGCACTGCACACACGAAGACTGCACTTGACCTTTCCTTTCTTGATATGCGATAGTGCATCATCTGAGCGCTATTTCCGGGCGTAGTTCACCAAAAGGAGACGCCGGGATTGTGTGACAGCCACACAGACGAACTGAGGGTAGACTCGCACTCGAGCGCGTGTAGACCGGATGGCGCGGGGCATTTCGTCGCAGCGCAGAGTGTCAACAACGCGTCGCAACGTCTGCACAGATTTCAAGAGGGGGCCCCTCTTGACGAGGCGCTGACATGAGGGGACGCCCCGTTCCGGAGCCGAGCAGACCGCGTGGCCTTTGTCGAAGGACGCGCGGCCGCATATCGCTGTCAACTCACCGCCGCCGCCATTGAGTTCTTGCGAACGGATTCTATCTCGGCTGCTCTCTCGCTATTTGTCCTCCCACTTGAAGTCCAGGAAACAGAGGCACGGCTGGAATGGCTATAGAGAGCGCATCAACCGCCGCCGCGATCGTAAAGGATTAAGCACCTTCTGGGGCCGCCTACTCTGGAGGGAGTCCTCACGCGAGGACAGTTGAACTTGACTCCGCGCTTGACCTGAGCGCACGGACCCTTCTCGATCGTCGAGACGCCTTTTCTCCGCTCCCTTTGTGGGGACCCTTCTTTCAGGCTGTGCCCCGGAGGATATGTCGGCGTTCCCCATCGCGTCAAAGATCAAGCGGGTCTCCAGGTTTTTCACCAGGCGTCAGCTACTCGAAATGAACCCCGAGACCGGGCTCTTTGGCATTTTTTTTCTTTCTCTCAAGCCCTGAGGGAACCATTTTGACACAGCTTTAGCACGCCAGCTGCGCATACAGACAGCCAAATGACTGTACTTAGATAATGACCGTCGAAAATTTTCCGCAAACTTCCGGGCTGCGCAGTTATTTATTTTTATTTATTTCAAATAACCTCATGGCACTGCGGGCGTTATTGAGGAGACTGGTAGAATAAGTGAAATAAAACAAGACACGAAGTGGGAATACAGCCACGCATTGCAGCAGGACATATGGGACATGCACTGCGCTGAAGACGAACATTTACAGCAAGCGTTTGTCTGCGTGACAAAGCTGCGAGAAGGGAAAAAATTAAAAACAAACAAAAAAACAAGAAACAAAAACATAGTACTCATGCTGACACATGACCGAAAGACACATGACTCATGGGCAAGCAAAATGCCCACTTCACATTTTCCAAAAATGCTCGTAGCTGGCGATGAGGCCTACATCTGGTGGCTAGTGACTCCACTCGGATGATGTAGCTGGAATGAAAGAATTTAAGCGAGCAGTAGCGTAACAAAGTGTATCGCCGACTTTATGTGAATGATCAGCGGGGGATGAAACATAGGTGGGCGGAATGAGCAATGCGTTTTTAAAAACTGGATTGCGGTCGTAGAATTTGAAAAAGAGACAGAGGCGTGATATTTCCCTGCGCATTGAAAGCGCGGTTAGTGAAAGTGTTTTTCATTAGAATGGAAGTTGATGTGCGGTGATAGTGGTGACGAATAAAACGAGCTGCACGGTTTTGAACAGCTTCCAAGGCGTATATGAGCGACTTGGTTTCAAGGTCCCATATCGACGCAGTAAATTCGAGCTTTCAGCGAACCAGTGTTTTGCATAAAAATCGGTGCACTGGAAAAGTTCCTTTTAGGTAACCGAACATGCGGTTAGCGTTTCAAGTAGTGTAGATGACATGCTGGTTCCAGGGTAAGCTTGATGCTATGCGTACACCAAGGTATTTTTACGATGAGACGAGGGCTAAGGAAGCATTGTTTATGCTGTAATAAGCAGGTCATGAGACGCCGCGATGTGAAAAGCGCGTTGATTTGCATTCGGATGTGTTTAAAACCAATTTACATGTAGTGCACCTGTCAGTTACCCAGTCAAGAACTGCTTGGATTAAGTCGACATCATTAGTGTGGTTAATTTCACGGTATACTATGCAATCATATTCAAAGAATTTGATTCAGGAGTTTATATCGTTTGGCTAAACATTAATGTAAACAGGGAATAACAAAGATCCGAGCACCGAGCCTTGTGGTACCCTAGACGTTACCGGCATTGAAGATTAAAGGCCGTTTGCCTAGACGAGCTGCAAGCGATTAGTTTAAAAAAAAACACTGAATCCATATTAGAACATAAGAGTCGATATGAAGGTGAGCTAGCTTATACAACGGCAGACTATGACACATTGTCGAAAGCCCTGCAGATATGTAACAAAATGACGTCTGTCTCTGAATCTCATCAAAAATGGAATAAATTTCGTTGCTGAAAGATAATAACTGTCTTTGCTTAGACGCGAAAAACGAAAATAATTAATAAAAACTAGCTAATTGAGAAAACATTATATGCGCCGTAAGTTTCCAGTAAATGCTAGCTAATAATATCGGGCGGTAATTAAAGGGTGCATGCTTGCCGCGAGATTAATGGAGTGGAATCACTCTAGCCAGCTTCAATTCGTGAGATATATCTCTGGTTTCAAGCGATTATTCAATTAAGTTTAACAAGACTATTACCACAACTCTACACGACTCAGTGTGTTCTCCACGACTCTGGTGTTAATGTTGACAGGCCCGCAAGAGGAGGAGACTTTCAAATTTTCTATTATAGTAATAGAGGCCGGATTTTTAGGCACTAAAAAGCACGTTTTAGGCGCCACAAATAGGCGGCTAAAATTGCATTTTAGGCACCTAACGGAGAAAAATAGGCACTGTAAGCTTTATCAAAAGTGCGCACAGTTCCGAACTTCAGCGCGCATATCTGCCGTAAAATGATACAAAAACACAGCAGGAATGATTTGGGACCTTAAGCAAGGTGCGAACATTAGAAGCCGTTTTTTTTAAGGCTGTCGCGCAACTTTTTGTACAATACACATGCTTCAGCAGAGCAAAAGGGACGGTTACCAACCCTCTTAAAACACTTTGGTATACCTCGAAACAAACAATTGGCTTGTCGTGTACAAAAGTAGAAACAATGAACACCTTAACAGGAGGCCTGTATTTAGAAATTGATCGAAACATTGTCAATTCAAAGCATCTCACAAATGAGTTCAGTCTTCGCTCACACAGGAATTGAACTTATTTATTGTAGGCATACATGATGCTTCGACGTTAATAAATATGTTGTAATTTCTGTAAACAGTGTTTTATAGTTTGTGGCTTCACGTGTCTGGAGCCACGCGACTATCAAATGGTGCTTGCCATTAGAAAGGTCTGGACACCACAAATGCGAGATGCTAGAAAATGTTACACACAGTGCTGCTTGATGCGGAATATGCCAAAAAGAATCATAGTTCTGCAGAGGCCTACGTACATCCACGAGGATCCATGGTAAAATAAACATCATCCATCTAGAAATCACTGTTAAAGCTATGGAACCAGTCGCAGACAAGCACCATCTCCAGGTTGATGGACTCAAATTTATGCCTCTTATCAGTAAGAACAAGCTTGCATGCTGAAAAGGAACGCTCAACATCAACAGATGTTACAGGAGCGTGCTTGTACTTAGGAACATTTGATGGTTTTTCACTGTTCGGTATCATAGAATGTTCACCGGTAAGTACTCCTGAAATTTGCTTGAGGACTGAGAACCCCTCGTTTTTGTCCAAGATGGAATGCAACTTTGCGCGGATTTTCTCGGCAACTTCTCCGTGAGGAAGAGTAGCGATTCGTTGCTGCACATTCTCAATTAGTCCAAAGTTGGCAGTGAGCATTACACCCCCACATTCCATTTTTTTCATAGTGCTCGCAAGGAAAGTGAAGTTCGCACACAAGTACGCGAGGTCTCCTTGGAGGTTGTCCTGAGAGAGGGCAGCTTGAGACCTCCTGACTAGAGCACTCTCATCCCCTGAGAAACTGTTTATGACGATCTTCAGGTCAGAAAGGTGGTGGTTGTAGTATTCAACGGCTTCCAGCCACGTTCCCCAACGTGTGATGATAGGCTCCGGCGGGAGAGGCACTTCCGGCAACTGCTCTTTAAACGCGCACACACGAGAAGGCGCTTTCAAAAACACACCCTTGACTGAAGCAATAAGTTCATTAACGTCCTTGAAGTGCTTTCTGAGTTCTTGACAAATACGGTTCAGCCCATGCGCTAGGCAGGTGACATGGACCATGTGCGGGTAGAACGGCTTCAGCAGAAATGCGGCCTTGTGCATATAGGTTGCTGCATCCGTGTAAAGAAGCAAAACCTTGTTGTCTTCCACACCATTTGTGTAGAGCACTTTTAAGGATTGGTTAACAAAGTAGGCTATAGTTTCCCCATTGGTCCTCTCCAAAGGCTTAGAGCATACAAGGAATAGCCTTGTCACCTCATCGGATTCAAGCTTTCCTGCTAGGAAGTGACCAATAAACCGTCCCTTCACATCTGTTGTTTCATCTACGGAGATCTAAATACAGGAGTCGCCGATCTCATCTCGTATCTTTCCAAGGGTTTCTTCATACAGAGGTCTGAGGTAGTTTTTTCGCAGTGTAGATTCAGATGGCACGTTCATATTGCAATACTTATGTAGGAACTGTTTGAAAAATTACGAGGAACTTTAGCGGCTAAAATGCTGAAAGGCGAAAGCCTGAGTGCTGCATTCTGCTACGTGATTGTTCACTGCACATTTTGTTGGTGCATTAATTAACTGCCGATTAATGACGCTTAAGCTTCGCCTTTAGGAGTGGAACGCGACAGCGTGTTGTAGCGCTGCCACGGAGTCCAAGGAACGCCACCACCCGTTCGGCGCGATGCGTTGCCCTTTGAACGCAACGCTTTTTGAGGAAAGGAAATGGAGCTGTAATTCTCTGTCATCTCGGTGAACACCTGAGCCGCACTGTACAGGAAGGGAGGAAGTGTGAGTGAAAGAAGAAAGAGGGGCCGTAATGAAGAAAATGAAAGTTGTATTTGAGGAAAGGAAATTACGCATTAACTGTCTCACATATCACAGTAGGCACTAGTCGAAAATTGTATTTGAGGAAAGGAAGTTGCGCAGTAACTGCCTCACATATTTCGGTGGACACCCGTCAAAATTCGCGCGCGGTGACGTCACGACAATTGGGACCAATCTGAAACACGGACAATTACGCCTTGCTCGTCGGTAAATTGGTTTCTGAGGAAAGGAAATGTATTTGTCTCTCATGTCATAGTGGACACCTTAACCTCACCATAACGGGAAGGGAGCAAGATGGGAGTGAACGAAGACACCGTATTCACTAGACGCACCTTTGTTCATTCCAAACCATCGTGCTGGCATGGCGGAGTGGTAGCGTGCTCGACTCGCACTCCGGAGACCGGGGTTCGATTCCCAAGCTCGGCCAATTTCTTACTTGGTTTTATTTATTTATATGGCCTGACTAGAGAAGTTAATTAGGCTACTTGGGTAATTAAGTAATTAACTAAGCTCAGTCCCACTTACTTGGAGCATCACTATATGGTCCCTTCAATTGGTTGCATGGTTACTAGCCAAAGTACAATTGGCCCCGTTTGAAATTGGCGCACTGTGACGTCACGACCGTTTCGACCAACTGAAAAGCGTGACATTCTCTGTCGACAACTGCTGCTTACAACGATGAGGCATTAAAGGCTTCCGCCTTAATACCGGATTTTCGATTTTTGTCCATGGAATGTTTGCAGCCACTAAGGCCTCGCATAAATCAGTGCAGAGAGGATTTTTCCGATTGTGGGTTTGCTTTATTAGCGTATTGGGGTTTAACGTCCCGAAGAAACTCAGGCTATCTGGGACGCTGTAGTGAAGGGCTCCGGAAATTTCGATCACCTGGGGTTCTTTAGCGTGCACTGACATCGCACAGTGCCTTCATCGCCTTCATCGAAATTCAGCCGCCGCGGCCGGGATCGAACCCGCGTCTTTCGGGTCAGCAGCCGAGCACCGTAACCACTCAGCCGCGCGGCGGGGCTTTTTTGCGATTGTCCTTAAAGCCTTGTGTTAAGAACGATTGCCTTCAGGTTGAGGGCTTCTGTCGTTGGACATTTATTTGCCTGGTGTCCTGCAGTCACCACAGCCATCTGACGAGGTCATCTAATGTTGCCACGTGTGTGTTCTACTCAAAACCGAAATGGATTCGATAGCAAACAGCATCTGAAAGCAAAACCACAGCGTATTTCGGGCCCCTTTTCTGTAAAATAGGGCATGTTTAGGCACCGACGTCGGAAATAGGCATTTATAGGCACTGACACCCAAAATAGGCATTTATAGGTATTATAAAAAGAGTATTAAACATATTGTCAACACCTAATTCGTGCTCATATGTTAGAACGGTGCGCCTACGAAGCGTTGAAAAAAATAGGCATTTGCCTAAAATCCGGTCTCTATATATTAATAACTACCACATAAACCTGATGGGTTCCATTGGACACTTAGTTACATGCAGTCTCTAATTTCAGTAATATTGGTTAACGTACCTGGAAAAGCCGCACTGAATGTCTCGTTAACGATATCAGCGCAGTCAGTGCTTGGAATAGGGTTGAAGTGAGAGTCAGGAATTGATATAAGTGACTGGTCTTTCTGATTAACACTACTCCGAAGTTTTAAAAGCTCTCATGTTTTTCGGCACTTATTTTAACTGCAAGCGGTGAAGAAAGAGGCAACACGTGGTATCCCAGGCTCAAAGATGAAGCCTGCATTAAAGTGCGCGTGCTATACTTCGAATGCTTACTGCACCAACGCATAGAATAATATGCACGTCTGTACAGGTGCAATTTAATGTGAACAAGAACGAACACGAATAAACTGCTGCAATGCAATTAAAGCGAATAAACTTATGTTATATCTGAGTTTGAGATTTTCGTTTTTGGTGTGCTGCCAACGGCAGTACAACTCAACGTACCGGCTACGTACACTTATGGCGGCAGCCAAATAATTTCCCTCCATAGGCATTCACTTCAGCCATGAATGTTTTTCCAGTAATATCAGGCTACTGTCCTCACAAACAAGATGCAGTACGGCTTTGCCTTGCTTGTGCATGCGTCCACGCACTTCACCGTCTGCGCCTTCAGCGCTGTAAAGAAGATGCGATAGCGATTTTTTATAGCACAAGGGCATCGGCGGCCAATGAGCGCCATGGCACACGGTATTTTCGTTTCGCTCAAGGTGGGGTCGAAGACCAGTTTCCCGAGCATTCCAGCCTGAATAAGCCGAACACCAGGCCAGGGAAAGCTTGTACCCATTATATCACCGGTGGGGATCGGCACCGGCTCTGGGGATCGAACCCAGCTCCTCCCGCATGCGAGACGGATGCTCAACCACTGGGTCACCGCTGCGGTCGTTAAAACGTTGCGTCGTAGAAATCGTCCAATCATTTGTGCTCACTAACTTGAGCTATCAGACCACCTTAATACAATATACAAAATTAAGAATCAGTTTATCCATGTCACCTCTTGTAAACGAAACAGGACACCGGCATGACACATTACTGATACGATAACTTAATAATGATTATGAAGGTAAACCATTCTTCTGCAAGGATGCTTACATCAAAGGCTGTGTTAGAAGGCAGGTAGAATTGTTTCTCATCACCAACATAGTAAAATACAAACTCTGTTCGACAGAGCACTAATCGACTGCATTATTTCATTATTCAATCATTTCTGCAACCGCCATTTAAGATGGGATGTATTCCAGACGACTGAATAATTGCGCATAATATTGGTCGATATGAATCAGGCAACAATACAAATCCTAGATATTACCGGCTAATATCGCCGACATTTAAATTATTATTTTTTACCCTCGTCATAAATCATCTGAATAGCAATTCCTTCCCTCATAATCAGCACGGCTTCAGACGCAATCGATCATGTCAGACTCAGTTTTTTGAACTTGCAACAGATGTTCAGCTTTCCCTACATATGTCGAATAACATCGACGCCATTTTCAGACTTCTCAAAAGGTTTCGACCACGTGCCACACCGCTTGCTATTAAAGACTCGCAACCTAAAAGCTTGGCCTCGAAAGAATTACCTACATTGTACAACAAGTCCAGCTTTCTTGGACATCGCTTTTAATTTTGAGACGACTGCAGAATGTTGTAATATTCTGCTATAAACGTATTCATAAGAATGCTTTAATCTTCCTATGTGTACCAAAATCTTGTCCAGCTGTAGCACCGAGTAGTTGAGACTGGCATAGAAGACAAATAGTGTGCCTTTTTTTACAAGAAATTAAAGAAAACTACGACTGTTCACAGATGGTATCTCAGGATATACTGATTGCTCTGCTCCAATCTTATGCGATGCGAAAAATTGCGTTTATAAACAACTTGTGGGTACGATCTCAAACTAATCATTCTCAAGCAGTAGAACATTACCAGTGCCTTTCTAACCCTATCAAAGTAATCTCAGTTGTTCCCAACAGGCCCCTTTCTTTTTCTTTTACGTAGCCTCTTTAACTTGCCTTCATCAGTGTGTCTTCTGCTGACAACTGCGTAACTCAGAGGGAAATAGTTAACCCGAGCAAGGTGCTAATTCTGCAATCCTATCTGGCTTAATTAACTGAATGGTGCTGCGTATGAAAGATGCAGATCAATACCGATAAAAGTAAATATTCATAATTTTCTACCACGTTCGACCCGCCCCTGAATCTACACAATCAATAATAACAGTTTCCAGTTTACCTGAATTCAAATTTCGCCTCAAGACGCACATAGCGCATAATTAGGCTTTTAAAAATATTGGCCTCCTAAATATGAGCTTGATTCTTGCTAACACTCAGAAGGCATCCCGCTTACATAACTCTTGTCAGAACCTGCAGTTTCCAGGCAGGGCTAGAATTCTTTCACTGTGCGCTTGGAAAATGCTGCCGTCAGCCGCTTGGGCCACTACAAACGTGAGACCACATTCTGGATCATTAGTGGCGTGCTCTTGGCTGACAAAATTTCTTGCCTAGCTTCTCTCGGCGTCGCTCAGTGAGCTGCCACACGATGCTCATGCCGATAAGCGCCGGAAAATCCCTTCCTCTAGCTAGGCTCTGTTAAGGCGCTGCGATCGACGTTACAGACTTTAGGGCTGGATAATTTTACTGATCTGCTTGAATCGGTCAAAAAAAAACGTCAATATTTATTACTTCAACCTACCCACGCCATCGAAGCTTATTTTTATTGAAGTATGCTCTACACTTTCAAACGCTAATCTCTGGCTGAAAACTTGCTTGCTTCTCATTTTTTTCTTACTTTTTTTCGCAGTGACCTTCCCTTTTCTCATACCAGTATCATACCGGTCACCGATTGTTGATCTTGGCTGGATCATGCCCCTAAAGTCTTCGCAGTGTTTGCGAGCACGATAAAGTATCAAAGCTATCCTCTTGTTCTGATCGTAAACTAGTTAAATTCTTTGCTATCTACTCACAAAAACGAACTTGCCGCATTTGAATTCTGTGTTATAGCATTTCTTTCCACCCAAGACAGTTCGTAATATCTAGTGCCTTTTTTTCTTGTTTTTGAAACATTACTTTGCTTGCGAGCAGTGTGATAGACATAGCATTATTGATAAATGTTTTTTGACTGATTCACGTGAATCAGCGGGCTTCTCAAGAATCAATTCTCCTCTTTTTCTTTCTCTTCAGTGTACCTTCTGGATATCGTTTACTCGTGTATTGTGGAAATTTATTTTCTACGAGTCATGGCCGGTTTGAAGTTTTTCTTTTACAAGGTGCTTATATGTCTTCTATATTGTTTACTTTTTTCTCTCATCTTTGTTTTCTGTATTCTGTTTTCTGTTTTCTATCGTCATGTTTTCTTCTTCATCAGTCCCTCTTATGTATCGTAATGCCCAGCTCGGCCCTTACGGTATTCTGAACTGAGCAAAAATGTATATTACCATTAAACAGCATTTTCATTATTTTCGCTGTGCATGTCATTTTTCCAGACATGAACATTTCGAAGGACATACAGAACGCAAGCACACAAACGCAATGGAGCAGCGCCCCCCCCCCCCCCCCCCCCCCCCCCTGTTGCCCGAATAGAAAAGACGTAAAAATGTAGAAACTCGTGGATTTCTCGGAGACTGTAAAGGATTTGCCCGCTAAGCGGGAAAACATTTCTGCATTCTCTTTGCTCACGGCTCCAGTAGCTGCAATCAAGCAGCGGAATTATGGTGAAAAACTTCCGGCTTTTATATTACCATCCGTCTAATAAATTCGAAAGTTGATTACTCCAACACGTAAAGCGAATCAGGTGCTTAGAACAATTGGTTTTAAAACTTATTAACGCAGTGAGACAGCAAATGCCTTTATTGTTGACTTCAAATCGTTGTTCACGAAGGTCGATAGCGGTCTAGCAAGGTTCCTAAATCATATCTTACAGTAACACACATTATGAGGCAACACGCCATATTCCCTATGATATTGAATGTTCACATTAAAAACTACCTCTGCTTAGAGGCATCTCCATTGCATTTCTAAACCGTTATGCTCACTGGATCTGACAGTAGTCACACGTTTTTGTCCCTCAGTCCAAGTGTTGGCGAAAATACGAGCGCCTGGGGATCATCCAGAATCAGGCCTCGCATGAAAGGCGATAGTAAGGACATCATGAACTTTCTTATTTCATTACTTTCGATACCATAGAAGCGCCTTGAGCCCATAATAATTAATCACATCACAGAACTTCAGGGCAGGTTTAATTTTGTCGAGGGCTCAACATGGATTTCGAAAAAGCTTTTCCACATTTACCCAGTTAATAAATGCGGCACACAATTTCGCACATTCAGAAAACTCAAGTAAGCATCTGAATGAAATCTTCATGAAATTTAAAAAAGAGTTCATCAAAGTCTTGCATAGGAAGTTACTTTTTTCATAAGATTAAGAACTACCCTGCCCCAGAACTAGATTTCATATTATCTCACCAAAAGACCACAGTATATTTCCGTCATATATCATTGTTGTCACGAACTTCCCCTCGATCCTGGTGCTCTTCAAGGGTCTGTTCTCGATCCCTTTCATCTCTTTTATACATTGAATGCATGGCGCATAACATTGTTCACAGATTACGCTGTAGACCGAGGAATGCGTTATTTACGCCTACACAGACACTATCGACGATCAAATACGGTTAAACAACGCTTTTAAAGAATTTTTCTCTCCACGCGATGATTGGGAAATGTGGGAACATTTTCAAGAAACTGTCTTTATGAAAATCACTCCCAAAAGGAATCCTCTTCAGTTTAGTGCATTCAACATGTGATGCCATTCGTCGCAAGTTGAGCACTTTTTGGTTTATGGATTTTCAGAAGTGTTAGCTGGACAAAAGGTGGTAATTTCACAGCCAGCTCTTTTTCTATCTTCTTTTTCCTCAGCAGAGCGCTAACACTGTCCGATGTTTGCTTTCTTGCCAGTAAATCTATTGCACTGGCAACAACACAATATGCGCCAAGCATATCGTACCCCTGCATTCAGAAACATGTTCACGGCACTAGAAATGCGCAATAAAAGCAGGAAATTTTATTTGTGAGAGCTTTGGAAGCCCCTCCATAACATTACTTTTAGCGAAGTCTGAAGTTCTCGACTCAACTGAAAGAAATAGTTTTGCGCATAAAGTTTTCTTCCCAAACGGAAGGTAACCGCAAAGGAAACATTTCCCAAATAATTGCTTTTTCAACAGCGCATGCTACACCACAGGCCCACATGGTAACAGCCTCTTCAAATCAAAACAACCATTTCAAGTGCATTTTCATCTATATACTACTGTTAACAAAGGCAGTAAACGTGACAATGGCGTAGCGGTATTGGCTTCTTTAAGCCCATTTCTCTAGTGCCTCTATCTATTTTGTAGTGTTACATTATGTTGCACCTGTTGCTGTCATTCGATTCATTTTCTTCCTATTTTGTTTTCTTGTTCCATTCAAGAAGTATGCATCAAATTGGACTTCACACGACTACGATGCCGTCTAAATTGCACTAATTATATATATATATATATATATATATATATATATATATATATTAAGCAGACAAGGAAAGGGGAATGAGGGGCTCGTTATAAATATGAGAGAAGCCAACAGCCACAGAAACCAAGGGGCACAGGGGATTTTTAATTCATTTTTTATTTTGTGGTGTTGATCACTTTATAATATTACTGAATATGTTATCGCTTAAAGCTAATTCATTAGAAAAGCAGAAGAAAAAACAACCACATGCCGCCGTTGGGATCCGAACCCACGACCTCCGAATACCTACATAATGTGGCTAAGTGGTTATGGTGCTCGGCTGCTGACCCGAAAGACGCGGGTTCGATCCCGGCCGCGGCGTTTGAATTTCTTTGGAGGAGAAATTCTAGAGGCCCGCTGTGCCTCTAGAATTTCTATGGAAGCGGAATTCTAGAGGCCCGTGTGCTGTGCGATATCAGTGCACGTTAGAGAACCCTGTGGTCGAAATTTCCGGAGCGCTCCACTACGGCGTGTCTCATAGCCGTAGTCGCTATGGGGGAGAATAGAGGATGACAGAGGACTGCGTGAAATATAACGATAACTGCAAGCTGCGCAGTGGATGGCACACCACTTAGAAAGACGATTGCTCTGCAGTAGATTTAATTGACACCTATGTTCATCCCTATTTCCTGACTCATCCCTTTCTTAAGGCTCGCGGAAAATTTACGGAAATTCAACGTCCAGTAATCATTACTCCGAAAAGCTAGTTTGAAGGTCCCTTTTGTGAGCTTTCATGGATACTACGCAGCGTTCGCTTCTCTCAAATGCAATCCTGAATAAAAAGTGTTCGGTCTCATTTACACTTATCTTCTAACCCTTTACGACTAGACTGCACTAGAGTTATATTGTGTGCACAGCCTCCGTGTCTTTCTGCATGCTGCTTTGTACACTAAGCACATATTTTGAAGGTTCCGTCTTCTAATCATATAGGTTCGCATAGCACAGTCTCGCCTATGAGGCGCTGCAGTGTAGTGCCGTTTCGCGTTGTTTTTTGTTTTGATCGGCATCATTAACTATGTCGGATCGACAAGGACTTCCGTCCTCCCGCAGCTAGCAGCGACGAACCGATCCGTGTTACCCACACCGCTGGAATGTGCGAATAAATGCGACTATATGGCTTTTTAGTGACATGGTTTCGATGGCAAATTAGTGATTCCGATGATATGGTCCGTTGTGTGCGCGCCGTGCGCGAGGCTGGTCCCACGGCCAGAAACATGTGTTTTAAAGAAATGTGAATCTCGCCGGGTGTACACCAGGTGCCCGCCAATCGAACGAGGCGGAGGAATGATTGTTACACCGTCAGTGTACACGTTGCAACGTTCCGCTATGTGATGTGAGCGGAAATGTGTGATGAGACTCGTCAAAGGCATTCAATGAATGATTACTCCATATGTTGGCGCGTGAAGCACACTTCTTTTCTTTGCTGAGACAGTGGTAGTAGTGCTATTCGGCCCAACCCCGGCGTCGGCGTGTGTCAGCAAGGGAGTGAAGTCGCCACCCTCCAGCAGCTGAACGAAAAACTGACAGCGAAACCAAATTCAAAGACGCAGTGGGAAGGAGACCAATGAAAAGCGGGTGACTCCCTTTGTCTCAGCTTCGCCGCATCAGTTCGTATGATCGCCCGTCAATTTTTTTCTTCCGCACGAATAGCTCGCATGAGACATGCTCAACTTCATCGTAAAGATTACCTTCGCTCTGTGCCAACTAACTGATCCTTTTCATGAGGAAACTACCCTTTCCCTCTTCGCAGAAGTTATTCACCTATACGGCTGAATATATCGCAGGCAACACCAGAACATCTCTTGCTTTGTTACTCGAATGAATCATCAGAAGAAAGCCGTTCTCTGAGGGGATGCAGCATCATCGTCGCTTACGACTCATCCCGGCGCATAAAAACCGTGGCTGTACCGTGGGACAAATAACAAAAAAGTGTTATTGATGCTGCCTGATCAAATGGCACACTTTCAAAGCTGCGAGCTGCGTCCCCACCACTGCCACCGAGTTACCTGCTTTTGTATCCTCTGCCCACACAACACAAAGCGTGGACTCTTAAAGCAGGATAAGGCTCCATATGGGAAGGGAGATTAGGGCGTGACCACCAATATGATTACCTCCTGTAAATACCCTGACCTCTTAAATCGGCGGGCGTCTGTCGCATTACGGGCATCTGGGATGTGATAAGTTCGATCACCGCAAATAAACCCCTTGGTAATGCGCAGGAATGGGACCATCGCCAAAGAAGTGCACCCCTTGCCAGGCCACTTGCCAATCACTTGTAGAAACGCGCACCAATACGAGCTGCGGCTGTGCGTAGGGCAAGTCGAGGACGCCCAGTGTTGAAGTGGGTATGGACAAAGACTGTGCCCCCTCATCCACCCTAAATGGTGTGGCCACTCCCAGCCAGCAAGCAACACTGTGCTTGGGAGCGCAATAGTTTTCGGTCTCGACATACCGCGACGCTGTTCACATCTGTGAAATTTCCTTGCGTGTATAATCTGATTCTGCTGAATAGTGCACATGTCTTCAAGGACGCAGCATGAGGATCTTGCGGCTGATCCTGCAGGCTCGTTAAACGCTCTATTGATTGATTTATCGATCGATTGAAGGCTGTCACAGATGCTTAAATAGCGATTGGCACCACGAAACACTCTGCGATCGCGGCGAGCGACCTTTCAGGCATTTTTCGCAAGCGCATCCCCTTGCGGCGCGCACGGCATGCAAAGAGCGCAGCGGCCGCGGGGCCCGGGGCTCCGAACAAGGCTGCTGCTGCCAGGAGGAGGGGAGTATCCGGCGCGGCTGGCTAGCGATTATTAGGCGAGTCGTGCCTCGGCTACGATAGCGGCAGCAGCAGTTCCTGCGCCGCGCGAGCACCTATTACGGCCGGGATAATGAAGTGTAAATACCCCCAACATTTACACACTGGAACGCCGCTTAAACGATCGCTTGCCCCGGGCGCACTCGTCGGCCGGGTAATCACGCGCTCCCTGCAGCAGCGGCCGAGAGGGCGTAATGGGCACCTGCGGATCCGTCCGGGAGGCGCGCTAAGTGGCTCACCTTTCGCAGTCGCCCCACGGGCCGTGTTGCGACCTAAATGCATTTGACGCACGACTGCAGTGAAAATTTGGAGGCGTGGCGCTCCAAAGCGGCGTCGCGCACGGGCACAATACGCCTCCTAATCTCCGCAAAGTGGCCCATCGATACAGCAGCGCCGTGCCACTTGTGTAGCTGTCCACCGCATCTACTGCGAGTGCACTGACAGCGGGGGGGGGGGGGGGGGGGGGGGGGGGGGGGGGGGGCAGCGTTTCAGCCGAATTCATCTGCCGTGCTGGGGGATTTCAAACGCGTCCTCTTCTTCACCAATATCGGCCAAGTTCTAAACGCCTCGTGGTTCCGTAAAGCGGGACCACATGAGGCGATAATTTACGGTGATGCGCCAAACGATGGCAACGGGCGATGAGCCACCGCGGGCCGCGTCGCTCGATTCTAGGTTTTCATAACGCATCGCCTATCCCCCAGAACTTGCTCGGCAGATTAGCCAATTGCAGCCTTCGTCTTCGGAAGTGGGCGCGCATTTCCGATCCATTTCGCGCGTGAAGGTTGTTTTTCCGGGAGAGTTTAAGGGGGAAAGCTGCCGGCATACCTTTCATCGTAGCTGTTGGATGAAATTCTGATACGAGAAGGGTAGCAGGAAAGGGTGTTTTGGGGTATGTGTTTCTCACTCATTACAAGTCTTAGCACCTTAGAAATGGAGTTTGGCCTCGCAACTCAGTCTCTTTCAAATTCACATCTTTTACTAATGAAACAAGGCACTACCCTGCCGGAAAATCTTTACAGGTGCATGTGAACAAGTTCAATGACCGTGATTATGGGACAGGACCCCTGTCATACGGGCACCTGTGTCATTCGAGCCACCTGTATCATTCGGGGCACCCGTATCACACCTGTGCCTTTCGATACACCTGTCGGCTACCTAATTCAATCAGGTAACTGTATCTTTCGGGAGCCTGTATCACCGACTAATGACCTGTGTGAGCCGGTAACGACCTGATTCACTCATGACTCGTGTAAGTGGGGCCCAACTTTGTGTGCGCTTTATATAGTAGGACAAGCGTGAAAAGTTGACGTCTTTCTAGAAATTAGTGGAAACCTGAGCTCGTTGGCACATAACTAACTCAAGCATATCTGGTAAAACCATGCAGGCATTGCGCTGATATGATACGGCACAGTCGAGTCGACAGATGAAGATGAAGATGAAGATTGTTGCCGTCTTCATCTTACTTGATGATTAGGGATTTCACGGGTCTTGTCTGAAAACCGTCAATATCAGTAGAGTTGCTGGTTTTCCAAATCTGTAAATATCCGGCAAATTTCCATTTGATCACAACTGGTTCGATAAAAAAAAAGTTTCTTGGCGTTGCTAATTCAGTGCAATCTCGACTGAGCATTCATTGCTCGTGCCACATTCATAAAGTGTGCACTGAAGTGTCCGGCCACAAAGATTCTGAGGAGGGCGAATTGCTGGGCGAGTTGGTTATTCATGTTCTATAAAAAAAAAGCGAAAACGAAGACGCAGGTCAAGAGGAAGGCATACACACAGGCTGTCGCCGGACATAGAATTGATTTATTTCTTGCTCATGCACATACATAAAGCCATTTTCTTGCCCAAGAGCACATCATACAAAAGAAAAAAATGAAAAAACACAATCATACTACACAATCATGCCGATACTCTCAAAAATTGTATTTCCGATACCAGATATACAACTGAAACTGATTTCCGATATAGATACTCCTTACTGTGTCGTCGATACTCGCATACATTAGCCTACTCTCTTAGCTAATAACAAAAGACCTTTTATTATAAATTTCTACGTGATTTCTGCAATGTTAAATGCATTACATTTATCGCATTGTTTTTGAAAGGATTTTAACGAATCTGCAGCGCAGATTTCTTCAAGTTTCAGTGCTGCACCACTGGTATCTTTCCAACTTCAACACTAAACTGAAGTCATGGTGACGTTGAAGCGCACACTTGCATAAGCAGCCTAGCAAAGTCTTCTTTAAAGGCAGCATTCTCCATGCGAACTTGTCTGTGAGCCCTTCACTACGTTTACGAATTAACTTGAAACTTTTTCCAATGCTTTTCGTTTGTTACTGGGGTATTTATCGGGTGCGTACGCCTTTGCTCTGGTGCAAGTTCCGTGTGCTTGGAAAGTCCAACTGCTATTAATGTGATAGAGTCCTCGACAGTCGAACCACCGGGTGGCATCCTGCGTCGGTCACGAAATTCCCTCGCTGGTCGACGGGGAGTGTGAAGTCATGCGACGACGAGGCAAAGAAAAATATACAAGTGTCTGCCGCGGTGTTTGAGCCCGCGGCGGTGTAATCACATCGGCTTCGCTGGCCGCTGCGTTAGAACACTACAGCATCGCCGCTTTCTTTTCTTTTTTTTTCTCATGATGAATGGCCTCGAGCCCCGATTGTTTTCACCAACACATCGTGAACCACAACCCCGCCCAAGTACTTGGATGTCCTTCTTGAATGTTATATCGACAGTGAACTCTATTGGTGAAGAAAGGCTGCTGAATTAAATGAGGAAACAAGATTTAATGGATTGAACATGTCATTGTTTCGACGTGCCACAGCTCGCCATCTTTTCTTGGTACGCAAACTGTGGTACGTAGTGCAGGTGCTACACTGTTCTCATCTAGATGTTCAAAAGCTCTACAAAGTGTTTGCAGCGTTTCTGTGGGGCTCCTGGGAGCGGACAATCCGAACTAGCCTTTTTCGGTGGGTCCACAATGGAGATCTTGTGAGCTCACGCACAGTGAGCTAGATAGTACTCTGAAGAAGCAAATTAAAAGTATTTTGAAATAATCAAACTTGGGGATCCTGCACCTTACTCGCACCCGTACACTGATACCTTAAAGGAAATTACATAATTTTAGCCTTTCTATGTCAGTCGTTGCTTGGCTGGCGGTTCTTGTGTATATATTGTGTGACTTTGTTCGCAATAAATTATGATTGGGTTTTCCCGTAGTTAGACCGGGCACATGCAATAAAGCGCGTGTTTAGCCTAATTGGCTCATGGTTTTGCTTTACTGGGGCATCGGCACCTCCGGCGACGATGCTAGACTAACGTTCAGCTCTCATCGAGGTTAAGCTGATCTGATCTGTTGGCGCCGCAGATATGGAAGTTGATAAAGCCGACGATGTGCATTGCACAGCGCGAGAGTGTGTTGCAGTTCAACACAAGGCGTGATCGGCTGCGGCGATAGCATAGTGCTCTCGTGCAGTGGACAGCGATGCTGATCTGCTCGCGCCGCCGCGGGTTCGAATCCCAGAGGGGCCAACATTTATTTATGCATTAATTTATTCAAGGTCAAGGTCAAGGTTTCAGCGATGTCCCGGCTTTTGCAGCGTTGGTCGTCAAGCAGAGCTTTCGCTCTTCAGGCAATTGTAATTAAGCGACGTTTGAAATTTTTTCCCCAGCACTGTGTTTTCCAGACGCTTAAAGTTGAACATTCTCCGTTCAAAATCAGAACGAAAACGACAAAAAAATGGTTGAAATTTTATAAGACAAAACCAATCTTCCTCACCGCGGTTATTTAGATGTTACCTTTACGTAACGGCATTAAATAACCGCATTGGCCGAAACCGCCGGTCCCAAAGAGCTCCTTGATGCGGCCGCGCTCTAGGAGATGGAAATGAAAAACACCTCTCTACAGGAGCAGGTGAACACGTTGCCGTTTTGTATCTGATGAAGGTGGCTTTTATCAGCAGATAAGAGTGAAGCATACGCAGATGGACTGGATGATCCTGGTCGTGTGGTTTACATAAAGAAATTTCCTAGCGCCCCAAGAACTGCGGGGGGTTGTGTTGTGCTTGGTTTTATGGCAAATAAGGCCATCATGCGCCAAGCTGAAAAATAGGAAAAGTTTTCTGTAGAATTTTATAAAATATGAAAAATCATCGGTGGTGTAGAGGGCCTAAAAAGTTTATTCCTACCTACTAATGAAATATGAAAGGAGTATTAGAAGTGGCTACTAGTACAAGCTTTAAAGAGGATCGGGCAACCAGATTAGACTTCCTGTTGGGTGAGATGGTAGTTCATCTAGATGTAGAAGGGTTTATAGCGCAGACACGGACAATAGAGGCGCGCGCGCGCGCGTGTGTGTGTGTGTGTGTGTGTGTGTGTGTGTGTGTGTGTGTGTGTGTGTGTGTGTGTGTGTGTGTGTGTGTGTGTGTGTGTGTGTGTGTGTGTGTGTGTGTGTGTGTGCGCGTGCGTGCGTGCGTGCGTGCGTGTGTGTGTGGGGGGGGGGTGTTTTTCGTCTCTCTTGTCCGTGCCTTTGTTTGCGCTGTAAACCCTACTACATCAAGACGGGTAAGCACGTGACCATTTTTCGCTGGGCATGAATCTCGAGGCTCCCAACAAACCAAATAAAGACCTCAGCCTTCTTTTCAGGAATGAGAAAGTCGCTAAGGTGTATCAGAATTCAAGTGAAGCAGTGGGTAAAACTGTAGAGTTTGTCGAGAAAATCCGCTTCTCTTACATAGCTCAAAAAGCAAAGTGGGAAAGTCGAAAAAGATGTGCGAGTATTTAATGTATTTCATCAGGCCAGGGAGCAGCCTGTTTCCTGGCCGATAGAGCGCTGTTTATTTCTTGAATTGTTATTAATCAGTTGAATGTTTCGTTTGTGAAACCCCTTGTGGGAATTCTATGTCCCTCAACTGTGCTTTTGAGTTTTAAAAATGATTATGTGGAGTGTGGAGGAGAGGAAGTACTTGAAAAATGTTCACCTAGGATGTCTGCTTGTTCCTCTATACTTGTTTGCGTACCACGGACTGTAAGAGAAGGAACCGTGAAAGGAAAGAAGTTGCCATTTAATTTACTAATTTGCGCCCACATTTTTGTGGATGTGATTGAACTGTTTATGAACGGTATGTAGTTTTGCCAGGAAACTTTCTTAGCACTGCGACGGATCCTACGTGCATTAGCTCTCGCCGTTATGTTTATATGGTGCCAATGTGTTGAGTACCTGCGAAAAATTCTCCAGGCTTTATTTTGTTTTTTCGTTTTTGCTTTTCTACATTCTTTTTTATACCACACCTTGTGGTTGGGTCGAACCACACCCGAGGACTGAGGAATAGCTCAGCGTGAAGCAGTAATGATAAAGATGTGAAAATTTAATTCAATTCATCAACACTGAGATGATCCGCAAATATTTTTCTGGACAGGTCTTTTCCCGAAACAGCTCCCAGTCAGCTATGTGGAGCTTCCAACAAGGTAGTTTGTTTGGGATGATTGATGGTGATGACGAGCAGGAGGAGGAGGGGGAGGAAAGATGGGGAGGTTAGCCGGTAAATGAAACCAGTTTGCTGCCCTGCACTGGTGGAAATGGATGAGGGGATAAAAAGGTGAGGGAGGGAAGGAAGAGATAAGAAAAAGGAGAAGGCGAAATGGCTTCGACCAAGTCACAGCCTGCCGTGCAGGCCCGACACTCTTAAGAACCGCAGGAGGGCCTCGCAGGCCCTCACCGCCGATGATCGCCGCGGCCAGTGTCTAGGAATCTTGAACTCAGTTAGCGGGCGTGAACCGGTGTGTTCCAGCTCACGGCGTAGAGAATGTCTTTCAGAACAGTACGTTGAGCATTCACAAAGAAAATGGGATACGGTCTCATCGTGGCCACAGAAGCCACATGCACGGCTATCAGCCATGCCGATCGCAGTATAGAAGTGGTTTGTGAATGCGACACCGAGCCACAGGCGACACAGCAAAGTTTCCTCACCTCTTGATAGGCCGGATGGAAGCCGTAGCTTCAGGTCAGTATCCATGGATAATAGACGTCGGTTCGAAACTGGTCGGAAGTCCACAAGGCAAGCGTGATCTCTTGCGCCAGTGTCCGAAGCCTACCCGCTGCGTCGGCTCTCGAGATGGGGATGGATACAAAATCACCCTCGGGGTGGGTGCCCGCAATGCCGCTGTGTCCTGGCAGCCATTAGTAGACAATATCATGTCCTTTATTGATGGCGGTGTGGTGTAGCTTTCGGATTTCCGAGACCAGTTGTTCATAGGACCCATGACGAAGAGCAGATTGCAAGGCTTGGAGGGCTGCTTTTGAACCATTGAAAACAGACCACTGCTTGGGTGTTTCCTCACTAACATGCTCAATGGCGACTCGAATAGCGGTAAGTTCTGCACCAGTCAATGAAGTCTGGTGTGATGTTTTCACTTTCTTAACTGGAGGAACTGGAGGGGGTCGCTGAGCCATCGAGGCATACGGGGAGTCGGTGTCTGTGCTTCTCATGCAAATATTAAAGAGTGGTCTGTTTTAATGCTGTCGGCGATGAACCAGCCTTCTTTTTGATGCCTGGTATGGAAAGAAGCACACGAGATTGGTGCGGGTCCATAATGGAGAGGACGTTCTAGAGGCTGGTGTAAATCGGGATGTTAGAATGTCGCGATGGGCATCAATAATTTTTTTCAAACGATGTACGCGGCCGGTTGCAGGAAGATTTTTAAGGTGGTGAGCGAAAATCCAGCCCTAGGTGATGACGACAAGCTGATCACCACAGGCAGGTGTTCGCTTTCGTATGGGTTATCAAGGAAATCTCATTTAAAATCCTTATCAACAGAGGGTGAACTAAAAGACAAGTCTATACAGCTTATTTTTCTCGAGCTTGGAGAAAGAGGCAGATATTATTGTTTTGAATAAAATCTCTGAAAAACTACCCTGGTACACGGCCGGTCCCTAGGGGGGGCGTGCTCGCTTTTTTTAGCGCGCGCCCCCCTCGAGACCGGCCGTGCCCAGTATCTGTTTGTGCACTTCCCCCAAAACCAGAACGAGCATCAAAATCTCCAACTACTAGGTAGGGCTCATGTAGTTGTTCTAAGAGCGTTTCTTTGGCATGAAGTGTAACTATTAAATGTGGATCGAGATATCTAGAGCATATTATGATTGTTTTAAATTGTAGGACGATGACTGCAACATCTTCATATTTGGTTTTAAGCCTGATTTCGCGGGTTGCAACACCACGCTGTACTATAATAGCAACACCCCCAGAGAGCCTATTAGCTTGCTCCTGTAGCTGTTTCCTGTATTAGCTGTTTCCTGTAGGCATAAAGCCACAGGGGATAGTGTGTTTAAAGTGCTTTTATGTCAGTGTAGTTATTTATTCGTCCACGGCAGTTCCAGTGTATAAGGAACGCCATGCCGGGTGATTTTGGCAGTGCAGTTAAAAACTGAAGCTACCGGCTTTGAGGGTGCTGTGAATGGGGTCTTTTTCGCTCAAGAAAGCTGTGCCGCCGCTGCATCAGGGGAGAGTTCTGCGTTATGTCCATCGCCTTGCTAGAGGCTCTGCAGGTCCACGGAGAACCCACGGGTGTACGGTGTGTGGGCCTCTCCCGGTTGGGGAAAGCCTTGCGGGTGGCCGATTGAGGGGCTGGCGGGCCCTTTTTGACTGGTGGCAGAGCAGCCTTCGCTGCGTCTGCCGGTGACGGGGGTGGCCTTGCCTCAGCCATTGCCTGGGCATTGGCCCGATCCCGGTGTGGTGTACCGCCCCTACACACCACAGCGGTGAAATTTGATCCTGCAGTGAAAGAGAGCTTGTTGATGTTGTGTGACAGTCGATTACGCTCATCTTTGAATGAAATGTTTTCTTTTGTTTTAAGAGTGATTTTTGTTTTCAGTGTTCCATCTTGGACTGGACATTGAGAAGGCGGGGTGATCACTTGCATACTTTTCGCAGCAATGCCGCTGCTTCACAGTTTTCAGAAACATGCTCGTGTGAGACGCATTTTTCGCACGTTTGTCAGCCACGGCAACTCTGCGACCCATGGCCATATTGTTGGCAGCTGAAACATTTTCTTGGGTACGGGACATAGTGTCGGAATTTCATTTTTAGCTCACCTACTTCAATATATTGGGGGAGTGTGCTCAAGTTTAAGATGAGGACGAGATGTTTGGTTGGCATTTTTCGTTTTCTTTCCTAATTTTAATGCGAAGGGCGTTGGTGACATTTTGTTCTTTGAGACCCTCGAGCATCTCTTCTTCAGTGAGATTGAGGAATTCGGATATCACAGCTCGGACAGTGATTAGGAATCGGTGTGCGGACACTGGAACAGGAATGTCTCCTATTGAGACTATGTTGGATGGTTTTGAGTGTTGCATATTGTCTTTGATTTCTAGACGCAGGTCACTACTGGGCATTTTTGTCAACTTGTAGCCCGTGCCCAAGGCATCGGTTAGATATTTGGGCACCAAGGATGGGACATAGTTCTGGCAATTTTTTCACTGTGCAGGACATGATACTTCGTAAATGATTATTTTGTTTTTCGGAAGCACGAGGCAGTGATTTCCTCGGTTCGCACTCTTCTCAGAGTGCTGCGATCATTATGTGTAGGAGGTAGACCCACGTTCTATGATTTTATGTTCGGCCGTGGTGGCAGCCGCTCACCACGGAGCCCAGCGAGGGGACAGGACAGGAATTCGCACGCAAGTCCTGCCCACGTCTACAGCCCATCTATAAAAAAATATAGCGTAACGCAGGATGGTTAGCCACACAGATGAAAAGATGAGTTCAGATTCCTCGTCAGTGCACCTTTAAGCCATGCGGGTAAAATACGTTTCGTGATGACACCTAGCGATCATGACAGACTTGTTTTTAAAATTGCTATTTTCCGTTCTAACAGATGCTCATGGAACATAACTCCAAGAAATATTTATCATTATTTTAGGTTCCTAGCAGGAGCCCGCCAATCTAAGGCTAAAACAGTGTTCAAATATTGTATTTCGTCCTAGGAATACCACCTGCTTTCCTTCTTACATATTTTCAACCCTTTCGGACACCTACTTTTTTGTGATGTACAAATGATATCGCTTCAAATCTTTCCTCTACTATTCACGTATTTGGTGACGATTGTGTTGTTTATCGTCCTATTATAATAACTCCGGTGTTCGTGCCCTCCAGTCTGTCCTTTTTCGCATTGAATCTTAATGCAAAACGTATCTAATGCCTATGGGTGTGCAAACACTTACGTAATTTCCTTTCATCGTCGACATTCTTAGCCAACGCCAGACTTTCTATTGTGCGCCGCCGCGGTGGCTCAGTGGTTATGGTGCTCTGCTGCTGACCCGAAAGACGCGGGTTCGATCCCGGCCGCGGCGGTCGAATTTCGACGGAGGCGAAATCCTAGAGGCCGGTGTACTGTGCGATGTGAGGGCACGTTGAAGAACCGCCGGTGGTCGAAATTACCGGAACCCTTCACTACGGCGTCCCTCATAGCCTGGGTCGCTTTGGGAAGATAAAGCCCCATAAACCAAACCAAAATCGTCTATTGTGGAGCACCCTTATTTCTCTCACATCAAGATGTAAATACCTAGAAATTAATGTATCGCAGGATATTTCTTGGTCCGCTGATATTTCAAAAGCTTGGACCAACAAAGCTATTCGTGTCCTGTCTTACGACGTAATTTATCATTATATATAGCCCCGGGAAGTATTTCTCCTGCATAACGCCACTTCGTCCAGAGCTGTAATAAGTATGCACCATATGGAATCCTCTCATTTATAATGACTCGGACACTTGAATCAGTGCAAAATCGCGCATTTAGAATCACCGACTGAAATTACTCTTCTCGTTCTAATGTTGCAGACATGAAATCTAAAGCTAACCTTCCTGACTTGCACAACGATGCGAAATCTACAGACTCTCTTTCGCAAATTTTGCCACTTATCCCTTGACTTCGGTAGGGGCCGTTGAGTCGAAATGGCACAGTATCGGCGGTATCGAAAGAACGAGACGAAGGTGTTACATCCGTCGTCGCACACTATCGACCAATGCAAACAATCGAAATTGCCAAATAGAAGTAGCGTCAAAGGTGCAGCAGCAGAAGCAAAGCTGCGAAGGAACTTGTGAAAGTAAAAGCACGGAACTAGGAAGCTGCGCGGGCGTTTGATAGCGGCAGGTTTGTGAAAGTCAGAGACAGCACGAAGCGTTGGTGGCTCGGGGCAGGCGCCTTTCTTGGACACATGGCCTAAATATGTCAATTGAAGTGCGGCAAAGTGACATTTCTTTAGGTTGAATTGCAGACCAGCGTCAGAGAAACAGATGGAGCCGTGGTTCAGTCGGGAGGGATGAATGTCGGACAAGAGACGACTTTGTTGTCGAGGCAGCAAGGACACGTCGTCTGCTTCAGTCGACGCAGACTGGTGTTCATCATCCGCTCGAAGGTAGCGGGAGCATTGCAAAGGCCCAAGAGCTTATGGGATGCTGTGTAAGTATCGGCGACACTTAGCGAAACGGTGAGTGGCAAGCAGTCAGTTCCCTGTCACCGCTGACCGCCAGTAACAAAAACGAAGGGGACCATCGCCTTCTGTATTTGTTTTCAACAGGCTGTAATGTGCAGCTGCCAAGTGCCAGAAATAATCTACCTTATACGCAAAAAAAAGAAAAGAAAAGAAGTGTTGTGGTTGTGAAGTACCGGTCGTAATGTACACAGTCCAGAACTTCTTTTTTGTCCAAAATGCGATTTAGACCGCTGTGCGTCCGCATTGAAGCTTAACGCAGCTTCTTGCAAAAGCATGACAGCAAGAACACTATACTATGCTCTAAACAGCAATACGTTTGACAACAATGCGAGCGGTAAAAACAGGCAATGTGCGTGTTTCACATCTGCAGCCACGATGCATACGCCTCACCTGCCTTTGCTGCTTTTCGTGCAGGTAACCAATCGGTATTCTTTGTACGCCCCGCGTACCTCTTACGCCGTATTAATAGTGCTGCCGAGCCCACGGCTTTGTACTTCTGTTGCTTATGACTACACCTGTTTGTTTTTGAATCTGCCTAAATTATGCGGTGATGTTGAAGAAAACCCCAGTCCCAACACTCGTTCCAACGATCCTAAAGATTTACCTGACGTCTTAGCTGTCCTTGATGAAATCCGTGCTGGACAAGCATCTTTGCTAAGTGATGTTAAGTCAATTAAGGCCACACTATCGCAGAACGAAAAGACATTCGACGATATTAAAGAACGCCTCAGTAAAATAGAAAATGACTGTTCTAATCTTCTCGCGATGAAGGCGGTCGTTGAGGATGTTCAAGAACTTGCAGGGCAAAATGCTAAACACATTAAAGACCTCACGCAAAGAATTGATGATAGTGAGGACAGAGCACGTCGTTGTAACCTTTTGCTTTACGGCCATGATGACAGCGCGGGTGAAACGTGGGCGCAATCGGAAGAAATTGTTCTACGGCACTGCAGTACTGATCTAGGTATCACTTTGCAGCCTAGAGATATCGAGCGCGCACATAGAATTGGCACCAGTCAACCAAACATAAAACGACCGATTATTGTCAAATTCGCGCACTTCAAAGATAGAGACAAAGTACTGTCATGTGCTGGAAAACTAATGGGAAAGAACTTCAGCATATCTGAAGACTTTTCACCCAGCACTCGGTTTGCACGAAAACAGCTCATTGCATTCGGCAAAGGCCAACCCGGTAAATGGAAACTGAAGTATAAAAAATTAGAAATTGACGGAAAAACATATATTTTCGACCAGGTGAGCCAAAATGTCATTTTACGACCTGCATAGCTACGGGCTAAAGCACACCAGAAATTAAATCCTAGCTGTCTTTCAGTTCTATACGCCAATATTAGAAGCATCATCCCGAAGCGTGATTCTCTTATCAGCCTCATTGCCACCACCGATAGTAATATTGTTGTATTAACTGAAACATGGTTAAACTCTACAGTTTCCAATTCCGAATTACTTTCTCCCTTAACTAACGTTGATGTATTCCGGCGTGATCGTGCTGGTAAACGTGGTAGCGGTGTCCTTATCGCCGCACATAGCAACCTACAGTGCACTAGCCTCGACATCTCCTGCCCACTTGAGGCTGTTTTTATCTCCTGTTCCGCTACTTTCCCAACCACAACTATAGCAGCATTTTACCGACCGCCAGATGCTGACAGTTCCTTCAATGCGCATTTTCATAACGCACTCGAGGACTTAACTAGGTTACGCCCCCATGCCCCGATAATATTTGTTGGAGATTTCAACTTCCCCGCTATAACCTGGACGAATATGACGCTAACAACAGCGAAACAGAGTTCTGAAAGTGATTTCGTAAATTCATGTCTCACATTTGGTTTATCGCAAATGGTACACTTCGCAACCAGGCAAACGCATACATCAGCTAACATTCTCGACATCATCCTCACGTCACACCCAGATAACTTCTTGTCGGTTTCGGAACTTCCCATGCTTAGCGACCATGTAACGATTCATGCAACTTATGAATGCCACATTCCACATTCCGATAAAATTAAGAAGAAAATTACCTTGTACGATAAAGCCAATTATGTAAAAATTAATGAAGCACTCTGTGAGTTTTGTAACTGGTTCCTAATCGACTTCCACCAGCGCTCCGTTGACACCAACTGGAAACTTTTTAGGAACAAAATGCAAGCTCTTATCCATGCGCATGTACCTACTGTTACAATAGCCGAGAAAACACAATCCCCATGGTTTGATAATACTCTGAGCCGTCTGTACAAGAGGAAAAAACGATTATTCCGCCGTGCGAAAGGGTCTTGTAATACAGGAGCTTGGAACAAGTATTACGATGGCGAAAAAACATTTGATTCCTTGGCAAAAAAAAGAAAACGATCTTTTTATTCATCTACCCTGCCTTCAATGCTACGTAATAACCCAAAAAAATTCTGGAAACTTATTAATCCCACTTATTCCAAGCCCTTGTCTCTGCTCGACCATGATGGAACCACTGTACCAGACCAGGACGCTGCCCGAGTTTTGAATTCAACATTCTGTTCTGTGTTTACGCGTGAACCCGATACCACCTTACCAGTTTTTCCGTGTTTTGATCACCCTTTAATGCCTGACTTAATATTTGAACCTCGAGGAATCCTGAAACTTATTGAATCACTCAAACTTATTTCTTCTGCTGGTGTGGATGGAATTAATGCCAAAATATTAGTTAATACCAAGCACATCTCAAGTATCATTTTATCTCATATCTTCCAAGAGTCCCTTTCTTCAAGCACTGTTCCACAGGATTGGAAGGTAGGCAAGGTCATTCCAGTCCCGAAAAAAGGCCCTTCACAGTCACTCAGTAATTATCGTCCTATATCTCTCACTCTCACTTGCGTTTGTTCTAAACTAATGGAGCATGTAATTCACTCGCATGTCGTAAACTTTCTATTATCTAATAATTTCTTTCATCCCAACCAACATGGGTTTCGTAAGGGTCGCTCTTGTGACACTCAGCTAGCATTATTCATTGATGATCTTAGTTCTAGCCTTGATAATAACATTCCCGTTGATGCCATATTTTTAGACTTTGAACAGGCTTTTGACAAGGTTCCTCAGAAACGGCTATTTTTAAAACTTTCGTGTCTTAACCTTGATATGCGCATATATGAATGGATATGTGATTTCTTAACTAACCGCCAGCAGTTTGTGTATGTTAACAATACCACCTCTTCCAGGTCTCCCGTACTTTCAGGTGTGCCTCAGGGTACTGTCCTTGGTCCTCTACTCTTTCTAATATATATAAATGACATTGCTTCAAACATCTCATCTTACATTCGCCTATTTGCCGACGATTGCATTATTTACCGTCCTATTAACAATCAAGCCGATGCTCATGCCCTCCAAACTGACCTTTCACACATAGAAACTTGGTGTAAAACATGGTTCATGTCCTTGAATGTGAAAAAAACTTCGTTAATTTCTTTTCATCGGCGACGCACTTACACAACTCCTTGCTGCGTACTTTGCGGTTCCGTTATTTCTCCGACATCGCATGTAATTTGTCAGTAGCTTCTTCGTCTATTATAACTCTCGCCTACATAACGTTGGTTCGTCCCAAGCTGGAATATGCATGCGCAGTTTGGGACCCTCACATTTCTTATCTAACTAAAGCACTTGAATCAGTGCAAAACCGTGCAGCTAGATTCATCCATTCAGACTACTCTTATCATTCTAGTGTGACTGCCATGAAGTCAAGAGCTAACCTGCCTGACCTCGAGCTGCGACGCAAAATCTGCCGACTAATCCTTTTCCACAAGTTTTATCATTCATCCCTTGCAGATCTAAAACCAGCTCATCACGTGTCTCCTCGCACCAGTCACAGCAAAGCCGTTTATCCCCCCCGCGCATGCACCACTGCGCACCTTCATTCCTTCTTTTCCCAGACTGCAGTAGACTGGAATGGCCTGCCTGCCGATGCCGCACTCCACACCAGCCCCGTCCATTTTAAAAAAGCCATTGAAAATGTTCTGTTTTAAACCCCATGTCATTCATTTCAGATTCATTTTGTGTATTGTTTCCCCTCATGTAATACCCCTATTCAGGGGCATTTGAGGTGTACAAGAAATAAATAAATAAATAAATAAATAAATAAATAAATAAATAAATAAATAAATAAATAAATAAGGCTTTTATTTTCGATCTCGCACCGTCGCTGGGAATCGCGTGTCGTTTACATTTTTTCGTTAAACGTCTGCTCCTGTGGACTAACTGTTGCACCGCTTTCTAAGGGGACCAACAGTTAGACCCTTTGCAGTTAGTGCCGAAAAGGACGAATGCCAGTGGCAGGCCAGTTAGTCCTCAAAGAGACTAACCTCTCGCCCCCCGTTAGCCCTTCTTTCCTAAGAGTGTAGGAAGAGGGAAGCGTTCCAATGGAGCGGTTAACATCCCCCGCGTCTGATGAATGCGCATGGCTCGAGTGGCTAGGAGCCCCACCCGCGCAGGAGGCTCCTAGAGGAGGCGCGCTGGGGCTGTGGTGCACGTCATCACGCACTTCCATTGGCGGCAGTGTCTCTTCGTCACGACCAGTGAATCTTAATTCGCCTGGCGGTACGCTTACTGTGACAGTGTACGAACCCAAGTCCTCCGCCTCGTCACACGCTGCTGCTACAAGAGGTATTGCTGCTTGAACCATATACCGTTGTTCTGCAACCTATGTGCCCTGCTTTTTCCGTTTCTGTAGGAAACGAGCGGTTTCTTTGGGCACCCGTGTTCTACAGATAGTCCATATCATCACGAGTCATTTCCAGTTTATCTGGCAATAGTGTGGCTATGGCACCAATTGAGTTTGACATGTCCGTCTAAGGATCTCCTCGTCTAGCTAGCCTCGGTAATGGCTCCTTGACTCCACTGCTAAGCGCTGGGGGTACCGCCTGGACCACGCAAGTTGAGTACCAACACTTCAGGTGCAGACAGGCGACGCACTGGACGCAAGTGACCAGATAAAGTACCAGCCCCGCTCATCCGAATCAGGCCGCAGCGTCAGCGTCGATGTAGCGGTGAAACTTCGCCGGAGAAGAAAACATACATGAACGGTGCGGTTGCCATAGCTACCAGCTGATATCGCACGCCGCGTTTTTCCCGCACAAGCCGTTCGCGTGCCCTGAACTGTTTCTCCGTCGTCGCCAGCAGCATCACCGTAGCCGTTTAAGCAAGCTGGGTGCGATTTCGCGCCAGCGGCGCGGTACTCAGCGGTAAACTGCAGCAATGGTCCGCAAGTGCTTTGTTTGAAACTGAAACAGTGGCTGCGCAAGCTGCAAAGAAAAGGTGATCTTATTTAATGTCCCGTCCGATGAGAAGCAGTTAAGACTGGACATGAGCCATTCCTCGCAAAGACCGTGCGCTGAGTAGAAATCATGCTTTTGGGAGTGGGCCAGTTGCGAAATTTTGGGAGTGTCCCCAGCTATATATCTTGCACCGTGGCTGCAACCTACACAACATGCTGCTTCATCGTCTTTCGGCAACGAGTGACCGCATTGTTCGCCTGCGCTTGGCCAGCATCTCATGTCGCCGCGCTCCTGCAGTTCTTCTGTGCCTTGAACGATCTCCTTGGTTCTCCCAACAACCTGTCTGTTGGCCTGCACGTCTACGTCTAATGTGTTTATCAGAGGGGAAGCGCTGCTGTTTCAACGCCGGTGTCCGGCACCACAATCGGTGCTAACAAACTCGGCACTGATTACAGGACTGAGCATTCCCTTGGAATGTAGAAATGCAACTTGCCCTTCTCTTTGCTGAGCGCTTGACTGGCTTGGTGACTTAGATATGAGGGGGGTTAGGGTTACGAGTGCGCTATTGGGCTACCCTCTAGGGGAACACTGCACAGCACCCTTGCTTGCCTGGCATCTCGGGAGGCACTTTCGGTGCTTAACTCAGGCATTGCGCTTTGTCATACTTTTCCCTCTCCTTTCAGCTCTTCTTCAGCTGTGATCAACTGGGGCACTAGACGCTAGATGATCCCGCGCCAGGCGTACGCGTCATCATCATCGTCATCATCAGCATGACTACGCCCACTGCAAGGCAGAGGCCTCTCCCACGTCTCTCCAATTAACTTTGTCTTATGCCCGTTGCGGCTACCGTATCCCCGTAAACTTCTTAATCTCATCCGCCCAACCAACTTTCTGCCGTCCCCTGCTACGTTTGCCTTCTCATGGAATCCACTCCATTACCTTTAACCACCAGCGGTTATCTTGCCCTCGTATTGCATGCCCAGCCCAAGCCCATTTCTTCCTCTTGATTCAACTAGGATGTCAGTGACACGCATTTGTTCCCTCACTCACTCCGCCCGCTTCCAATCTCTTAATGTTAAACCTGCCATATTTCTTACCATAGCTCTCTGCATTGGCCTTAACTTAATGCAGTTCAGGACAGCAAGCTGCAGGACTAGTTGGTGATGCGTGTTGTGGACAAGTAAGCGCAAAAAACGCACGAGGGACAGAGGAGAGGTAGGTCCTCGTGAATGTCTTATGTGTCCTCTCAAGTCCCTCGTCCGTTTTTGCACCGCGTTCTTCACAACATTCTTAACTTTAGCTAAGCCCTTTTCGTTAGCCGCCCCGTTTCTGCCTGATAGGTGGGTACGGGTAAATTAGAGCTGTAATGTACTTTTCTCTTGAGGGAAGCCAAGAGCCACAGAAACCAAGGGGCATAGGGGATTTTTTAATTAATTTATTTATTTTGTGCTGTTGTTCGGTTTGGAATATTACTGAATATGCTATCGCTTAAAGCTAAGTGATTAGAAAAGAAGAAGAAAAAACAGCCACATGCCGCCGGTGAGATCCGAACCCACGACCTCCGAATTACGCGTCCGGTGCTGAGCTACGGCGACGGCTATTAAATCTTCTGCTTTCGGGGGTATTTATGTTTACAAATAACCAAACCTTGAGAGTACATCAGCGCCACCCACGTTCTTAAGCGGCGGACGTAGCACGTCCTGAGTTACCGCTGATGTGACGTAGAACGTCATCGAAAGGCGAGGGTGGATGCTGTATGAGCACCCTCTTATGCTTCCTATGGCATCAAGGCTGCCAGAACCGAGGCCCTCGCTAAGCAATTCAGCGAATAAGGGAAGGGGAATGAGGGGCTCGTTATAAATATGAGAGAAGCCAACAGCCACAGAAACCAGGGGCATAGGGGATTTTTTAATTAATTTATTTATTTTGTGCTGTTGTTCGGTTTGGAATATTGATTGATTGATTTATTGATTGATTGATTGATTGATTGATTGATTGATTGTTTGTTTGTTTGTTTGTTTGTTTGTTTGTTTGTTTGTTTGTTTGTTCGTTCGTTTGATTGATTGATTGCTTGATTGATTCTTCAAGCTTATCAAGCGACTCGGAAGCAATGAAGGCCATATGTGACCTCGGCAAGTAGGATCGTTTTTCCGTCTGCTGAGCACGTGGGCCAGTCGCGTTCCTTGGGGGGAGTTTTGTAGCTCCAATAGAGTGATTCGGGTGCCCGACCGACGACGCAAGAGAGGGAAGAGAGCGGCAGGTATTCCTGGCTGGAGGGAACCCTGCTCCCACGGACGCTTCAAAGAAGAGATCAGAATGCCCCGCGGAGTAGGGCGCACAGAGAAACGCGGCTCACAATCGCGATGACCCGCATCCTCCTGTACGCGCATTATACTCACCGGCGGGACGGCTTCGCCATCCCTTGATGGATGGCGGCAACACGCATCACGCTCCTCGCAGTAAATGAGCTGCCACGACGCCGCTGGAAATGTGGCCGCTTAGGCAGCAGGCCATCTTTCCGCCACGGAGGACGGCGTGACTGCGGCCTACGCTGCGTTTTCAACAAGCGGGTCTTCCTTTTTGCTTTGTGCGCGCACTTCCATTTTTGTCTTCTGCATTTTAGGGCGGACCTGACTTGCTTATGCCATATTTTCGAATTGCATGGATGTGTGTTTCACACTACACTCTTTTACTACGTTTCTCCTCCTTACTCTACGCTGCAGAGAAGTGGGCGATATTTCTTCAAGTATATAGGGATAAAAGAAAATAAGGTGGGCTGTAGCATGTAGCCTCCCAATATGCGAGACAGCACGGCTCTACACGTTTTGATATTAGTGGAACTACGCAGAACTTGAGTAAACTTGGTCCGGGGCTAGTCGGTAAGCCACATTTCTTAAACCAGCGCCGGTGGAAACAACGGGCCACCAGTGTTCATGGTCCGTATTCCCTTCCCAGCAATTTTTGCCCAGCATCATGCTGACTTTGGCTTCGTTTTCACTGAGTCTTTTTTGAGTGAAAATTTCGGGATTTTTCCGTGTTCTTTGCTCGCTTGCGACACGACTTTGATGATTTCATCTCTTAGGCACCGTTCAGACCGTTACGCATTTGTCATGCCTCCTAACCTCGTGTCCTTCTGGTTGTGCCGATTCTTGTTTCGTCAACTGGCTTCTGCTCCTGCCCAAACAGTTCACTCGATTGTTTGTCGACGGCGCGGATTTTCTGACTTGGCGCAGAGCCACGCGTGACATCCTCTTACCTGGATTCGTGGCAGCACTCGTACGCCACTGTCGACAGTTCAATTGAAAGAAGTGCGTTCTTGTCCGCCGCCGGTTGCCCCCACGCCACTGTTGTGCGTCTGTTGAATACATATGCCGCTCTGCAACCACTGTGCTGCTTTGGGAGGCAGTGCCAAAGATGTAGTCGTCGAGTTCTGACGCGTGCGACACGTACTAATGGCTAAAATTTCTTTAGCGTCACCAAGTTTTAACCTTTGTCAAGCACGAATGCACTGTGCCGTGGTACGTAGCGAGCATATATACTCATCACAGTGCGAGTGGACACTGATGATATATCCGATAGGTATCAACTTTCACGCTGCGTATTTTCCACCTTATCTTAACCTTCGATTCAATTGCGCAGTCAGTGTGCTAAATGTTCCCCTGCCCCACAAGCAGTACACTTGTCATACACAGGCTTGAACATTTCTTTAAACGAAGCAAGCGTCACAGTTCCGACGACCAGTCGGGTGAGCCACATCTTCGTACGAAAGGAACATGCGTTTCAACCGGCGACAACCATGCAGACTAGGATAAGCGGAAAAACACACAGGTCACAACGTGGTCGGGTGGTGCACGCTTCTTTAATGAGATTCCCTTTCTCTGTTTTTTTTTTGCATGTTATAAATTACATCGACATATGTACACTTTGAACACGAAGAATACAACGCACGCACCTATGCACACGGTCGCACAGCGGTCGCATGAAGCCCTTACACGCGCGTCCCGAGAACAAAGCAGAACGCACTCGGGCGCTTCCGCCATGCGAGGAGCGACCTCCGTGAGTCTGGCCGCCATCCGCAGCGCCTCCACCAACGCGGTCTGCCGAAAGCGGCGAGCGGTGACGTTGCAGCAACGCACGGAGAACCACGGCTGTCCGGCCACCTCACACCGTGCGGCACGTCGAAAAAAGAAACAGTCCGGCGTAGCGCTCCGGCACAGGTACGGCGGTGCACGTACACAAGGTAACGTCATCTTTGGGTTCTATAGAGCGCTCAGTACTACTACTGCCAGTCGGGCAGTTCCGTCTTTTCGCGCGCACAAGACCCGGCACGCACTTGAGCAAACACCCTCGACACTGAACCGCGAGCCAAAGCCTCAGTATTAAAGCCACTGTTCGGCCCACAGCGCGGCGCGAACGACAAGTGCGAAGAACCGATCGTTCGCCAGCGACTGTTTTCGTGACCGCGGTCGCAGGTTCCTCCCTTCGCGATTCCTTTCAGCGCCTTACTACGTCCCTGCATACGTCACGTTGTTTCCAGTGTGGTGCGACCTTCAGCCTCTGAAAAAAAGACACAACGAGTCAAGAGAGGGAAACTGCTTCTTTGGTTTCAGAGGCTATCCTTGGGCGGCGCAGCGCCCTCCAGACGCGAACACTGACGCGAGCACGGGGTGCGCAGAGAGTACGAGAAGCGAAAAAAAAAAATAAAAGGGGTGAGAGGAAGGAGGACATGATTCTGTACACATATTTCAAACAAACATAATACGGTCGCGAAAGATGCCCACACACGCGCGCATGCTCAGTTGGGCCGCCGAGCGTGCCATCTGGACAGTCACATAGGAAACGGCGGCGCATCCGAGCACGCTGAGTCCGCGCACGTCTTGGCTTCGTCGACGTCTCCACAGCGTCGCGGATGCACACACACACACACACACGCACATACACACGAATGGGTCCATTCGTCGTTCTGGGCACGTGCTGCCGATTCAAACGCGTGGCGAGTTCATTTGGCGGTTCCCCCGACACCGTGCGAGGAGTTGGCGCCGCAGCAGACGGCATTCGACCACATGGGGGGCCTCCCTGATTACGGCTGCGCGATTGGAGATATGTGAGTTGTTCCGCAGCGGGTCGAACGGGCAAGAATTAATAGGCTACGTCACCCATGGATTGTGCGAGGTGTATTTTGCGGGTTGAAAGGCGGGCAACGAGTGGGCAACAAAGTGCTGAAAAATTAGCACATTTCCCACCGAATAAGTTGCGCTTCGACGAGACAACTGTTTCGGGAACTCCAGCGGCGAAGCCCATGGCCAACCAAGTGAAACTGAAAACTGGAGGCGATTTCAGGAACGGAAGGGGCTGCATGAGCACGCGTGGGCAATGTGCACTCGGAGAGGAGACGGGCTTCAAGTGCGCGGGTCCACATCCGACCCGCAGGGGAACTTCCCAGAATCAATGACAGCGTACGTACGGATGCCCTGCCGTAATTTTTACTAGGGTGACGCGATTTCGTAGTTACCGCAGTGATGTCAGCAGAATAGGCCTTGCTCTCCATTATGAATGCAGGGTGCTTTGGGCCTAGTCAGGTGACCTCATGTGTCACCTTTAGCCCTATTCACCTAGACAATTGTATTTTGTCTGAATTTCAATAAATTTCAAAATTTCAAATTAAAAATTTCGACGCAGAATAGAGGGGCCTTCTTGATAAAAAAAAAACGCGTCAGAGCATTTTAAGTGATCACCTTCAAATTGCGTCAGTGTTTCAATTTACTAGGGAAACTGGTGGGTTGACTTTTTCATATTTTTCATTAGTGAAAAGAAAATCGGATGCTTCTAGTAGAAATTTATCTTCCCACATCCGTCTTTAAAATTACCATGATTACTGCCTGAATGCGCACCTTATTATGACTACCGGCTCCTCCATTTGCCTCCGAACGAGAGTAGCAAATAAAACAAAACCATTTCACAACTGCCGCACGGATAACGACTCCCTCACAAGGCTAAGTGCCCTAGCGTCATGCACCTGTAGTCCACCTCAGCCGACCCCGCGAAGCAGAGTTCCGATGCAACCGCCTCTCGCCGTCTGCTGCTGCGACTGAGCGCACTTACACCGCGTACAAACGTATAAGCACAGCGCGCATCTGGTCCTTGATGGCCCTCTGCTGACGCCAAGACGAGGAACCACGCAGACGACACCCGCTCCAGCTCTAATGCCATGTCGAAGGACAAGGGCCCCGCTGTCTCGTACAGTCGTCAGCAGCTCCGTCTAGAGCGCTCTAGCTGTGTGCAGCGTGAAAAAGAAAGTGGAACCTCGTCGCAACTGCTGTGTTGCGGGCCCTGTGATTGTGCTTTGATCATTTGTATAGCTTTGCGTCAGCCTGTGGTTACAGGCATTTAATCTAAAAACCAACTCCCGATTTACAATTTCACTTTTCTTTCTTAACAGGCCACAGCTCGAGCCCTCCAGCGAGAGCTCCTGGCGACTGTACGCACGCGACACAGACTGGTCAAGTAAGTACGAGCAAACGACGGTACTCGGGCAACCGACATGTTTTCGTAACCTCTGCCCCTAACTCCCACACGGTGTCGTCCGCGTGGCGTCAGTGGCTGAACGCGCGCACCATCGTCCTCCAGTTCACATTCGCCCGCCCAGCGTCCACAGCATGGCGGCACGCGGTCCCGGAACGCAGGGTCCCCGCGGCAGCTCTTGCGTCACGGTCGGGCACGGAGGCTTGCGTGGCTGACGTCACGACAGTGGGTCCGGCTGCGTCGAGTCCGAGCTCGAGTCGTCCATCTGAATGTCCGGCGACAGGGCGGCCGGCGGCCTGGGTGACGAGGACGCCTTGCAGTCCGAGCCTCCGTGGGACGTCGAGTGCTCCTCTTCCTGCTTCTGGCGCTTGTGCTTGGTCCGCCGGTTCTGGAACCACACCTTCACCTGCGAAGAGAGCGCGGACTGTGAGCAGACATTCTCCGCCAACGCGATCATCGTGGCCCGTTTCAAGAGCACACGCAAAACTCGGTCGGTAAACGAATCGAGGTTACAACAACTCTGCCACTGCGTCCGTCTGCGCACGCCGCGACAGCTCGAGCCCCGGTGTTCAAAGCCATGGAAAACGTTACCATCAATTGAGCTTTACTCTTCGGAAGGTCCCGTTGAAGGCAGCGACCGAAAGAAATTGCTCCACGACATGGCAAGAGATGGCAGTCGTAATCTAGACGCCCAGCATATTGCAAGTGCAGAGGTCCGCATTTGAGTGGCCGCTCACAACCTTGACCACAGCAGTTCGAGTAGGAGACGACTCTACTACGCTTCCTTCGCCGCTCGCAGCTTTAGCTTGTTTGCGAAAATTACCTATAAGGCTGAAAGGGAAAAAATAGCAACAGGTAACATGTACCGTGACATGAGCGATGCGCTGTGAACCATGATAGTGATTTGCTTTTTAACGTTGTGCGACCCCACCGCGTACCCTCGCCACAGGCACTAGTCCAAGGGAAGACGCAGCCATAAAATACCCAACTTGATATGGCAGTGGGAGTTCATAGAATATGAAAGCCAGCTGCCCCGCTGACCACAACACACACAGCTGCGGCGAAGCGAGGACTTTGGGTAGGTGCCCTCTCTTTCACCACTAGGGTGCATGACGTGCGAAAAACCCTAACTGGAAGCGTTGTGTGAGTTGTGCGCGTGCCCACTGGTGAGTTCTATATGCACCGCTTAAGCAATAAAGGCGCGTTTCTCAAGGACTCCCGAATGCCTGCGCTATCTGTTGCCAGAGCTGCCTGTGCTGTAACAGTAGTTACGTTCACCGCACTCATTTTGTATTTTTGCAGGCAAAGCCCCATTCGGCGGAGTTTCAAAGAACATCAACTCGCAGATGACGTCACTAGTCGACGCTGATTATTGGTAGAACTACGAGCAGCTGACTGGCCAATGGGTGGCGCTGCTGGGTGTGTGCGTAAGCACAAGACGATGAGCGTCAGCGGTGCAGGATGAGGCGAAAGCGACAGCAGCTGAAGCAAGAAATGTGCGCAAAATTCTAGATATTTATAGGAAAATTTCGGTAGCCATAAAAAGAATATGCGTTAAACGATCTTCACAGAAACCTGTTCATGAAAAAAACTAATTTGTTTGTGCCTACAGCAGCTGGCCCCGAAGTACATGTTACAGCCCCTACAGAAATCATTTTTTTGTTTCTATTCACCCCTTAGTCCTTTCTCGTTAAATGAAATGAATTTCTGTAGAAGCGCGAGCTATGGAATGTATTCGCTGCTACTTTAACAGGATACATATCTCTGAATTCTCAATATATTGACAATTGAGTAGATGGCATATTGTCCCACGACAATATATACCACTATTTTCAGAAATGCCTGGTCTCATGTATAGTTAAGCTAAGCCAATTATTTTTCCAACGCCACTTTCCAAAACCTTTTTTTTTCGCACCACAATAAATTAATTACTATTCAAAAAGATATCTGCTACGAAGACCAAACCATTGAGATTGCTGATGAAAATAAAATACCTAGCGTAACATTTACCTCACATCCGACCTGGGACTCTAACATAGATAACCTCTGCAAAAAGTTTTCAGCAATTACAGGGGCGTTATCACGTTGTCGCTGATTTCTACCAACAAAAACAAAGCTACAAATATATTACGCGTTATTTGCCTCTTACACTAATTATTGCAACTTAGTTTGGCTAACCACACTAAACGGAATATCCGGAGGATCACATATTGCAAAGAAAAAAATTATTCGCAACATCGGGATATGGATTATTCTCTACAATAGAATACTTTCACTTCTACAATATAATCATCATCAAACGCGGTGATGAGTTCTGCGTCTTGCGATCGTTTAATTTAGCGACGGATTCTTTCAGGAAAATTCTCACATCGTTAGCCTCCTTATAACTTAGTAATAGCACTCACACCAGCAACACTGACACATGGTTGATACCCTCGTACCAAGTACGCGGCTGAAGGGCGAGTCTGCAGTGGGACTTCTCATGTAGTGCAGGTTGAATTTATTATTGTTGTGTAGAAGAGCACAAGTTTTACAACTGATCGTTTCTGGCGCCTGGGTATGCTATTTGTGCACTCATAACGTGGACTGAATCGCTACGCGGGCCCGCGCGCACTTGCCAGCCGTTTCCTGTATTCATGTTGCAAAATGAGCAAAGAAACTGAATTGACACGAAGTATTATTTATTGATATCATTTTTTAAAATCATCTAGTGCTTTCAACTAGTTTCAAAAAGACATCTATACATTTGGGTCAGGCTCATTTTTGAAATCGCATGCAGCATAGGCGGCGCGGCAGTCGTCGTGGCCATAAACTTGCATACAGTCACTGTACAGACTACATATCCAGTCCCCGATGTCAGGGCTGGCAAACAGCCGTGGACGGGAAAATAGTGGGAAAATAGGCAAAGGAGTGGAAATAAAGTTTGAAATGAATTGAAATGTATTTGATCAGTAATAATTAACCCAACAAAAAAGCTTCATTTATATAGATTGATTAGTTAATTATTTGCAAAAACCATTGGACAGTTGAATAGGCTGGACGGGAATATAGAAAGTGGACGGGAAATCAACCACGGCGCAAAATTTCAAAAACCAAAATGGTTGATTGAGATAAAAGGAGGTATAATCAGAGTAAATAAATTTAATTAAAGCATAAGATAATTACGCTAATTCAATAGTTAAATTAACAAACAAAGAGAAAATGATAAAGGAAGGCACAGAGAGGCGGCGAGTGCCGATTTTGTTTTTTTTTGTTTGATTTCTCAGCCCAACCCAACCGTAATCTTTAAAATTAGAACAGAGATTTAAGCCCACTTTCCAACTGAGCCATATGGTTCAGACCACTCCACAGCGCGAAAAACCTCGCAAGCTGTCTGAGGCGCCCAGTGCAAACAACGTTTCTGATGCGACGAGAAATGCCAAGAGCGCTGTCCTCACCCAAAGTACGCGATTTGCGCAGCTAAAGGGCACGGCAGAGAATAAGACTGTCAATTTACGCTGACGCGCACTTGACGTTCCCTGAAGTACAGCTTGTCTAAACGCGTTACCCTTTAGGCCGTGAAAATACCGCGGGCTTCATTTGACGTCCATTGTGTCTTCGCAGTGATAAATTGTGTTGACAGCGCCGTGTGCGAATCCCCGTCGAAAATGCCGCTGAGATGTGTGAGTGCTGCCGCGGAGGCCTTTCTGGACTTTGCTATAGGAAATAGTGGCCTATACGAGACGCGCGGGCTAAAATTTCCGACATCTGTGTTGCGACAGTGTTTATTAGGTACCTAATACAGTTACTTGTCACGTGCTTAACAACCTTCGCAGCTGTTGTATTCCGCATAAGGTCCGAATGACGTCCCGAATTAGCGGCACGCGTACACGCATTGCGGCACAAGCAAAATATGTCATAAGCAGCTGCAGTGCATGGTGTCACGTCAGCAGGCGAAACAAAGTTTCTGATGAAAAAATAGCCCAGAAGGAACACGAAGTTTGCAAGAACCACGAAGAAGCTGCCGCTTATAGGTATGCATTATGGAGTGTTGTGGTCAAGGATGGATACTTGGGCGGAATCCGCAAAATGAGTGTCGCGCAAAAACAGTGTGAAAGCCGGTGACGCAAGAGGACATCTGGTTTTGTCGTTTGTCCTTGTTTATTTCTTCCGCGACTGACTGATAGTTCTGACTGATTGTTCTTACGTGATGCGTCAGCCATGGCTGTCTTTGAAATAAATCAGTCGGAAGTTAGCGTCTGTGGAGCGTGTCTTTCTTCTACACTACACTCTTATGCCACCAATTATGGTATTTCTTTACGGGGGCTTAATGTCCAAAAGCGACTCAGGCTAAGAGGGACGCCGTAGTGGAGGGCTCCGGATAATGTCGACCACCTGGGGTTCTTTAGCGTGCACTGACATCGCACAGTACACGGGCCCCTAGCATTTCGCCCACACCGAAATTCGATCGCAGCGGCCGGGATCGAACCCGCGTCTTTCGGGTCAGCAGACGAGCGCCACAACCACTGAGCCACCGCAGCGGCTCCATTATGGTGGTCAGGCGATCGGCTGCTATATATATATATATATATATATATATATATATATATATATATATATATATATATATATATATATATATATATATATATATATATTTCCGAATGACGTGAAGTCCACTAATAATTTTCTCGAAAATGACGCAGAAAAGAATAACGTTCATAATTAGTGCTAGGGAAATAGAGACAGTTTTGGTGAACAGTGCGCACTGGCCATTTTCATTTTCCAATTTAGATTCAGTACGGCTGGTTTTATGCAAATGTATTAGAGTGCTGGCTGTATCATCGCGTTCCTGCATTCCTTTTCGAAGACTATTATGTCGGTAAATGTGGCGCATTTTAAACGAAGTCCTGGCCTCTGTGAAGTTTTTAGCCTCGGCTACCAACACCCCGATTTTGTAGGATAAGTTGAAATTGGACATTTACTGCGCGTCACCGTAAGGTACAACAAAGCGGTGTGTGCTGGAGCAAACGCATGACAGCGCTGCAAAGCGGCGATGGTGCCTGTCGAATTAGGCCCGAGACCGAATGCAGAATTTCTTTTTTATTATTAAATTCCGAACAGAACTATAGCCATTATCCCCACTTCTACATTTTGCCACCGTAACACCCACACGGTTTCATCAGAAGAGCAACAGAGTGATGGGAAATTTGCCTTAACTCATACAACGCCCCTGTCATATCGACGGACCCTTGCATCACTCGAAGCTCGAACTGCAAGGATCGCTTCAACCGCCGCCTGTTGCGCGGAAACAGCCTAGGACCTGAAGGCACAGTTCAAAAGGTCTATAACACTCAGTTGAAAGGGCACTTACACATTTAGCTGGAAAGTAAGCGACACGAAGCGCCGAATTTCAGCTAGCCGTATTCGTAAAACCAATTCAGACCCTTCGTAAGCCGGCATTGTAGCTCACAAAGCTTAAGCGATCTTTGGTAGCCTCTCCCGTCGCGCTATACAGCCGCTGCTGTTGGCCGCACATTAAGCGGGAAGCACACGGCTTCTCGAACACGCCGCGAACAATCGCGCGCGGGCATCCGTGCTGCAGGGTCAAGATATTCCTCAAAGGTCGTTGCCAGCAGCGAGCAAACAAAAACACAGCGCTCCAGGTGCGCGGGTCTCACTCGCGGCCACGACAGTTGCGCCCGCCTTTGTCCAAGACGCCGCAAGATGACCGCGCCTCGCGAGTACAAGCACGGCGAACGACGACTTCTCCCATTTGTTCTTCGGAAGACTCGTGTCATAGCGCGGCCGGTCGATATACTACACTAAAGCTCGTACGGGTTGGAGTCAGAGCTGGTGGAAAGGGCGAGTGCCGAGAAGGAGCCTTCTTTTTTTCTTTGCTTGTATCGGCCTACGCAGAAGCCACCTTTCTCATGAAGGCGACCACGTACTTGTTGTACGCTTCCTTGGCTAATTTGTATTCCGCCGCTCAGTTTCCACACCCATGTCCCGATTTACTGCCTCCTTCATCTCCCGCCATCTCGAGATTCCACAAGCTGGAACGCACCCTCGGTGCACTTTCCTCATTTCTGTCCTCTCAACACCAGCGTGACAAGAGACATACCCAAGCAATGGGCAGCGAGGGTTTGCCCACTTTTTTTTTCCTTTCCTGATTTGCAAGCAGGCTGCATACAGACACGAAAAAAGAAGCGTCTCCGGTGGCTAAAAAGCGAGACAAGTGTAGTTAGCGTGGCTACCGCGAGCTGGCGCGGCCGCCGGTCCAGCTTGCGCTCCGAGGGCAACGCCGCTGCCGCCCTCGCCCGCGGGAGGCAGCGACGTCGTGGCGATATCGAGAAACAGCGGCTGCGATTTGTCGCGTATAGGCCGGCCACGTCTGCTCGGGAGAAAACCATTGACTTGTTCGCCGCGACGAGTGTGGGCGGCGCGCCGCGTAATAGGCGACCTCCATTCCACCCTCTCCGTGAGGGGTGAGGAGTACGCGTTTCTCTATGCAGCTGGGAGCACGAAATACGAGCCCTTTCCACCCTCGAAAAAGAAGAAGGAGCTCGGAGCGTAAATCTCGGAAAATATCGGCATACGCGCAATGAGCAGGTCTCGGTTACGCATTCCACACCTGCAAAAGAAGCAACGCACGCACATTGCTGCCGCTAATCGCTGCTGCATGCCTGGCAAGGCGACGATTTCCTGTCTTTGCGGAACAGAGAGCGACTGCAGCTGCAAAAGGGTTTAGTCGCACGTCTTTTGAAATACTCGACTTCCGCCTGCCTCACGTCTGAATGTAGCCTCACATAAATCATCGGTCTCCGCTTTTCGCGCCTCAGACGTCGGTCAGCGCCAAGCCAACAAAAAGGCAAACTTGAACCTGACAGCTGCCCGTCCCGCATCCTGAACTGAAACGTGCACGCCGCTGCGCGCATCGACACTATGTCTTTTTTTTTCTGGGCGGGCACTCCATTGCACCGAACCAGTTGCCCTCCGCGGGTCACCGCTCCGATCAATGCGTGCCTTACGCGCGGGGGTTCCAATAGGCAGGTTTCCGGCTGCGTTGTCTCGGAACAAGTTTGTAGCCGATGGCTTAGCGTTATACTTCACTTGAAAGAACATGTCGTTCAGCACTGGTGCGCCCACTACGCGTACAACTGTCACGCACAGGGTGACGAGTGAGCGTTGTGAGAAATGAAGGCCGCACAGGCTCTTCTCATCGGATGTGGGTCTGATATAGGGTGAGCGTGATAGGAGGCGGGGAGGGAGTGACGCTCTTCTGGAAAACATTTTTCACGTTGTATCGCTCCGCCGCGCACAAGCACAAGGCGTTACGTGCGTTTGTGGCTCTTTCTTGAGCGCACAGCGTGTGCACTATCCTCGTGCACACTGGCGTCCTACGCGTGCAAGTTCTCCAAAAACTGCGCACTTTTTTTCGCATTTGCTTGCCTTCCCAGTGCTCGTCCGGTGCCACTAAAATGAACGCGACCTGAACACGCTGTTCTTTTCAAGAGACCAAGAACGAGCTTTCGACGTCAAGGGCTAAGCAATAGCGCTCTTTCAAACCCTGCGTCGCAGCCACTAATTCAAAGCCAAGTCTGTGACAAGGGACGGAGGCGACAAACAGCGTAGCACAGTTAGGCTAAATGATGCATGCTCCACAGCTGATGACGCATCACACGGTGGACCGGCGTCCGCACCTTTATTCCGACAACGACGCTTATTAACAACCGACGTGCCACCTGTCCTTGATAATCTCAAGCCACAATCGCTGTCGGATCCGATGGTAAGCGAAGCCTCGACTGGAAGCGAGCGCCGCTGCATCCGGTCCACCTCTGGCCGACCATCTTCAGGTGAGGCCACTTCACGAGCGCCTCAAGCGCCATTTTTGATGTCTTCCGCCGTGAACAATGCTCGGCCCATGGTGTGAAAACGCTCCGTGGTAGTGGAACTAGTATGCGACTGAGTTCCCTGACGTAAGTAATTCAATTCTAGGCCACCACATCCGTGCTTGTGCACAACAATTAATGAAGCAAAATCACGGCATGCATGCTTCGGCAGGGCCGCAGTGGTTGCACATTTTGTACTGCGGCTGCTCTCTTCCTCTGTACGGCAGAGCAACGCCCTCTAAAAATACTGGAAGAAAGCGCTCATTCCACTACTGGGAACCCAAGTGGAATCGGACAGCAACATCGCTATCTTTTGTATACTTACTCTTTTAACATGCGATTTAATCCTGCTTGCCGCCATCTTATAGCGTTTCCGTAATGAATATTCAATGCTTGCGTTGTGCCTTATTCAAATTTCACAGCATTAATGAGCGCGCCTACTTGATCGTTGTCCGTTTTCACGGACATAGTGTCCCATTCCTGCAACGGCCTCAGATGTGAGCGTATAGCATGTCCAAATAAAGAAATATCATAAGGTTTCGCATGTTCCGTCATGCCCGAGAGTAATATTTTTTTTGTTAATGCTAGGGACCACATTTACTCCTGGCAGCGCATCAATGACAAAAACGAATGCGTACACAAGCATGTGAACGGGGGCTCCACAGAGAGGGAACAACAAAGAGAGAATTTCAGCGAGAAGTAATAAAACTGACAGTGCATCCATATCGTCGCTGAAATTCTTTGACGTCGGCTTTGTGGAAATGGAGCAGGGGCAAAACACTCCTCTTGGTCTGGCCTTCGCTTTGCCTCAACATAGCCTTTCGCGCGCAAATGTGGAGTCCGGGTGAGTGTGTCTGTCCGGAATCTCTGGTGTGTTGATTTACATAATCTAGTAAATTTTATTTACGCTCCCCTGACACGGAGCACAAATCAGCGAGCTCACTGAACTTCCTAAAAAAATTTTGGCCGTAAATATTGCGTTGCTGCATCAGTACGGACGGTTAATTTCAGAGTAAAGAAGTCCAAAACAGCCACCCATGTTACACCCGGGCTTGCTTTACAAAGGCGGAAGTTTCTGCCGCTTCGGGAAGTTCAGGCAGTCGCCGCCGATGCGAAACCGGAAGCCATGAAGGGACGCTCGCCAACATCGCGATGGCTGGTTGGCGCTGCGTTCACGTGTGTGATCTTCGGAAAGGCACAGCACACGCGGGTGGCCTCTCACACACTATACAACGAGGCGCCAAGAAGCCCTGGCGTCGCGCCCGCGCTGTGAGAAGCCGTCTCTTGTCGCCGCCTAATGGACCAATTAGCCTATCAGCGTTCGCAACAATCCGCAGCTCCAGTTATGACCGCCAAGGACGTGCGCACTTGCTACGTATGCTCTATAGCTATAGAAAACGTATTGACCCTTGTTTTCGGCGCCGTTAGTTTCTTCCACTAGCTACCAAGATAAGATGAAACACGTTTGCAATGAAGGACGTCGGTTCGGCGCTGTCGGCACCTTGGAAGTTCCGGGTTGCACGAGCAAACGTCCGTTAATCAAAACGTGGCGCTGCCTGACTATACACGACACATTAGCGTAAACCGCGTCTTGCCACTGTCTCGGGCCCTTTTTACAGTTTACTGAGCACGGGCTCGAATGGACGCGCTTTTCCCGAGCTGCTACGATCCGCGTAGCGCGCTGCGCCCAGCCACGCGCTGGGTTTGCATGGACAGCCGTCCCTGCCGAGGCGGCGAAGGGCGCTGGCACTGGTTCCCGCCGGCCGCCTCGCGTGGGATATGCGCAATGCGGCCATTAATCACCACGGCGCTGAAAGACGCGGAGGCGCTGCAGTCGCCGCGCACGGCCTCCTCTTCGCCCAGCGGGTTTCGTAAGAGGGGCCGTCAGCGAGATCGCACCCAGTTTCCGAGAACCGCGGGCAGCGCGACGCCTTGTAATTGTATCTCATTTACACCCGCCCCCATTTCGCCCCCGGCGATTTTACAGCGACCGGCGTTAAGTTTCCAACACCGCACTATGAAGCAATGTTTCAAAGACCGAAATTCCTATTGACAATTTGCATACGGCTTCTAAAACAACCACGAGAAAAAAAATATGCCGCATTTACTACGACTAAACATGATTTTCTCCATGTTCCCGTTTTAGAACATAGGCGATTGACATATACAGACTGCTAACGTGGGCTGAACGAGGTTTTCTGGTCTGTGTAGTGCGAATTTCCTCCTCTTGTTACTTGAATACGGCTTTATAGCTGCCTGCCTACCGCGGAAGGCAGGGAAGCATTTATTGAGAAATGGCTTCCGCTGAATAGCTATGATACGCACGTCTCACGACCCTCAAATCGTGGCTCTGTTCCCTGATCACGTGACCACCCTCTGCCTTCCGTTGCGTTCGCCTCCTTCAGGCAGGGGGAAGGGTGGCCACACCCTGCATGCACCTCGCGTCTTCGTGCTATCGTTGCGATGGGACTCGTGGTCGTGAAGACGCCTCTCAGACGCCGGGAGAGCCCGGTGACATCCGGCGGTTGCAATGTGCTATCGGGGACAACAGTGGTGTACTCCACGCGGTGGGAGCCGGAGCAACGGAAAACAGCATTGCAACGCCGTCTACAGGCACCATCTGGGATCGAGACAGCCAATGCGGTTCTTTTATTATTATCAGGCATGTCGCTTGGCTCGTTTCAATGTTTCGTGCTTTATAGCTCGCCAATATGCCACAGTTTTCCGTTGCTCCGGCTTCCGCCCCGTGGAGTATACCACTTTTGTCCCTGATAGTTCATAGCATGTTCTTGGGACCCACAAACGCAGTGCCCGATAACATCTGCAAGCCTGTGCCAGCGCATTTGCTAGACAGAATGGGACCACTCTAAAGCGCAGTGCGGCAAAGGTAGCAGCATCGTCTGTCTCACTGAATTTTCCTACCGCCAAACCCTAGTGGTCCAAAAATGGAACGTTTGCATAAAACTCACTGCCAGCGAAAGACACACAGGGTTTAGACCTTTATTTTGCTTCCATGAAATCACCACCTATATACGTCATTACTTCTGTCATGTTTTGTTGATTTCAATATTCTTTTTTTCCTGCGACAGGGATCAACAAACACTGGGCTGTAACAGGGCCCAATATATGTTCGTTTGTCAGTAATAATTGCATGTATTCAATTAGGTCGATAAGCAAAATATTATACTTGCGATGTTTCTCACAATCTCCTATACACACTGCAAAAACAAAAGTTACGAAGAAAGGTTCGTTCTAAAGGGAAATCAAGAATTGAGCTTAATATGTTCCATATTTGGACATTGGCAAGTAAGAGGTCAATAGAGCTGCATTACGCGAGACCTCGAATACTTTCCCGTGATCTTTTTTTGGTTTATTATTTCCACCTCGCAGACCACGAACTACGCTGGGTGAGGGGGGCATAACCGAGAAAAGGAATGTAGACATATTAAAAACCAAGTTAAAGGCACAACGGACGAAGTTTAAGGCAAATACGCGAAACGCGCACAAAGGTGATCCAAGAAGGCAGTAAAAGCAATTAAAAAACGCCCCAGAATTCAGAAATGAAACATTCAAGTTTTATGTTTCGAGCCCCGTTACTCCGCAGTGGAAATCGATATCAGAGTACTGTATAAATTTTATTTCTTGGGAGGTTGAAAGCGGGCTCAAAAAATGCGCGCAAAACCATATCGTATACCGGAAGCTCCTTCGTGAACTTCGCGCAACAGCAACGCAATAACAGAGGTTTCTCAGGTCAGAACGCCGTGCTCTGTCGTAGTGCACTGCATGGGCTCGGGCCAGCCCGGAAGCCCGGGCCCGGCCCGCCCCGCGGGCCGGGCCGGGCCGGGATATGATTTATTTTGCCGGGCCTGGGCCGGGCCCGGGCCCGAAGTTGCAGGCCCGGGCCGGGCTCGGGCTAAGGCTGCGGGCCCGAGCCGGGCTTGGGTCCGTACAGAAACGGCTGGTGTCCGACTTCTCATTCACTATTGTAGAGTGAAGTACACAACTGCGGCATTGAAGGAGCGATACGGATGAGCTATGAGTTATAGTACGCGCTGAGAAAAAAAAAACTAAGCTGTATTTATTGGCTTATTTATTTCCTTATTTCCACGCCCGCGGTGCAGTAAGAGTAAAATTCAACCGGCCTTAATTGGTCATTGAGCGTTCGTCATCTCAAAACATACCTATACGCTATTAGAAATGCATTCGGGAAGAACATATTAGTTTAGGACGCTTATATTCTTCAAGCACATACCGTGAAATACTCAAGCCTTTTAGCTTTTCGTTTCTGCTGAAAGGCGACCAGTTCGGCTATGAGCTCTACCAGTGAGATCGCGTTCGCGGGCGTCAGAATATAACTGATTACAATCATGGAGGAACGCAAAGCAGACTACTACGCGTGTATGCAGCCGTTTTTATTTAGCTCTCGGAACTTCCGAGTTTATCTTTGCCCACCTACACGAGACCACTCTCCAAAAGACGGGCCTGGCGAGAACTACTCTTCATCACTTCTTTCTGGGTTAAAAAGAATCAACTTTCTGGAAGCCAAACTGCGGTTTCAGAACCTTTGTCAGCCAGTTCCTTATCGTTGTAGTAGCAGTCTACTTGCTCAAAGTGACCAGTATACCTCAAGCGTTACTGTAAAACGGACCGGGGCAGGCCCGGGCTGGGCTTCACTCCGGGATTCACGGGCCGGGCCGGGCTCGCTAGAGCGATAATTTAGCGGGCCCGGGCCGGGCCCGGGCTTGAAGCCGCGGGCTTTGGCCGGGCTCGGGCTTCAGGTCTCGGGCCCGGGCCGGGCTCGGGCCTCAGATTGAGGCCCGTGCAGTGCTCTACTCTGTCGTACAGTCGGCGTCCATCTGAAGGTGGTCCCTCACGTGCAGGACAACGAAAACCAATAATTTTATTCGTGATAGAAACGTGCCTCATTTTCCAAAGTGGCCGCGGTGAAGGTTACAGCGCACCTTGTTCGGACTTCTCGCACATATAAGCTGCGATAGTGAACTTGGTCAAAGTAGAACCGTTTTCAACCACCAAACTCGATCAGGGGCAAAACGCAGAGGCACTTCACTTGGCGTTGCGGCTCGGCTACGCAGTGCCAGCGATGGGAAGCAGACGCCCTGGCAGCCCCGGAAATAGGCCCCAGTTTGGCAGACGAAAAAAAGAAAGGGGGCGATCAGTCTTCCGTGGCTGCCCAAAAAGAAAGGGAGACTACACCTCCTCCCTCATGAATCAGCCGGACAGACATCCCAAGATGCCATCCCTCAGCGCGCTAGGATTTTGATAAGGGCAAACACGCATTCCGCGACGGGCGGGGACAGCAGCTTACACGCGCGAAGAGATAGCGGATGAGTCCCCTCGGCACGAGCGCAATCAGCGCGATCAATCTGAGGGGCTTCCCGGGAAGTGCCGGCTTTCGGTGGCCGCCGCTTCGCGGAAGCGAGACTCTGAGCCCGCTGCGCGACCGAGGCTGGTCACGTGATCAGGCGTGTCCGGAGCTCTACTCTCGCACTCCGTTCTCGCGAGTCTGCCGAGAGCAACGAAGCCCACCCATGCGTCCATTCCAGACTGTTGGGTGGGTTGGCATCAAAGTACGCCTCGGGGAACCGTGCTCGAGATGACATGCCATTAACTTATTATGGTTTATGGGGGTATAACCTCCCAAAGCGACTCAGGCTATAGGAAACGCCGTAGTGAAGGGATCCGGAAATTTCGACCACCTGGGGTTCTTTAACGTGCGCTGACATCGCACAGCACAACGGCCCCTAGAATTTCGCCTCCATTGAAACGTGACCGCCGCGGTCGGCATCGAACCCGCGTCTTTCGGGTGAGCAGCCAAGCGCCATGACCACTGAGCCACCGCGGCGGCAAACCATTATTACAACAGACGCTTGGATGAATTGGTATGGCATTTTCTGATGAAGAGCGTCTGCTGGAACTGATCTAAGAGTGACCGTTTCTGTTTATGAATGAGTTTGGTTCGTTGTCATGTTTTCCGATTGTTGTTTGGAGCATAACCTAATTATTTCCACGATCCAAGCAATAAAACTGCAGTTGAAAGTGAGCTCCTGTACCTGCATGTCTTCCCTCTCTTCCTCGTGGAATACGCGCTGTTCATCACAACACTAACTTATTGCCGCGGTTAAGCAACGAAGCGCGCTGTATAGTGAAAGGTTGAGGATCAACGCCCTCCGCCCTTCTATAGTCATTCTGTAGCAAAACCGTGATCTGAGCTAGTTGGTACATCTTCACAACTTCACCAGCGCTGCGACGAGGAACAAAGGCAGAGAAGGAAAGACAGGGACAAGCGCTACTAACAACTAAAAGTTTATTTGAAAAAACACACAGGTTATATACTCTCAAATGACAACGCGCAGCGCCTGCGCTTACAAAAGAAAGTTAGGAATCCAGATAGGAAATTTCACACTCATGGATGGTTACAGAAGGTGTGCCAAAGCACGCGTCGCTGTTCTTGTGAATGTGATAGGCTTCACACAACTCTCTATAGTCAACTGATCTTGATGTCTAAACTTAATCATAGCCCTGTAAAGAAGAGCAAAGCATGCTTTTTTATTAGACACCTTGGACACACCGGATTTATTCAGATGACAATCTCTGTAATGAAGGGACAGATTTGATGAAGGAGCATTTGAGAGTATCTCCTATGGAATGCTCACATCCACACCCTTAGAACTGATCTCTCTCGTGCCTTAGGCATCTTAAACAGACTTAGGTGTTACCTACCAGCTTCTATCAAACGACTGGTGTACTACTCCCTTATACATTCACGTTTTAGCTATTGCTGTCTTGTGTGGCAAACCACGACGAAAACAAATTTAGATTCCCTACTATCAATACAAAAAAGAGCAATACGCGCTATCAGTAACTTAGAGCTGTCCTCTAGTTGTGCGCCCTACTATAGATCGCATGGAATACTCCAAATGCCTCAGTTCTACAAATACAGACTAAGCCTGGAAGTTTACCGCCAATACCGGTTGGATAAATCTACCTTTGAAACAAAATACCAGGAAAAAAGAAGTGTGTACGATTTAAGAAAGAGCATCATAGTCAAGCCCCGAGCTCGAACAAACTGTGGACATCAAAGATTAAGCTGTCAGATAGCAGATTTATTAAACAACCATCCCGTCATTCATGACCTATTAACCGAAAATCTTTCATTAAGCAGTGTAATGTCTCAACTGTCTGCGAAGGCGCCGGTGCGTCTCATTGATGACAAGTATACCGTGGAGCGCATAAAGGCGAATAGCAACCATGGCCTGGAAACAAGCACTCGTCGACGAGGGTTGCCGTAGAGCGTGGCCGTAAACGGAGCTCAAGTTCGCATCGTTTCGAGTGTCCGGATGAGGCAGAAGATATACAAGGCTACCCGAGAACGGCGACCTCGCCCAGGTGCAACGGCGTGGGCATAACACAAGCAACGCTGGCTTCGCGCCGGGGTCGGTTTACCGAAACCCGCCGTTTGGAGAAACGTACACATCGTCGAGAAGCAAGCCTACAGGAGGACGAGCGGACACGCCGAGAACACGATCTTCCAAGTTCGCAGCGTGAGAAACAGCGGTTGCCTGCGGAAGGCTGGTGTTGTGTGTGCTCACGTGCTGTGGCTTACGTGCAGGAATTCGAGGGCGGGCCTTTATGGTGCCGTGTGAAAAGAATGGAAATTTGTGCTCTTCGATTGGTGCGTGTCCAAGGACAACAAATTCCCTGCCTAGGGACCTAGGGACATTCTAAGGCTTAAAACCCGATGTTTCCGCCTCGTAAGAGGCAGAATTCTCTGAAATCTCCATCTGTAAAGATGTAAATAAATTCTAATTCGCCTACGAGAGCTCCTCGCCTCCGAGGTTCCTCGACGCCTCGCTGGTCTTCGCTACCCTCGACTCGGGCACACCGTCCGGCGTCGCGACAGCAGGTTTAAGAAAACACTGAAGGGATTATTCTTAAAGGAAGACTAGTGTTTTATGTTTTCATGTTTTTTTTTCTTGTTTTAAATTATATGTTTCATGTGCTTCAAGTTCGATAGTTTACATGTATTTTATGTTTGGAAGTGTTTTGTTAACATGTATTGCTAGTAGAAGTTGCTGCACTTATTCTTGTACTCCGTTCCTGTACATATTCTTGCACTGTAAAAAAAATATAATAAGGGGGTTGGGGGATACAGTTTCATCTAAGACATTTCTCTGCATGTAAACTCTGCTGTACACTCTGCATGAGTGTCAAACCGCTGCTTGCCACAGGGTGGCGTGACCTCGTCAGGCACTTTTCCGCCTTTTGTCACGTCCCCCAAGACAATAGTTTTGTATTATTGTCTTGAATAAAAAATGATTGATTGATTTATTGATATTGTCATTTGAGAGTATATAACCTGTGTTTTTTCAAATAAACTTTCAGTTGTTAGTAGCGCTTGTCCCTGTCCTTCCTTCTCTTTCTTTGTTCCTCGTCGGAGCGCTGGTGAAGTTGTGAAGAGTCATTTTGTAGCACCATTGATTTGCTTACTTTGCACTGTACATCGCAGCCTCTGTCAAACAATGCAGCCAGTGCTGCATTGAAATGGTAGGAAAGAACGAATCCGATCAAGGATCTGTGAGAAACGGTCTCTGGAGTTCCTTCATATGCGCCAGAAGCACGGTGTATACTTGCATTTCGCTTGCGCCCATATCAAAGGCACCGCCTCATTCTGCAGCCGACCCTACGACCTTTTATACGGAGGAGCACAACGAACGCCACACTCTGGCGAGCCACCCAAGTGTGTTCAAAAGTGGACTTGGAGGATATCTTCCAGGGGGCAGCATCCAACGTGTCAGGCAGGGAGACACGATCACCCCATTGCTATTGACTGCGTTTATGGGAGGCACTCGGATTAGTGCGGAGTGGGGATAAAAGTTAATAACACCTCAATTTGCTTATTGTTCTCGCTTGCACAGGGTAATCGGGGATCTTCGCAAAAAAGGCAGAACGGTGGCTATAAAAATTAATATAAAGGAAACAAAAATAATGTTTAACTGTCTCTAAAGGGAACAGCAGTGTGCAATCGGCAGCAATTCATTGCAAGTGGTGCAACTTACACATCTACCTATTCGCCGCCGCGGTGGCTCAGTGGTTATGGTACTCGGCTGCTGACCCGAAAGACGCGGGTTCGATCCCGGCCGCGGCGGTTGCATTTCTTTGGAGGAGAAATTCTAGAGGCCCGTGTACTGTGCGATGTCAGTGCACGTTAAAGAACCCCAGGTGGTCGAAATTTCCGGAGCCCTTCACTACGGCGTCTCTCAGAGCCTGAGTCGCTTTGGGACGTTAAAACCCATAAACCAAACCAAAACATCTACCTATTCGCCGCGAGATCGGCCCACAGGTGGCGGAACCGTCGCCACACTATACTGTGGACCGGCAGCCGTCGGCGCCGGCTGAAAAGTGCGCGGCGGCGGATCGCTTCAAAGTTTACGGAGGGTTTTCTGCATAAGAAAACATACCATGTGTAATGGATGAGTGCGGGCAGGGCAATTTTCTTTCTAGTCCTTTTTAACTGACCTTTCTAATCTCTGCAATAGATGACTGATGCATTCCTTAAAAGGTTCGCATTTCGAACAGAAAAAAGTAAAATCGCCAAACGTTACGTGAAAGAAGCGCGGATTCTGAAAACGAAGAACTGTCACGCAACCACATAACCCTTGTTTCCCGGTTTGGACACGTGGTTTTGCCTGCGTTTGCCTCCTAACGGGCTCGCAGGCCTCATATTTATTGTGTGACACTTGGCTAATAACATTTTTGTCATTTGTTCGCCTTTTCAACAGTGTGCGCGCAACTGCCTGTCGCCGTAGAGGTGATATAGTTATGCGGGTGTCAGACACGCAAGTTTAGCATCACATACAGCTAGTTAATCTCGCCTCGTAAAGTGTCACCGTGGCGAGATGGTGCCACACTGGGTAGAGGAGTCGGAATTCCTAGCAACGCACAAAGTATGCGCTTTCTCTCCTCCTCTGTTTAACTAAGGCAAAAGCTGTCTTCTCGGACAGGCGCTTCATTAAAGGTGCACTGAAGAGGAATCTGAACTCGTCTTTTTGCCACGGGAACTCAATCTACACTTTCCGAGCATTCTTAGAAACTTCGACTTATTGCCCTGTGTGGCCGATTTCTATAATTAAATCGGATTAACATCCGGCTGCCGCCTTCATTTTTTTAATTCTCCCCGTACGGTGGGCGGAGTCGACCAACGCGTGGAGTGCCTTTCAGCCAGCTCTGTGGAGGCTTTGCTCTCGCTTTATTTTGTTTTTTTAGGTTTCCGTGAATAAATAGTTTCATTCGCAGATAATATAGCCGCAAAATAAGCCCGCAGAAATAAAAATACGCGCGGACTATTTGCTTCTACCGACTACTACGTATTACTCCGCCGATGGCAGAGCGGCAAGCCGCCACGGGACTGGGTGAAAGGCACTCCACGCGTTGGTCGACTCCGCCCATCGTACGGTAGAGAATTAAAAAAAAAAGGCAATAGCCGGACGTTAATTCGATTTAATTAGGGAAATCGGCCACACAGGGCAATAAGTGGAAGTTTCTAAGAATGCTCGGAACGCGCAGATCGAGTTCCTGCGGCAAAAAGACGAATTCAGATTCCTCTTCACTGCACCTTTAACGCACACGGATTAGGCGCTGTGCCAGCATTTACTAAGCAGAGGCGCACCGCGCCTACCTGCCTCAAGAAATCGAGCGGATTAAATAGAGCGCTGACAGCGCACTGCGCAGCAGGGGTGTTCACAGATGGAGGGGCGCACATGTCTGGTCTGGCTAGACGACGCCGGTACTTCCAGCTGTATTCCCCGAAATCACGCCGGCACCGTGCAGGAATCTTCGTCGCAGAGGATCTTCGTGTGCACACTGTGAAGAGTGTTTCAGCCGAGTGGAACAAGTTTGACGAACCCACTATACGAGGCCAATGCAGCCAATGTCAGTCGGACGCTGCGCGACCGATTCTAAACGCCAGCGTCGCTCGTCCAAAATTACAATTTGCACAAACTCGCCATAATTTAGGAGCTTCTGCAATTAATTTTTTTTTTTCACTACGTTGAACTGCATCCTGCGCTTCAGTCGCTTCGAAGTCTCCGCAAATCAGTGCGCGTGAGCGCGGTTAGGCGTGTGCACGGAGTTTTTAAGGACTACAGAGAACTCTTTAGCACTGTGATTATCGGACAGTGTTAGTATTATGCAAAACATAACTTGGGGATATTTGCAAAATAGACACCAGAAATAAAAACTCCCGCGTTAATTCGCTGTTACCAAAGAAACGGATTGTTGTCCTCGTATTCTTTCGCCTATTAAGATATGTTATTCCTCGGCAAGTAAAAAAGGGCTGAGGCTTAACTTGGTTAAGCCTGGAGAATGCGAAGCATCATCGTGTCACGTAATTTGGAGGCGCACAACCACAGCGACGGCGCGAGGTGGGCCCCGGTTTCTCAACTGCCGTGACGTCATCGTGTCACGTGGTGTGGCATCATCGTGTCACGTGATTTGGAGGCGCACAACCACAGCGACGGCGCGAGGTGGGCCCCCGTTTCTCCACTGTCGTGACGTCATCGTGTCACGTGGTGTGACGTCATGTATCACGTGATTTGGAGGCGCACAACCACAGCGACGGCGCGAGGTGGGCCCCCGTTTCTCCACTGTCGTGACGTCATCGTGTCACGTGGTGTGACGTCATGTATCACGTGATTTGGAGGCGCATAACCACGGTGAAGGGCTGAAGTGGTAGCTAAAGTACTATGCTTCGCATAAAATCGCCACGCAAGGAGGACACAGTAGTTAAGCGCGTATAATACTCACATTCGGCTGCACTGACCAACGTAGCGCGTCTTCTTCTCTTAATTGTTACTTGTCGGAAACAAAGAGCAATTACGCAGTAGAAAGAACTCGCTCTTACCCGAATACCGAAGTCACTAGACTGACATTGGTATAACTTTATCTGTTTCGACCAGCGAATATTTGCGGTCACATTTAAGTGCTGGGCACGGTACGAGTCCTAAAACGTTTTCGCAGTTATCAGAGGCAAAGCATCACCACAGCTGCGATGTGACGGATGCGCTGTAGCCATCAGGCGCCACAGCAATGGAAAATATATAGGCCTACACGCCTTACATGTGCCTTTTAAACCGATTAACATAGCGAGAAGAAGAAAAAAGAAACTCAAATTGATCATGCATATAGAGGGCAAAAAATGGCCCCTGCAAAGTGCTTTACTCCATGACAGGAGTCTTCAAACCGACTCGTGTGTCACTAGTACTTGTCGGATCTCAAGCATAATTGACGGGAGTGATCAATCGCTGGCCGGCTGCGTTTGAGTTGTATGGACGCGGCAGCGACCTGTTCGCTCTGTTTTACCACGACACCTAACGCCATCGTCGCCGTGTTTAAGACGCCGTGCGGCAAAGAACCTAAACTGCCGAAGACCGATGCCATAATGCAGCATAAAGTACTCGACGTGGACAATTATTGTCTCCATCGCAGCCTAGGATGATACCGTGTTCGCGTTTATTTCATAACAGGCAGACAAGTAAACAGGAACGCACTGAAACCGCGAAAGAAACGAGTCACAAGCAATGGGTGCCGCCAGTATACACACAGGTGGCTACCGGACGACGCAAAGAGAGGGCATCCACACCACGGAGGGTTCGCCGTTGCGCCGCAAGGCGTCGGCTCTGCTCGCCAGAGACGCCAGGTCCGGTCCGCGAAAGTGAAATAAATAGGACGATAAGAAAGGGGTGAAGTGCGTCGAGATGGCACTCTCTCAGGGCATGAATAGGAGCTTGCCAGCATCCGTTGGGAGGGAAGTATGCAATAATGGCACCTCACCAGCTCTCACTTCTGGAGCAGAAACTTGGAATGTGATGAAAAGACTTGCAATGAAATTGAGGACGGCGCAGGGAAAGGAAAATGGCCGGTGTAACATGGAGAGAGTAGAGTGGATTCCAAGCGAAGGCAGACAGCGGGAGGCAGGTAGTGATAGCAGCTGGGGCATGACGGGGCTTGCGAGAAGCCTTTGTCCCATAGTTGGACTGATGACGGCGGTGTACGCGCTATCAGCCGCGGCACTTGGGATCCGCTGGTATCAGCGAGATGGGCGGCGACACAGAATGCATTTCCCATCCGGAAGAGCTGGCCGCTGTCACAGTGAGCTTGTCCATATCGGACTGACCGGTCCCTATCTGGACGACAGGTTAAGAAAGCATGCTGCTATCCCCTTTAAAAACTACAGGTCGCATCTTCAAGGCCAAGGCCTAAACTGTTACCTTTGCTGCGCAAGATGCAGGTTGAGGGGAAAATACACACGATGTATACACGCGGGTGAATTTCATACGAGAGCATGGAAGCCTCGGTGGACCAAAAACCCGCCCTCTGTGCGAAACGAAGGAATAAAATTGGCCGCCAAAGAGAGACATTCGTCAGCTGCTGCATTGGACCACTACGCCATCGCCGCAATGTTTTTTCTTTATTGCGTGGAAATCAATCTCGCTGACCTGCCAAATGCCTTGCATACACGAGTAGGATTCCGCGACGCTGACCCAGGATGTAGCTACGCTTTCATACCACTCTCTCCACCCGACAACGAAATTTCGGGAGACATGCGTCAAGAAGCGGAAATCATTTAGGAGGATAATCCTGCACGGCACAAACCCCCCGAACCAAGGCGCAGTGCTCTCTGAGCAGGGAATTAGTTGAACGATGCATGGCGATCAATCATGCGGCAATTCCACAAGCTAAAAAATTCTATCAGCACTAGCAGATCGCACGGAATACCGGAGTCCTTTAGTCCCGGCAGGAACCTTGTAGTGTAAGGCGAGATCTTAATGCCCTTTTCAACTGTCCGCTTATGTATGTCCAAGAAAAACACTGCAGCATCATCTAATCACACAAGGCAATGATCGATAATCTCCAGTTGGTCACACAGGCGGCAGTTTACGGGCCATGGCACAAAGGTCCCGTCGGCGCTAAGTCAGGGATTTTCTGAATCGAGTGGTTCGAAATATCGAGCGCCAAAGATACCCTTTTCGAGCTCGTTGAGTTGGCTTTCCCGCGCCGCCCATGAATACATTAACGTCCCTCGAATGTCGAATGTACCAAATACAGACGCAGCTTATGTATTTTACGATGTAGAAGGAAATGATTTCACGCGCAGCGACGCCATATTGGAAAAAGTGTGCAACCCGTGAAAGACAACTCAACGAGCTTTCAAAAGCGTGTCTTTGACACCTAATATTTAGAACCGCAGTGTCGATTCAGAAACGTTCAAATTTTTGTGTACTTGATGGATGACGGCCTTCAATTTCGCAATTTTGTTTCACGCCCTAACACCAAAAATTAAAAAGTTAATTTCAGTAATTTAATCGCGTTTTCATGGAACTCTCTCACGTACACAATGACCGCATAGCTGCAAAAGCAACATGCACAGAGCGCACGGGCGTATCTCTTGCAGTTTTTTTACACGAAAATACGGAAAGAGACAAAAAAAAATCGTCCTGTAGAATTTGAGCTCTTAGAAGCGGCTATATAGGGTTTCGAACGCGATTATCAGTGCGCCCTCGGCACATATGGCTCCGAAAGAACTCGATTTAATGGGATTTTAACTTGAGGGTTTTGTTACAGCCGCCCCATAGACTACTCTGCCTTCGTGCTCTAACGTATAAACCAAAATGCGCGGCTATGAAGGCTTTGTGCTTGAGTAAAGAACAGTGGAAAGTACGAGCTGGCCCCGACAGCTGATACTTTGCTTTCGTCGCTGTGCACTCATTGACGACCCCAGTTGTGACCTAGCTGATCTTCTCCGTGTTCCTTCTTCATCATGCGCCCTGGCGGCTGACAGATCGCGGCAACAGTGGAGGGCATGGCTGTCAACCAATTGCGAGAGGTGAAACAAATATTAGCCCACGCTTCTCAACAATGCGATTTTTTGGGCGCAGCCGCGGCGGCACTACTACTGTGGGCGACCTCATGCGGAATACGCTGAGCCGAACGGAGGCGGGTCTGGGTTTCTGCTTGGGCGCAGCGTTCCGCCGCCGATGAGCCTCGCCTCCAGCGAACGGCCAGCGCGCTACTCTCCTCTTCTCTTCAGGCTGCCGCCGTTCCCTCCTTCTCCGCTTTCCTCCTCTCTGTCGCCTTCTTTCCTCCTCCGCTGTGCAGTGCGTTCGCTCTCTATTATCCTCCGATGTGCTCGTTCGCTTGGTTACGCCGAGGCCGACGGCACCGCTGGAACGGGCGCCGAGGATCTGCGTTCTAAAACCGGCGGGCCTCGTATCCGTCAACAGGCTCCAAAACGGTACCACTACGCGGCGCAGCGAGAGCTTCGGTCACGGCATGGTCTGGCAACATTCGGAGACGGCGGAACGGTCCTGGAGACAGTGCGTGTTCAACGCAATCTCGCGCCTGTCTCACTCGGACTGGGTGAACGCGCGGCGGGACATTCGGTAGTTTGGGGCTGCCCGAAAAAGAGTGAAAACAATTAACCCCGCCTGCTCGGCAGGACAGTCGAGCACGCCGTGAGCGCAGAGAGCAGGACACCTTGAACGGCTTCTGTGCATTTCGGTTTTCAGAATACACCACGTCTTTCGAACCTGATGAAGAACTCTCACCAGTTTGGCCTATGAAAAAACATTTCTAATCACTGCTAAAAGCTTGGGTACGTATCTCGGCAAAGATTAAAAAAAAAAAACTCCGTCTGTCAAAACGGTTGTCGACTGAACGGCAGGCTACCTTTGCCCACTGCCCCTCCTATGAAACTCTCCACTAGCTCCGCTCGGCCGTAACCTGTTCTGTCGCCTTGTGAAACCGCCCCGATGGCTCCTTTCGCAACGCAGAAAATCTGACCTTCGGCGCGGGAAAACGTCCGGCACAAATGTGCCAACGTTCGACATCATTCGGAGACAATCCATTCCTTTCCTTTTTTGCATCGTTCGCCAAGGGTCGTCACCGAAAAGCCTCACTCGAACAGCGACTTGAATGGAAGGCCGATTGGTTATCCGGGCACGGACTGCGGCGCCCCTCCCGTCCCAGCGGAATCGTCGTTCCGCCGCGGAGCGCTGCACGCATCTTCGGGGGCCGTACTCCCCTCCCGGCGGAATGCAGTCGTATATGTACGCCGGTCATCGATACGCATCGGCTGATAGCAGGAGCGTGGAAGCAGCGGCCGAACAGATTGCAAGTAAAAAATGACGCTGCCGCGTGTCCGGAATGGCCGAGAGGGGGAAGACACGCGCCATGTTTCAGTTGCCGCGCCCCGAAAGGGTCCCGAGTGAGCGTGAATGTTAGTCGGCGATTCAATTTACGACTTCCTGTTCGCGGCGGCCTAAACGACGGCGTTTTTGAGTCGTTTCACTCTTGTTGCTGTGGTCGGGCAGCCGTCTGGGAGACGTAGTACCGCGGAGCCGATATCTCGGCCGTTGGCGCGGGTGAATGAAAAACCGGCCGGCTGGCTTGGAAACACTTAGCGATACGCGGACATTACAGAAGACGAGCAGATTAGGGCGCTCATTTGAGTCGTCCCGCAGCTCGGCGCCCGGCCGATAGGGGGCGTCCTCCCTGGCGGCGGGTCTCAATCAATGACCCCTGGCGACCGGGCGCTCGTGGGCGTTGCTCGCCGGACGGCTGCGCGCGAAAGGCGCCACCGCGGAAGCGCCGCCGCTGCTGCTGGGCGTGCCTGCGCCCGACCTGCGCCCACTCGGCGTCCCACGTTGGGCGCACAACACTGCGGCACCCGGAAGGAAGATTACGCCTTCCCGCCGGCTCCCAGAACTTGCGCTGCGCAGGAGGGAGACTTCATAGAGCTCGCATTCCGTACGCAGTCTTCCTCGACAGCCCAGCAAATGACTCCGTGGCCGCCAGATAGGAGCTCGTGCAGTCGCCGCTGCACGCCACTCAAGGTTTGCAAACGACCACGATCGAGTGTCATAGGACAGCGAGCTTCGTAATCTCTGCTGCTGACCTCCTCTCCAAAGCCTGGGCACGCGTTGACCGTGCGACTCGTGAGCCTCAGATCGACGCAGCTTATGTCTTTGGAAGAGGCTGCCACGCCTTTGGCCCTAAAAAGTGCTATGCCTGTGCTTTTGACGCGCATTACCTTAGAACGTGTGTTTCGTTCGCTCGCAGTGAGACTGCCTCCAGGCAAACCCCTATCCGATTGCAGGCCCGCGGCCAATGTGGCACTGATCGATTCAGGGCTCGAATAATGGCCGAACCCGAAACACACCGGTGGTCAGCCGCAAGCCGCTCCCCGCTGGGCCGAGTCAACCGGGCTACCACTGCAGAGGGGGGGAGGCTCTGTCCCGACGGCACCGTCGACAGGCCCCCGCTGTCCAGTTTAGCCCCGGCCGGCGATCATCTTGCCGCCAGCCGCAGGGGAGCACACGACGCGGCGCTGATGATGAGCAGAGGCGGCACTCAGAGACAAAGGCCACCGGAAGACGGACCGGCCCCCCGATGGTCGGTTCGACAGGCGCCGCTCCGTTCGTTCGCGCGAGAGAGAGCGTCGGTCTTCTTGGCTCACACCATTTGTCATGTTGACGCTGCCCCTGCAGGCAGTCGAGCGCAGGCAACGGCGAGCGACAACTGCTGACCCCCGATGCGCCTAGAGTTGCGCGAAATGGTTTGTCAAGAAGATTGGCTGACGCCCCGCGCACCGCAGCCTTTGTTTCTCGCCCGCAGAGCGCGCCCGCCAATTGCGTGCATCACTGGTGGCCGCCGCATAGCAGAAAGAGCGCATCTTCGCGGCAAGCTCACTTCCCGAGGCGAGCGTGGAGCAGAAAAATGTTTTGGGTCGAACGGGCTGGCATCCGTGATGCTGAGTACTGTACTCAAGTTGGCATCTGCCGCCATCTATGGGAAGGCAATGCGCACAGCACCGCCTTGAGCAACGCTGTGCATGACCCTTTCGACGGTCTCCACGAGCGACGAAGCCACGGCAGCGCTGCGGGCCGTCGCACCTCGCTCGTCGGCGTACGCTGCACGCAACTGCGAGGGACAGCCGAGAAGGGGAGGACTCGTCTCGCACATCATCTACTACTTCGCGGGTTTGTTTGCACCGACACATTATTCATGTATGCGGGCCAACGTCTTTTCCTGTTTGTGGTCTCGCTTTAATTCGGTGGCTGGCAGCGACAAAGCGCGTCGGGCGGGTTCCTCTTCGGCGCGCGTCCCTCTGGGGCCGAAGGTGATCAGCGCGCGTTGCTGCACAGACGTCCCATCCGAGACGCCGCACGCGCTACCCGGCGGCAGTCGCCCGCTGCGAACGTCCTTACGACGTCGTGTTGTTCTTTTTCCTCAGTGCAGAGAAGGGGGGAACGGGACATCCAGGGAGGCGCCTGAGACGCGCTCGCTTTCGGTCACTGATGTAGCCGCTGGGAAATTATCCCTAGATCTACAGTTTTTCGTTGTCGAACGAATGTGTCGCGTCT